>NC_137467.1:75329272-75526911 GCF_964235325.1 Thermobia domestica | reverse complement strand
ATGCTATGACATTCCATAAGTTTTGTACTCATATTCAAATCTTTTTGGGGAATTTTATCATTAGGGGTTTACTTCTAAGAGAAAATGCGATGATTGGTATTTCAAAGTACGTAACTTCATCGCAATGTGTATCTCAGATATTCTCCATGTAGGTCGATGAGAAAGAATTGCACATGCACACTCTTTATAGTACCTGATCTAATCTTAAGGTAATACTGCCATAAATATTATGGCAGGTGCTATTACATAATCAAAGAATAATGTACTTAATAATAGAATCGAAGGTTAAATAACATTTTTTTAAAAATAATCTTTCAGTTTGTGGTCGCAAGGTACAGTCCGCGGGAAAAAACCTGCAACATGAGCACGTAAGTTTATTGTGAAACGACAAAATCTTTTGCTCCAAAATAAGTGTGCAAGGGAGGACGCCGAGTTTTCTCTGGCGTGATTCGTGCCACTTTAACGTTATTTTGATTCCCTGCGCCGTTAGGGGTGTTTTACAATAAACTTACACGCTCTGTACATGAGAGGATTTATTTTTCACATGTGGTCAACATATGTATAGCGTACATGTAGTCAACATTTTGCTGTTGTTTCATTGCTGTATATTGAGGTACTAACTCGCTTTCGTAATGATTACTACGAAAATCATGTAATATTACATTAGAGCAATCATAATTATCAATAGTGAAAATGAAGTGCTTACCTTAATGCGTCATTATCCTTAGTCTAATCTGAAACTGTTTCTATGGATATTACCGTCATTATTAATTGGTGAGTTTTCGTGGAAGAAACCTCTAGCAGTCTAAGAAAGACGTTTTACAAACAAGAAGGAGGATTATCAAGACCTTACTAATTACTGTCTATTTATTACAACTGTAACTTAATCGTGATAATCATGTGTTAACAAGTTTGGTTATTGAAATTGGTTTTAGTTGGTTTATTGAAATTTAGTATCCTTTTTCAGCACCGAGGATCTATGAAACTGACATACAGTGTAAAGTGGATCGGAAACCCTTTGAATGCGCTTAAATTTCAGTACTCTAAAACCGAGAATCGAACCCGGGACCGCGGACACCAAAGGCACGCGCGCTGGTCGCTAGACCAGCAGGTAGAGCCAGCTATTAACAAGTATCTAAACAATTTTACTATTGGATTTCCCGAAACAGTTTCGGAATACATTAAGAATAGTGACGCATTGTAGTGAGAATTTTATTTTCATTACTAACAGTATGCGTTAGTTGTGTAATCTGATTTATTAGTCATTACTGTCGCTCACCTTGTTTACCAAAAGTTGAAGTGCAAAGTAGCGATAGTATTGTGCCTCATATAAATTTTAATCTTCTCAGAACAGTGTATAGATTGGTTAAAGTTTGAAGTGTTGATATACTATTAATCGTAGAAATTTTAATTTTATTTGCTCCTAATACCAGAAATATGAACTAATATTCGAATATCACAGAAAAAATTGTTTAAACTGACAAGGACTCGAACACCTTCGTGGTTTGAAATACAGTGTCAAAAAGAAAACGATATTAGTAATGCGGAGAGTTTCTACCGAAGAGAAGTGTGTTATATAATATATAGTCAGTTTGTTCAGACACTATTGACAGAAAAAAAAATATTGAATGGAAATTATATATACACTAATTACATATCAATGTTTTGTTCATGAACTTACATGGTAGATCTGATTGTTTTGACTTCTTTTATATTTTATAAATTTGCTTTTTATTTCTGCTTTGTGTGTTTCTAAACACAATTCAAAGTGAAAATATATTGATCATACTTGTTCTTTGAGTATACAGGTTGTATTTCGTTCTTGTTTTGAGTACCTAATTTCCCCTTTACTTAGGTGAATGAAAGTTACGTTTTACAGTATGATATTACATTCTAATCTCATGTAGTTATACTTGTTAAAATAGGATTGATACGTGCTGTCTTAAAAAGAAATGAAACAGTGTATTGCACATGTCTCCTGATGGTAACTTAGTGTACTGGTACGAAGCTTGCTACAACTTCACGTTACTTTACGCAAGATGGAGTCACAATCTAAGTACTCCAGAATTGCGGTAATTTTCGGAAAGTTATCGTTAAACCAAGTTAACGAGCAGCTAGATTGTTACAAAAATGCACAAGAAACACCAGTTTTGAAATGTTCCGTCCAGAACGTAATCAATATTACTTTGTATAAATATATTTTAGATGTGTATATACACTTATATTGTAACTATTTTTAGGATTCTATTTTATTATATAACTGAAAATTCGTTTTTAAACACGTTACACTCAATGTAGATCTATTAAGAATTATAGATAATGTGCTGCGTTTACATGTGAATGTTTCAACTTACAATTTTATTCAACGTAGATCTAAGATCTGAGATTGTGAATCATATTTGAGGGATGTTTAAAGTTGGTATTCACAGTTTATGTAATTATATTGTGGATTATGTTTAAATAATGTATGGAATTGATGTTTACATTTTGTATAATTATATTATGTGTTGTTTATTAATATAAATAAATTGTAAAATATTCTTCAGAGGTTAAAATAATAATTTTGATTAATTCCTTTAACTCTTTTTTAAAAGAAAGACAAATGCACCTGGTTCTTTTGCACGCAAAGCAAAAATTAAAAATAAATTTGATATGAACATGATTCTCTTTTCTAACTGTACAATCCAAAAATCACATATATCTTTTGGTACATGGACCAGAGTGTTTAGGTCTTTGTAATGGTTGTAATGAAAATATGACACACACACTGAGAAAAAAAAAGTAATCAAAATTTTGCTGTGCCAAAGCATGTTTTTCATTTTCATTTCATTTTGTTATAATCTTCGGAATTGCAACTAGGCAAAAGTTAATGTAATTGCGTTAAGAATAAAGAACAGTTTTTTAAATATAAAATGAATGGAGTAACTTTAGTGTTCCATCCGTATATTCAAATCTACACGCGTACATTTTGGAACACTGACTGTTCTCGTACTCAGTGTTTTAAAAATGTCATAACATGTTCAGCAATGAAAACAGTCATGATTTTTGAAGCGTATGCTTTTACATTTAAAATCAAAACATAATACCCAGTGAAACATTAGAAACGAACTTTCGTGTCATGAATAAGCCTTCTGATCATTGATTCCAAAGATTTCCAGATTTATATTGTGAAAGGTATTAGAAATCTAGAAATAAACTTAATCATATTGAACTTCTTCATATTTCCTCATACATTAGGATTTTAGTATATTTTTCCAGCTGTTTACCTGTTCGTATCTGTATTGTTCACGTGGCAAATGCTGGAGTGGTGCCTAAATATAGTGTATCGGGAACTTAGTTAAATATGTAGATAGATTGAACTTTAGGTTACTGTATTTTGTTGTAATGGATTGAGAATACCTGGAAAGTTTCGAAACTTTATCCTGATTACCCGTAACTGATTCTGGTTTGCACATTCAACTCTTCTGAAAGACATGAGATTGGGCCACTAAATAGGACATTAGCTTTATTTTGTTATACACATCTTGTGTAATTTTCGGAAAGATTTAGAACTTGGTTTTCAACCAAGGCTGTTATTTCTGACCATTCAACAGCAATCATCTATACCTGCCTCTTTTACAAGCAGCTTCACTTGTTTAATCCGCAGAGTCCAAAACGATTCTCTAATAATAATTATATTACTTGAGTTGAGGATAAAAGGAATGTCATTCCTTATTGTGCCTTTACTTTTACATATAAAAACAAATCGTGGGTGGAAAGACAAGATCGTATTTCTTACGCTAGCAGAGCTAATGCTGACACGTCCTGTAAAGTTTTCAGATTTTGTTTGTATAAATTTTATATAAGACCAAATAAAATTTTATATCTTAGTTCCATGTGTATTATTTTAAAAATAATCTCAATAATGTATTATAGTGTCATAATATTATAAGTTCCACTAAGGTGTTATAGTGCAGTGTTATATCCATAGGCACTTAAAGTTGAAATTCTTGTAAATTAATGTATACCAGGTGCTGAAATAATGGCGACAATGGAGGTAGCCATCTTGAAGGGAAACTCCAATGAAATAAAGAATGTCTAATAAACATAGTGTTAAAAATGTGTCCTTCAAAGGGTATAACTTGCCGAAAATGACAAAAAATAAACTTTAAAGCTCCATAGATCGAAACGAAAAATAAACTTTAAAGCTCCATAGATCGAAAACTATGGGACCTGTTGTAATTGGTTCAAGGAATTACTTACGAACTAGTACGTACTGTATTTAAATAGTCACACATCAGAATACTCTGGTACCGGCGCAACAAAGGGTTACGGAGAACACTTTTTAAATACCAGTTAATGAGTAAATGTCAGTATTCAAATAAATGACACTTAAAATAATTTTGTTTCTCTGTTAGTAATCGTAAACTACTAACATTAAATGTAACAGCCAATATTATTTGCAGGAGTTCTGAACCTATACACAACATATTTCGTCTTCAAAGAAAAGTGGAATCAAATTTCGATATTAACATATAATTTGGGAATATTTTTGAGGACATATTGAGTAACTTGCTTCAGTTTAAGGATAAAAAAATATAAAAATACTACGGGAAGCACGGTGGCTCAGTGGTGCAGCACTTACCCCTAGTGCGTGGAGTCCCTGGTTCCATTCTTGGCCCAGTAAGTTGGTAGTGGACAACATCGTGTCCGTGTGTTTTCTCGGGATACTCCCGTTTCAACCCCCATCCTCATTCCGCCATTTCTTCCATCATCATTCACTTGCCTTAAAAATCGTTTGCCTTAGCTTAAAGGGCACAAGCGTGAGACGTCAAACTGAGAGATTTCATTTCATTGTACAAAAATATGTCAACATCTTATAGTTCGGCAATCATTTGGATTTGGAATTAATTAGGACCGTAATCTTTATTGTCAATATATAAGAGAACATGTGTGTGTGTCATCAAGTTTTCATATAGAAACAAGTCACCTAGATACACTAACTTTTGTATATAATAATTCTGCACCAAATCTAATCGCGTACGAATTTTTCTCGACTCGATTGGGAGTATATTTAAAAAATATGAAATGAAATCTTTGGGTTTTACGTCCCACGGTTATGCCTGTTAGGCTAAAGGAGACGGTGATGATGAGTAATGAATGAAATGAACAAAGTGGGAGGAAACGGGAGAACCCCGAGAAAACCCACGCACACGGTGTTTGTCCACCACAAAGTTCACTTGGCGGGGGCTGGGATCGAACATTGGACCCCAAGCACCAGAGGTGAACGCTCTACCACTGAGCCACCGCGGCCCCGGGAGTGTATTTAAAGTACCAAATTTCACAAAATTAAATCCCCACGTTATGCGGGTTTGCGTATCCAGGCTCCTAACTATGAAAACATTTACGCTCACTCCAACCTCAATCATTTCACGAATTCAACCTGTTTTACGTATGTTATTAGGACATAATATGGATTGTGATTTATTCTAAAAACACCTTTATACATCGCAAGAGCTGTAACGTCCAAATACTTACTGAGAACTCATAGTCGTATCTGAATAAACAAAAGCGAGTATGGAACAGTAAACTGCTTTCAGAAAAGGCAAAAGAAGATATGCAAAGGCATACAAAATCACATGTTTGTGTGTTCAAACCCGGTAGCAAGTTGTTTCTTTTATAAGTGTCTTCCTATTTTCATCCGGAGGCTGAAAACATTTCTTTGAGTAACTCATTGAAAACTTCTTTTGTTTCAAATTCGATTAGAACGGAACAATATATGAATTGCGAATCTTAAATCCATAGCAAAAAAAAAAAAAAAAAAAAAAAAAAAGAAGTATACTCACTACTCCATTATCCTCTGATTTGTAACGAAAAACTATTTATAAACAGTGGTGACTTCAGAAAATTATCCTCGGGGGGAATTTCAATATGCGGGTGGAGGGTAAACATTGGTAGTCCACATTGAGCACGATCGAATATATGGTCTTGAAGGCGGAAATTTCTTAGCTCGAGAGGGGTCTCAAATTCTCCCTCAGATCACGTCCTGAAAGCATCATTGCTTAAAAGCTTTTCGTAACAAATATAATATTACACTTGTTTCTCGTTCTACATTTAGAATTGGTAAAATCATAACTTATAGAGGATTATAATAAAAGCATAAAAATTACAATACCAATCATGTATAAATTATCCTGTAAGTTACCAACTTTGGGTCAGATTAAAACTCAAATATTTGTTTTCGGATTGCACTTAGAAGTAAGTCCTCTCTATATAATCCTGATTGGAAAGCCATGTATAACTCTAATTAATTAATCAATATTTATACATTTTTTTTATTTTACTATTTTTACTATTCAATATTATATACAATTCATTTCCAAAATCAAAATCTCGAAAATGTATATTGTACGAGTGCAGATTCGCAAATAAATGATTATTTATCATATATATTGGTCTCTATTCGAAATTCTATTTAATCGAATCCGACAAGAACACAGACAGAAACATCGAGAACAGGTGAAAAAAAGAGAGAAAATATGTGCTGTACCCGGAGGGAACTCGAACTTAGATCGAATGGTGCTTTATAAGCCGAACGCCTTAGACCACTCGGCTATGGTAACAACTAGCGATTGTAGCAAAGGCTTCGAGTAGTAGTTCTTATTAGAGAATAACATTTTCTATAGCCTAAAATTTAAACCTAATTTACTTTGATATAATATATCTATTAATTTGTTTCATGAACATTTTCGTTACTTTGATGAATGATGTATGTTGTTGATATAGATTCTATTACACGTTCTTTCGTAAATATTATAGAAAGTATCAGGGTTATTTATGATCTTTCATGGAAATTGACTGGCGCATGCGCAGTACACAGACAGTTCAATTGGAAGGCGAGGAAGGAAACGCTAACACACTGTTAGAATGTTTCCCTCGCAAGCAGTAGTTCCCAACCGAGGGACGGCGGGACGCACTTCCTCCTCCTGGGGTGGCGTGAAGGGTTTACGAAGTCCGTTCGTTGTGTTATATTTCTTGAATGATTATGCACAATATCCAGTCACATCTTCTACACATTTGAAAGTGATAATTCGTAGTATAAATAAACCGTCCTCCACACACAGTGATTGTGGCTTTTCCAAGATTATAAACTGAAACACTTTTTATTTCAATAGAATATAAAAGTTTCAATGGGAGGGATTACATCCTCCTCGACCCCGTGGGTCTTTGATATGTCACTGCCTAAACTGTAACTTTCAAGTTAGAATCGAAAAATGGAGACATATGACCTACTAAATATATTTTTAGTTCATTATACATTTTCATAAATAAAATATTCACAATTACAATGACAGTAAATGCTAAGTAATTATTGTAAATTTTTGTACTTTCATTTTCCCTCTTTCTTCTCAACTGAGCTTGAAAAATTTAAAAATAGGAGGTTAAGAATTTCAAAAATTACGTATATTTTAGCGTATTACGAAATTATATGTAATAGAATCCCACAGGATCACAAACAGAAACGTCAAGAAGAGGTAAAACCAAATTGTACTGTGATGGGGTTCGAACTACTTTTGAATGGTGCTTCAGATTCTCTAGCCGAATGCCTTAGTCCACTCGGCTAATGTGACAAGATGAAAATATAGTAAGCTTGTTTCATGTTCAATCTTTTGTTACAGTATGAAATTTATTTTGTATTCTCTGAATTTTAAGCCTATTTTGGCCTGATGTAATAATCTGTTGAAATTGTTTTATGTTTACGGTATTCTTTACTTTGACGAATGATGTTGTTAATATAGGTTCTATTACGTATTCGTTCATAAATATTACAACAATTGTCAGGATTATTTATGATCTTTCATGAAAATTGACTGGTGCATGTGCAGTACTGAAAATGCCTCGCTCTAAAGGTTGTGGAGAACTGTCTGTTGCTCTGAGAGGAGAAATCATAGGCCAAGCAAAAATGGGACAAACTGTGCCTCAGATTGCTAGAGATCTGGGATGTGACAAGAAAACGGTCAAGAAATGGGTTCAGAGACATGATGAAGGTGGTGAATGGTTCAGGTCTCGGTCAAGAAGTGGAAGGCCAAAAGTGACAACTGCAGCTCAAGATCAATCTTTAGTTACAGAAGTAATCAACAGACCTCTACGCCACACGTCAATCCTCTTGGACGAAGCCAGAGAATATAATTCTTCTCACGAAACAATAAGAAGAACATTATTGGGGGCTGGTCTACACTGTTCAAGACCCGCTAGGAAGACTCACTGACTGAAACTCACAAGGCCAGACGAATGGAATGGGCACAGAATAACATAACCCAACCTCAGTCATATTGGGACTTAGTCATCTGGACCGACGAGAAGGTTTTTAAGTCTAACCAACAAGGCAGAGTTATATTGTATAGACCGCGCGGAACCAGGTATGCTGAACAAAATATTGTCAGAACTTCTTGTTCAGGACGAATATCAGCACACTTTTGGGGATACATGACGGCTGCTGGTCCTGGAGATTTGGTTGCGGTGCCTGAGAGAATGAACAGCAGTGTTTACATTAATATCCTCGAAAATACGTTCTTACCGTCCTTAGAAAGAAACTTCCCCGAACAGGAAGAATATATATATTTATGCATGATAACAGTGCTGTTCACACTTCTCGGCAAACACAAGAATGGCTAAGTGAACATCCAGAGTTAATTTGTATTGAGAGGCCCCCTCTATCCCCAGATTTGAACCCAATTGTACATCTGTGGGTCTACATGGTGCAAGAATGGGAAGAGAGACGTGAAGACAGAGACCAAACGTTTCTTCAAAATCATGTTATGGAACTGTGGCAACATTTTCGTGACACACCGTCGTATTGCTCGAGACTTGTATCTAGTATCCCCTCCAGACTTCAAGAAGTTATTGACTCTGGAGGTGATTACACGAAGTACTAGTGTGTTATTTTTTGCACAAACATTTATTTAAGTTTCATTTATTTATTATATTTTTCCAAGAGCAATACTTTCGTTCTTCGTTCTTTTCCTTTGCTTGTTTAATTATTAGTTCGTTAAAACGTAAAGGAAGAGTAGTATATCTTCAAACAGTATTTGTGAATTTACTTTGAACGTTTCTAAGAATACATTTACTTTTTTTCTCACTCTATATCATGCCCAATGTTACTTTCATTTCAGTTAATTAATTACTTTATTTCACATCTCGGATAAAAGTATTATTGTCTTTTTATCGATATTTTTCCTTTTGATTGTATAATTTCTAGTTTCATTGAATTATCTCAATTCGAATAAATAAGTCACATTTTGTTTATTGTCCCTTCCTTAGCTAGGTTCGAATTCGAGAAAAATGTGGTGTAATTTACGTTCTTTATTCTTCATATTGTGCAGTAATGACAATATTAATTATTTTTCATGAGTCCAGTTGATCAGTGAGAACTTGGACAAACATTAACCTGGTGATTCTTTACGCAATGACAAGCGTAAAATACATTTTAGCTGTTCTTTATACTTCACAGCGATGAAACATTCTAACAGTGTGTTAGCGTTTCCTTCCTCGCCTTTCAATTGAACTGTCTGTGTACTGCGCATGCGCCAGTCAATTTCCATAAAAGATCATAAATAACCCTGATACTTTCTATAATATTTACGAAAGAACGTGTAATAGAATCTATATCAACAACATACATCACTCATCAAAGTAACGAAAACGTGTTCATGAAACAAATTAATAGATATATTATATCAAAGTAAATTAGGTTTAAATTTTAGGCAATAGAAAATGTTATTCTCTAATAAGAACTACTACTCGAAGCCTTTGCCACAATCACTAGTTGTTACCATAGCCGAGTGGTTGCCCTCCCCGCTGGTCTAGTGGTAGCACGCGCGCCTTTGGTGTACGGGGTCCCGGGTTCGATTCCTTGTGGGAGAACCTTTGTGATTTTAACTGTCCTCAATATTTCTGTGTTCGTGTCCCTGTCGCTCTAGGTAATTGGAGAAACCAAGTTAAAAATGAGTAAAACAAGTAAAATTAGATATAAGTAGTTTAAGTAAGTTACTGGAACACGTTCGGTGAGTCAGTTGACTTAGAAAAAAAGGGGGTCTAAGGCGTTCGGCTTATAAAGCACCATTCGACCTAAGTTCGAGTCCCCGCCGGGTACATCACTTTTTTCTCTCTTTTTTCACCTGTTCTCGATGTTTCTGTCTGTTTTTGTCGGATTCGATTAAATAGAATTTCGAATAGAGACCAATATATATGATAAATAACACTGCTCAACAAGAAATTGTTTATCTTAATGTTTTTACATTTACCGAATGATTTTGACGTGCTAATTACGAATCTGGTATTAGTTTTCCTTAAATGTCGATTGTTTGGAAGGAATTTATAAAATCGTCTTTGTTCAAGAACGCCATTTTAGAGGAAGAATTTCAACCTTTACTTCGGCTGTCCATGGCAACACAGAACAAACTCTTGTGGAATAATTAGCAAGTTCCGTTTCGTAACATATGCGTTTTACGATTACAAATTTTGAATACAGCATTTATTTTGAATGAAATAATTGTCTAGAAAAATATAATTTCTTATTTTTTCCCCTTACTTTTACAAAAAATATTAACTTTTACTTAAGTAAAGTCAGTAAATTTCTATATGACTCCACTTGGATAGCCAGCTGCATACAATATTGAGTAACTATAGTGATAACTATATTATATCAGTGGCATTTGATTTAATTTCACTAGTTGCTGTGTGGAAGATAAAATGTCTACAGACTCAATTTGTTATGTTCGTGGATTTTATATAAGCTCCAAACAACTTAAACATGACATTGTGCTTGGAACAACGTTCTTTGTTGCATATGAAGCTTACTTTCGAGTGCCCGTAGTTGATCAAGACAAACATTGGGCTCCGCATATGTGTTGCGGTAGTTGCCGCTCTACATTAGAAGGTTGGTTACGGGGAACCAGAAAATGTATGCCATTTGCTATTCCTCGAAATTGGAGAGAGCCTACTAATCACCATAATGACTGCTACTTCTGTTCAGTTGACATGACACACTATAAAAACAGAAAGAATAGGGGGGGGATAGAATACCCCAGTTTACCTTCATCCATTGCTCCAGTTTCACACAGTGACGAACTTCCTGTACCCAAATCACCAGAGATATTGTCATCTGAAGGAGAACCAGAGGAATCTTCCGATCTTGATATTAGCTTTTCGCATGAAACCAAGAAAAAGGAACCACATTTGCTTAATCAGCAAGAACTTGATGACTTGATAAGAGATTTAGATCTTCCAAAATCAACGGCAGAACTTCTTGCTTCACGTTTAAATGAGTAGAATTTTCTCCTTCCAACATGCAAAATATCAAAATATAGGAAAAGGCATAAGACTTTTTCACAATTCTTCAAAATGGAAGGAAGTTTGTGTTATTGTCATGACGTTAGTGGTCTATTTGAAACTATCGGTTTCCCACATCAACCAGAGGAGTGGCGTCTTCATAGACAGTTCATCTAGAAGTTTGAAGGCAGTTTCTTCACAATGAAAATGTGTGAATCATTCTGTACCTGTTGCACACTCAGTCCACATGAAGGAAGACTACGAAAACGTGAAATTATTGTTGGAAAAGATTGAGTACCAAAAATATAAATGGGATATTTGTGGAGCTTTTAAGATGATCGGTTTTCTTCCAGGTTTGCAAAGTGGCAATACTAAATATTCGTTTTCTTTGCCTTTGGGATAGCAGAGATACTGACCGTCACTCAAAGTGTGGCCAGAAAGGAAACATTTACTTCCTGGCACTCACAATGTCATACATGAACCTTTAGTTGAAAAAGGAAAGATCTTACTGATTTTTGACATTTCGGGAAAACGAATGTTATGCACGTTATTAGTACCACCCAACGATATTAAAAAAAGAAAAGAAATCAGATAAACATAAAGTTGGTCAAAATTTGTTACCCAGTGTAATCAATTATTTACGAATCTGCACTCGTACAATATACATTTTCGAGATATTGATTTTGGAAATGAATTGTATATAATATTGAATAGTAAAATAAAAAAATGTATAAATATTGATTAATTAATTAGAGTTATACATGGCTTTCCAATCAGGATTACATAGAGAGGACTTACTTCTAAGTGCAATCCGAAAACAAATATTTGAGTTTTAATCTGACCCAAAGTTGGTAACTTACAGGATAATTTATACATGATTGGTATTGTAATTTTTATGCTTTTATTATAATCCTCTATAAGTTATGATTTTACCAATTCTAAATGTAGAACGAGAAACAAGTGTAATATTATATTTGTTACGAAAAGCTTTTAAGCAATGATGCTTTCAGGACGTGATCTGAGGGAGAATTTGAGACCCCTCTCGAGCTAAGAAATTTCCGCCTTCAGACCATATATTCGATCGTGCTCAATGTGGACTACCAATGTTTACCCTCCACCCGCATATTGAAATTTCCCCCGAGGATAATTTTCTGAAGTCACCACTGTTTATAAATATTTTTTCGTTACAAATCAGAGGATAATGGAGTAGTGAGTATACTTCATTTTTTTTAGCTATGGATTTAAGATTCGCAATTCATAATGTTCCGTTCTAATCGAATTTGAAACAAAAGAAGTTTTCAATGAGTTACTCAAAGAAATATTTTCAGCCTCCGGATGAAAATAGGAAGACACTTATAAAAGAAACAACTTGCTACCGGATTTGAACACACAGACATGTGATTGATAGTGTATCGACCCAAACCACACGACCGTTTTGTATGCCTTTGCACATCTTCTTTTGCCTTTTGTGAAAGCAGTTTACTGTTCCATACTCATTTTTGTTTATTCAGATACGACTATGAGTTCTCAGTAAGTATTTGGACGTTAGAGCTCTCGCAATGTATAAAGGTGTTTTTAGAATAAATCACAATCCATATTATGTCCTAATAACATACGTAAAACAGGTTGAATTCGTGAAATGATTGAGGTTGGGGTGAGCGTTGTAACCCACCCAAGTTTCATAATAAAATGAAATTTTGTAAAAGGAAAATTTTGTGAGATGAAACTCCAGTTTACTGTTAAGTCGGTTATTTCTCTTGGAGTTGGAAGCACTGCATAACCTTCGGTTGGATTGCGCGAGTTAGAAAACTTTTTACATTTACAAGTAGTTCTAGAAATTTTCCTGATTATCTTAATAGTGATATTTTGCATACAGTATAAGCCTTTTCCAGTATTGAACCTCACTCTTCACGTCGTCATTATTCTCAGCCGTGGGGGAGTGGAATTCTCCTTTCTCTCTCCTTTTAAAATTCTTGTATTCTAAAGGGGGAAGTGGGGTGACGTCCGTTCTCGCAGGACTGTGGGAGTGGGGGCTATTTAAAGATTATATGTGTATCGTTCATCCGTTACAGCGTAAATGTTTTCATAGTTAGGAGCTTGGATATGCAAACCCGCTTAACGTGGGGATTTAATTTTGTGAAATTTGGTACATGTATGTACAGTGAACCAAATTACCTGTGGGGTAAGCCACGCAACCGTTTTTACTGGTTCCATGTAACATACATTTCAAGTCTTTGAATTCTTTTGCATTAACCTTATTCTTCCCGTCTGAAGAACGGGCATGTCAGTTGATCTCAGAATAGATTGTTCGTTGTTATATATTTCACACACTTCTTTACTTTTAAAGAATTTGCATAAACTTTCTTCCAGTTTCACTAGTTATTTAATAGGGACTTGGATCGAGAAACGAGAGGAAGTGCGTTTCTTTTCCTCCTGAAAAGGTGCTTCGGAGTTCGGGAAAGAATTGTGTTTCGTGTGCAGTGTGTTTGGTGACTGTTACGGAAAAAAAATGGACAAATGTTTCATGAGTTGTGAGGCAAAAAAAAATTTATATTAATTCATGATAGCAAATTACATATATCATTTAAAAGACGAAGAAGTTTAAAAAGTAAAAACGTCAGCGTCATCATTTCCGGACTTGACATTCATTCGTAACATGTAGCTGTATGGACAATGTATAGATGAGTAATTATTATTTTCAATCTCAACGAGCAAGTAGGCAACCTTGTGTCCACTGGCAGGACTGGTTAGCATAACCACTCAGGCGCTTCTCCATATATGTAAGGTACATTCATGTCCAAAATGATTGTCGCATACCTATAATTGTCTTCTTGTAAGAATATAATTTGATAATGATTTTGCAGGGTACTTTTAATACTGATACTATGTGAATAATCGGGAAATGTATATTTGTGGTAAATTTCATAGCAATAGAATTATAAATACGAAAATTAGAATGATTCAAACAAAATGTTGCTAAATGAACAAGAAAGTTTTATTTTCGTTTTATTGTTCTTATTTACAGCTCTTTTGAAATGAAATTTTGCCCCGAAATAGTGGTTGCCCTGAGTGACTCTTCGCATCCCCAGTTTTTTCGAGGGAGATACCATTGAAGCTCTAAATTAAGTGAAGATCAAAAGCATCAAAAATTATAGTTCTGAAATTAGAAGGTAACTTCCAATTGTCTTACGCAAAGAAATCTCGTCTGTAGGTAGACATTTTAATGCCACTTCTTGATTTATGTTAATAATGATTTTTTATATAATCATTATTATACTTTTACTTTTATATGATATATATAAGTATATACGTATAAATATTAGGCGTATCTCCAGGCCTGGGTGTTTAATATATATTAAGTGTAAATATGAAACTAATATTCATTTATTTCATATATATATGTATATTAATCTGAATATTGTATGCAAACTTTATACAGTATTTATTTTTTAAGCACTGCAGCTCATATAGATGAAATGAATCTTTTAGTTTTAAAGATAGATAGAAACACTGGTCCATTAGAAGCTATAGTTTTAGTCCACATGTGTTGCAGATAAACGAAAAAATATAGGAGGGGAGGTAGTTAGCATCCTTCCTTTTTTCAAAGTTAACGATCTTTTCTTTCTTTTGACAAAGGAACTTTTTTATTCAGATTCTACAACGTGTCTCCCGATTCGTATATAAGCGATCCCTGTTCTCTTGGTCAGGGTTGTTCTTCCAGAAACCATTGGATCACTTGGCTACATAAGGCCTTCGGTCCTGGGTTAACGTGGATCAACCACTGTTGTTTTTAAGTCAACTACGAGGACTTTTCTCTTTTTGTCAGGGCTATGCAGTGAAAGACTTGCTGGCTAGGTGGTCTTGCGTAAGGCCAGGTAGGGAGATAGGACGCATAGTTTAATAATTTAAAATGTTAACTTTTTCTTAAGATATAAGACTTTTCGATTTTCGTAAGTTTGTTCCCCTGCTAGGAATTATGTTTAAATAGTTAGGTGGTATTTTATTAAGGTGATGGTTTTTTAAACCTTTGGTTAGGTCTTATGAAGGATATTCCCGAACTCAAACGATTTTTTGTTCGATCCATTTTATGGTTGAGAATTTATTTCTCAGACCTTGCATAGTTTTTACAATGTTGTACATTTTGTTTTCCTGACTTAATCTGTGATAGGGATTGCCCCTTGTAAAAGGGTCAAGTTTTCGGGTCTCATTAGTGAGAGACCGAGGAATAGGGCACGGCCTACTTTAAGGGCCATTTTCTTGTCTCATAATGAGAGACAGTTTTTTACCTTCTCCTCACCTATATCCTCATAAAGAGTTTTAGCTAGGCATCCCGAACACAGTTTTTCTTGTATACGAGGATTCTGTTTAATAATTATTTATAATAGTATATGAGAATTTAAAAAGATCAATATTGTGTTATAGTAATTAAAATTAGAAATATTGTAGCTAGGACAAGCTTTTCTTCAAATGAGAGAATTGCTTTTAAATTTAAGGCTAAGATGAGCTGTTTCATCAGTGAGGACAGCAAAAAGCTTATGCCACAGGACCCACCAACATTTAAAGGACTTTTAGATGATTAGAGAATTTACACTAGGTATGTACTGGTTCGAAGTGAGGGCCTATACTGATAGAAACACTTCAGAGTTTGCAGTGAAGACTCTGAGGGAATAACTTTGCGTGTACGATTACTAAAAACTTCTAATACGTTTATCTATCCTGGAAATAAAAGGATCATGAAAATAATGATGTTTTGTCTTTAAAATAAAAAAAGTCCCTGAATTCGGGAACAAGAAACTTCAGTTAAAAATACCCCTAGATATTAGACTGAGAAGTACTATATATAGAGATATTGAATAATATTACATACGTATTAATATAATTTTTATGTGTAGTATATATATATATATATATATATATATATATATATATATATATATATATATATATATATATATATATATATTAATATATATATAGTGAGTATTACCTGAAGGAAAGGGCCGAATCGATAAGTGGGCCAGGTAGTTTCATATGAAAAGAAGAATTGAAGACTAATTAGATAATTTGCGAAAAGATATACTACAAGTCTAACAGATTTGTCATGATCTAGACCTATCAGCCTTTTGAATGCTTCTCGGTGAAATTTCAATCAGTGCGTGTTGTGGAAGTAGGGAGGGAAACGCAGAACAACAGCCCACATGACATTAGTCTCTTTAAACAATAAAACGTTCTTTTATTTTAAGTGTGTTCTGCTATCTAAGCTATTAGGATAAGGGAGAGTGAACAGTTAGGAACAGAAAAGGTGCTATAATTTTCATTGTGGATGGATTTTAAATTTCTGGGCTTTAGCCATCTATGGCCATTTAGCCCGTCACGTTTGAGGGATGACATGCCTCGACGAGCACAGTCTCCGGGGAAAGAGAAGGAAGAAAGGATTGGGGAAGGAAGGAAGCGGCCTGGAACCTATATATTAGGTACCACACCGGCATCGGGCTGCTGTAAATGAGAAAAACCTAATTCAGGATGATTGGCCTAAAAAAGCTTTTTACACATTTTCGACCGAGTGCCCCCAGCGGGAAGCAAACCCGGAACCGCTAGCATCGAAGAGAATTTTCATTGTGAAATGCTATACTGTTTTCAATCATTACGCAGGAAATTAAGCTGATCCGAGGTCTACCAGCTTCTGGTAGAGATGCTAAGGAATGCACTTTACCTGGGAATGTACTTTCTGTCTTAGGGCAATTAATTTGTTGGGTCCTATAAACGTATGACAACATGAATACCATCACCCTCCTTCGAAATATAAACCCGGAACCTTGTGAACGAAGTCCTTGCCTCTTAGACTTCACGACTACCGAGATTAGCAGTCAACTAGTTTTTAGTATTCAGATACAAACCAGTTCATAATTTTACATGATGTTATAATAATAATAATAATAATAATAATAATAATAATAATAATAATAATAATAATAATAATAATGTGTTGTAGTAGTATCATTGATAATAATTATATTGTCTATGTAGGATACTTGAAGATAGTATTTAGAACTACACACAGGATTTGGCTCGTTTTGGCTCGACTCGACTCGAAACAAATTCGAGTGGAGTTGGAGGAAAATTTTCGAGTCGAGTCGAGTTTCAAAGAAAACTCGCTCGTACCCATCTCTAGTTTTTTTTTCAACTTTGTACCTAATTTTTTATAAGTATCTTCTTTCCTTTTCATAAACTAGAAGGTAAACTACTTTGAATAAATGTTCATAACAATTGCAATTATGCATATTTGTAACTTAAGTTTAACGTGGTGTTTTAGTGATTACACAAATTACAATTATGAGCATATTTTATGGAGATGCTCCTACAGACAGTACGCGAGCACCTTTATACGCTATGGAAAACTGATTTTTCAAGTCTTTTGGATAAAAATACTGTGAACTGAGAAATCATAACCTTTTCCATAGTACACAGAGGTATTTTCCTGCGAATAGAAGTTTCTTTTGGAATGCGTTGAGAAATTAACACTCGCAAGAATACTCTCTTAGTACAAGTATATTTTAGGCACACACTAATTTCCCCCCACCTCGAAGTGCTTCAATTTCCTCATTGACAAACACTTTACCATTTTATATCGTAAAGGTCCGATCCACCTTTATTGTAATAGAGTGGTGCTTGAGCGATTAACCGTAGATATTCAAACTCTGATTAGTGACAATTTCACAGTCTTGTAGTATTACAAGTGTAAACTCTTTAGTCAGTAGAGGAGGCCGTGGATTATGTGTAAGAGTTGATGATGAGATTTTGGTGAGTCAGAGTAGGTCACAGTGGATGAGAGTGGTTGATGGTGGGTGCTGGGTCAGAGTGGGTCACGGTGGGTGGTGGGTCGTGGGTCACGATGAGGGGTGGGTCAGTGGGTCGTGGGTCAAGTTTTCATTGACCCACGCCAACTCTGATCTATAGAACTACATGTAGTGTAGCCAAACTCAAGCTATCACTTACCTCAGTATGATGTACTTATTCTGTAGAAAATACGAAAACTCGATTTAGGGTCATTCAGAAATTTTGTCTCCTGATCCAAAAACTAATTATTGGCCAATCGCATTCTTTTGAAGATTTTTTGGATCATTTCTAAAAATTCTTGTTTTACAAGGATTTTTGGAATACTTGTCAAGAGCAACGGATCATAAGATATCCAAGGATCCTAAAAGTAGTGAAATCTCATTTTTTTTTTTAAATGTGGCATAGCACTATATTGCTAAAAGCACTTCTATTATATAGCATCGTGTCTTTTTTAATCTTTGTATGTTAATGATCCATGTTCTTAATCTTGAATTTGTGTACTGTAACATTGTCAATATAGGATATTATGTATAAAAGAAGCTATAGTTGTTACAGATTCTGTAAATAATAAATAAATATACAATTTTGTGCTGTTCTTTGATGTCTTTGTCATTGCACACTCAGTATTCAGTTCAACCCCCCCCCCCAAGAAACCAGGCTGGCTACGGGCCTGCTGTCGTTCAACGGATCCTTACGTAGTACGAGATTTTCCTAACACACAACGAACAGCTCAGCCTTGTGATCGCCACCTGACCGTTGCCAACACAGGCATCTGACGTGATTCCAACTTCGAGTGCTTCTATTTAATTGATAAGGACATACTTATAAAGATGAACGGTAACTACGTGGACAAATTTCAGCAGGTGAGAATATTGTAAAACTTTGTGTAATTTCGTCTCATATAAGGAAGAGGTAGAGCAGTTAATAAAAAGAGTGTCCGGAATCGACTCCCACTACCAGTTTTTATTATAAAAATCCACTATATAAGAGTATTTGTACAAAATACTATACAATTTGTTCTCTATTTTAAAAGGGTAAGTAAAAGGTAGTCTTTGACCGAAAGGTCGCAGACAGGATCTCCAACAGAGCCCCGAAGCAGGCAAAGTGGAGTGGAGTTAGGTTCCCAAAGCTCCGAAGCAAGCAGTGGGTAGGTTAGATGGCCAACAGAGCCCCGAAGCAGGCAAAGTGGCTGAGGTTTGGATTCCCAGACAGAGCCCCGAAGCAGGCAATGCCAGGAGAAAGGATAGGCGTAGTCCCGTAGCAGACTAGAGGCCCTGGGATAGGTTACTCCTAAAGTCCCGAAGCAGACAGTAGGAGGGTCACCAGAAAACTGGTACTGAGCTGGATTCTTCTGCCCAATTTATAGCGTCCCTTGGGTGGCGGTGGCGCTTCTGCTTCGATTTCGTCTTCTGCTCCGTGGGAGGGACTAAATGTCGTCTGCTGGTGATTGCAGGTCCCCCTGGTGGAAGTTCCTTGTGATGAAGCACGTGGTGTTGTTTATAAACACTTGATGCATGTATTTGTTTTTAAACAACTTCACATGGGATATTACACCCCCCTGGCTTGTTTAAAAATAAGCCGAAGGGTTATTTTTGTTTATGTGATAGTTGGCAACACTGAGGAATCACACACACAAAAGAAATCACTGAGCACTAAACACTTATGGCACTGAAATAAATGAAAATCACTTTTCGGAGCAGTAATGTGGTAGCGGAATATAGAGCACTAAACAGGTGGTCCCTATATACAGGCAGGATCCGTACATGGTACATGATACTTCATTTCCCTCGAGATAGGGCTGTTTTTGGCTTGGCGTCAATAAATATAAACTAATTCACTTATAGTAAGTGGAGTTGGTGTCTGTCTTAGCTGTTGCTCCTTAGTTGTATTATTGGTATTAAATGTTTCCAATGGAATAGGAGATGAAATTTCTATGCGGGTCCTTCTAGATTGGTTTGGTAACGAGCGAAGACGACGATATAATATGTATAAAATAATAAGACTTAGGAATACTAAAAAAGTTGTAATTAATACGGTTATATAAAGATAATTTATATTGGAAAGTTCTGATTCGAACGGCGTGATTTCTTGGTCACCCTGTATAAGGTGTAAAAGTTTCTAAAATATTTGCACTAAAGATATGTATTTCAATAAAATAGTCCAATTTTAAATGTCAATGACAATAGTAATGATGGTCCTGAATTCCTGGTCATCCTGTATAATGTAAGCGTGGTCATAACTTTTGAAACATCCTGTACAATATTTATGTTGCATAATGTCGGTGACAATATGTAGTTCACAGAGGAAAAGAAAAAAAATATCGATGATAATGTAGAATTATGTTAGCTGTCCTTGTAAAAGATCATTTGCCTTTTAAATGCGGAAATGCTAACGTCGGCATTCTTTCCATTGAGTTGCAGAATAATGATTCAGCTTTTTATAAAACAAAGAAAAAATGAATGTTTGTGTCGTTATGAAAAGTGTTTTTTTTATCTGCTGAAGTGTTGACTATATTTCTCTCTTCCTAGTGGTGAGTACTGTACTTTTTTTTTCGCTCGTTTAGAAAATAAAATGAAGTTATTTATTCTTGTTCTATGTCTTGTAATTCTTGATAAAATGGCTTGATTCGGTCTATTGAGATTTCTTGTATTTTCTTCCGAAAAGAATTTGGAAATTCTATCTTATAAAGGTTAGGATTCAGTCTATCTAGGATTTGAGCGGGTCCAACATAGGAAGCAGAAAAACTTTCCGGCACTCCTATTTGCCGATTAGGAAAGTAGACTAGTACTTTTTGTCCTTTTTCAAATTGAGTTTGTCGGTGTCTGTTATCGAATTACTTTTTCTGCTTATTATAGCTAGCGATCAAGTTATTCTGTACACTCTCACGTATTTTATTCAAATGTTCTTTGTTGACACATAATGTTGGAGTTGACGCTAAGGCAATATCAGAGATGGTCTTAGGTTCATATCCATACATGAGGAAAAAAGCAGAATATTTAGTTCCGGCTTGCACAAATGTATTAATTGCGAATGTAATATATGGTATCAGCTTCGGCCAAAGATTTTGATTTTCTTGCACGAAAAACTTAAGTGCATTCTGTATTGTCTTGTGGAATGTTTCCACTATGCCTAGATTTTTATGGTCGTATGCAGGGCAAAATTTAAATTCAAAGTTATAGCATTTTGCCAAATTTTGTAGCCTCTTAGCGTTATGTACTGGATGCCTATCCAGATATAAATATGAAAAAGGTCCAAATTTGAGTATGATGTCATATATAAGATATTGTTCAATTTCTTCCGCTGTTATGTTGTCCACCACCTTGGTCACACAATATCTTGTGGATATTTCTATGGCCACTAATATGTGTTTAAACTGTCCATTTCCCACTGTTATTTTTCCAATAGAATCATATTGCCAACCTGTTGCGATCGGCTTAGGTGGGTGATGGAGTAATTGACCCGCTGGTTTAACTGGTAATTTCTTGAGTTTCTGACAGGAAATGCATGTTTTAATTCTGTTGGCAATGTACGCTTTCATATTAGGAAAGTAGTATTTCCTAAGCGCCGAATGATATGTTTTGGTATATCCAAAGTGTGGTGCCATGGGGTTATTGTGTAAGACATCAAACCACTTACTTAATAAAGATTTCGGCACACAAAGTAGATATAACAATCCTAATTGGGGATGCTTCTGTGTTCTGTATAATATCCCGTCCTTTAGAGAAAAGTATTTTGCGGCCCGAAGAGTAGACAACTTATTAGGTTCCTTATTTTCCAAAACAGTAATAATGTCAGAGAATGAAGGATCTTTCCTTTGTTCTTCTGCTAAATTTGGTAGGATTATAGGTTGTTCAATTTGGAGAGTAGTGTCTAAAGAATGGGATGCAAATACTTTAGCATCTTCCGTGTCCGAGAAATTGTCAATTTCTTGTTTTTCTCCCTGTTTAATTTCCTGTTTATCTTCTAAATGGCTAAAGATGTCCGCTGGGTGTAATTGACTTTTAATGTGTTGTATTTCGAAATTGTAGTCTGCTAAGAATATTCGGTAGCGACTAAATTTCCCAACTTTGTCCGCTTGTGTTGTGAGAGATGTCAGGCATTTGGCGTCTATAAATAATTTAAATCTTCTATTTAGCAGGAAGTATCTAAATTTTCTCAAAACATAAATTAAGGCGTACAGCTCTTTTTGCCAAGTGGATGCTTTCCTTTCACTTGGTGTAAAACGTCTACTAGCATAGGCAACAACACGTTCTTGTTTCGTTTTTTGGTTATAACTAAGGCCCGGATTTTTATGTAGTCCAAAGTACCGAAATATGTACATAAATATGTAGCAAAAATCAATGAAATATGTAAGAAATATGTTAAAAATATGAAAATATGTAAAAATATTTTTTCGTGTTTATTTTGTGTCTGTGCTATTTTCTTAGCTAATTAATATACTGTAACATATTTATGTAATAAAAGCTTAACAAGTGTAAATAACTTCCTACAGATACGTACAAATTTTCAGAAGAAACAAATGAAAATATGTATAAAGAAATTAAAAATCACATTATTGAACATATAAACACAAAAAAATATTTATTTAAACAAAAGACACTTACTTTTGGGACGAACAATGAACCACTAAATAATTTTACGCAATGGAAAAACTTTGTCACTAACTTGTCACTGATACGTTCAAATTTTCACTAAGAACAAATAAAATTGTCTCGTGGAGAAATGAAAATTACATTATTGAATATCAAAAGAGAAAAAAATATTTAAAATAACGAGCGCTTACTTTCGGAGCGCACAATGAACCACTAAGTATTTTATATGATGGTATTCGAAAAAATCTCTAACTTGCCACAGATACTTCAAGCTTTTACTAGTAACAAATGAAATTGTCTCTGAAAAAATGAAAACCACATTATTGTATATGATGAAAAAAATCTTAGAAAAAAAAGCGCTTACTTTGCTGATGCTCAATGAACCACTACATACTTTTCCAATTGTTCAGGAGCTAAAGAGAGTCGTTGGTCAGTCAGGATCCTTTTATAGGCTAAGAAAGGCCTCTCCAGGTCGCAGGAATTGACAGGCGCGAACTTCAGCAAATGACATTTTCCAGGACTGATTTCCTCAGGTGCCTCCGTTTCTTCTCCATCCAATATCCTGCATGCAGTCCTCAATGTTAGGTATCCTGGATTCCTCTTCAAAACTGACTGGAACTTTCAGGCAATTTTCGCACCTGTTTCTCCCTGCACAATGTTGAGTTTCTTGTATTTCCGTAGAGGTTGCACATACAAAAAAAGGTGAGAAAGCCAGCCAACTCTATGCGTTTTAGTTTGTTTTGTCGGCACACATCCGAGTGGCGTCTGCTTGCAAAGGCGATAAGCACAAAAATCCTTATATTGTTTTCTTTATTTATATATAAGAAAACAAATTTTTTTGAGGATTGGAAGCGGTAACTGACGACGTTTTTTTTCATATTGTAGAGTGTACGATTTGGTTTAACCCAGCTTTCCCTCAATGCAAATCGGTTGAACAAAGTGAGAGAAAAAATACAGATATTTAAATAAAGTACTTTTTGAGTTATTATTACATATATAAGCCTACTTTTATTTGCGTATTATTTAAAGAAAATTAGCAAAAAGGAGCCAGAAAACTGAATTTATTTAAAAATATGTACAGTAGACGGAAAATATGTAACAGACTTCAAAATATGTAAAAATATGTAACGTGATTTTGGTTTATATGGCTCCTTACTTCGTAATTTGCGAACATTTCATATTTTCACCAGCGTACATAAAAAGGAAAAAATATGTAAAAACATAAAAATCCGGGCCTTAGTTATAACATGCTAATAAGCCTCCTGCGGAGATAGAGGAAGCGTCAGTATACACGTGTATTTCCAATGAGGGATCGAAGTGAAACAATGATGGCGCGTGTATGATGTCCGTCTTAAGGTTCTCAAATAATTCGTCATGCTGAGAGGTCCATTTAAATTTTGAATTCTTGTCTAAAAGGCACTGAAATGGTTCTATTTTTTCTGAGAAATTTTTGATATGTGCTCTTAAATAAGAACATAATCCTAAAAAGCTTTTCAGAGTTCTTTTAGTAGTTGGTTTCTTAAAATTTCGAATCTTGTTAGCGATTTTGAGCGAAATCTTGATTTCTTTCCCACTAACTATGAAGCCTAAAACGTTCAATTCTGTGTATAGTAAGTGGGTCTTCTTTGGACTGGCACGAAAATCATGCTTTCTTAATCTTTTGAAAAGTAATTCTAAATCCGATAATTGTTGTTTCCAATTTTTACTTCCTATGACCAAATCATCAGCGAAGGCAGTTATACGGGGTGGTAGGCCCTCTAAAAGCATGCGTACAGCTATACTGAGTCCGGCGGCGGAACTGGAGTGACCCATGGTACACCTCTGGAATTTATATGCCTTTCTAGTATGGTTGACCTCAAAAGTCATGTATTTTTGGCTTTTGGGATGCAACAATAACTGAAAATAGGAGGATTTTATGTCAATTGTGGATATAGAGTTTTTTCCTCTTAAAACGTGTAGAATATCCTCCGTATTTTGAAATGGTATACTTAGGTAATGTGAGAACCTATTACAAGCCTGGAGGTTCAAGACTAACCTGAATTCCGAAGTCCCTGGTTTTTTCACAATGAGCAACGGCGATGAAAACGAACTATCGCTAGTTTCCTTGATAATATTTGCGTCTAAGAGTTGCTTAATTTGTAAGTCAATTTGAGGTCTTACTGCTAATGGAACCGGAGGAGATCTTTGATGGAAGGATGCTCCTTTGTCTATCCGTATTTTATGTATATAACCTCGGAAATATCCAATGTCTGTTGGTGTGTAGGAGAAAACATCTCTATATTTAAAGAGTAAATCTTGTACGGCTTTCTTTTTTTCTTCTGATAAATCCGGGTTTATCTCAAATAAATTAATATCAAAAAATGATTTTGTTTCTTCTAATCGATCCTGAATTTCTTTGTCTGATCTGTAAAAAGTTTCGTCATCATGGCCACTATCTGGACAGTTACCCTGTAAATCTATTTCTTGAAGGTTCTCTTCTACATATGCTACAGGTGTGTTCTTTGCCAGTGTTACCGGCCTGTTTGTAGGATTCGATATTAATAAAGTGAGGTTATTTTTAGGTACTTTGGTAGGCAATGTTTGCAGACCATGCCTGTCTAATAAATTCTCTAATGGAGAAATAAAAAAAATGTTTGTGTTTCTTCTGCTGATTTTTAATACTAATAGGTAAAAAGAAATGTGTCCTGGCAGGTATAGTGACTTTTCTGGTTGTGAAAACATCAGCCGCCTTGCATTGCCTAATTGTATTCATGGCACTAGCCGATAGTTTTTCCTGAGCATTAATCTCCCTTGGATACTGTGGAGGTCTAGGTTTTTTGTACACTGACAGTGTATGATTTTGCAAATCGATCTTTGCTTGCAATCGGTTTAAAATATCCTCGCCAAATAAAGGTAGAAAGTCTCCATGTTCTAAGATTCTGAAGTAATGTGAGAATGTCGTTGAGCCCAATCTAAATTTAATTAAAGCTATGTATCGTAGATTTATAATAGAATTCTCAATTCCTCTCAAATTAGTGTTAAAAGGGATTAATTTTGTATTAGGAGGAATGGCTAATCTAGGCCACAGAGACAACGAGCTTCCGGTATCAATAATTACAGGATATTTTTCTCTATTAACCGATACATTAACTAATAATTTATGGTCTTGATTTAACATGTTAACACTTTCTCTTCTTTCTGACAAAAGAGCTACTGCATATAGCGATGTATTCCCTGTTGTCTGATGTTCATTTTTATCTATGTTTTCGGCTCCCAGAACATTTTCTTGTAAGGGTCTGTCCTGGGGCCCGTCTATACGTTTCCCTGTTGTTGTGTATTTTAAAACATACGCTGGAAGTATGACCTCTCTTATAGCACGTCCCACATACAGTGACAGTTTCCGGTCTAGGCCTATCATTATTGTTATTATTATTGTTTTTAGGACCATTCTTTCTTCCATTTTTCTGATGGTTCTTATTATTATTTGTGTTTTTCGATTTATGATTATTACGGCCGTTTTTTCTAAATTGTGAAGCTTTCATAGCATTCTGGGCCACCAAAAGTGATAGTTCGGCCATCTGGTTTGCTAATTTAGAAATGTCTAACGAATTAGTTGTATTAGAATTACTAGAAGTGCTGGGCGCCGGGGGGTCGGGCGGGGGATTCTGACTCGCGGTTTGGTGGGAGGAATTTGTAGGTATTTGACTTTGTGGTGTAGCTTGTAATTGTGGTGCAGAAGGTGCAGGGAACATAGGAGGAGGTTGTTGATATTGACTCCAATTATGCGCTGGATTATATAACGGATGTGTGATTTGTTGTTGTTGCTGGTGAACAGGAAAGGAAGCGCCAGCGATTGGTCTTGAATGTAAATTGCTGACTGGTGTATTTTGTTCGCACAGCGAGTAAATGGCCTGCTGAAGCTCAACATAATCCCGTTTCTTCATCAAGTCATTCGCTTTTTCTAAATTATGTAAGTGAGTCTGTAGAGCCTGAACAGTTGTAAAGGATTCCAATGCTATTTTTTGTAAAAAAATTTTCTGCAAACCTAATGATAAATAATTAATTTTCTGTTCCTCGGTGGCCTGAGGTAAAACTTGCCTAATTACTCTTAATTTCCTAAGAAAATAAGCATCTATAGGTTCATTTTCCCCTTGCTGAACCTGGAAAATTTCAAATTCCGCCTTATACGCTGGAAGTTTTGGTCTGCTCAAATCTATAGGTAAATCAAATCTATTAATTTGCCTTTCAATTGATCATAATTTAGTGTGTCCAATTGATTTTGAGCTTTTAATTGCAAAACTAAATCCAGAGCGACATCCTGTAAATACATAGGTAACAGTTCTTTTTTCTTCTGTTCGTTCCACGAATGTAATAATGCCAGATGGTCAAAGAGCATAAAGAACCTATCGGGATCCTCCGTCACGTGACCTGAGTATTTAGTAAGATGCGGTACATTAAAGGAAAGACGCGAATTCTGCTCCATATTAAAAGTGTTTTCTGGAAAAGTGTTTTTACCAGTTCTAGTTTGAGGCATAAACAAATTCAGTTCACTAAAAGCACTAACACTTAAAAATTCACATACCTTCCAAAGAAAAAAAGTCCACTTCCGATTAATAAAAATACTGTCCGGTAGGGGAGTATTCAGAGCTTATTCTGAGTCGGTCAAGCCTCTACCATGTAAAACTTTGTGTAATTTCGTCTCATATAAGGAAGAGGTAGAGCAGTTAATAAAAAGAGTGTCCGGAATCGACTCCCACTACCAGTTTTTATTATAAAAATCCACTATATAAGAGTATTTGTACAAAATACTATACAATTTGTTCTCTATTTTAAAAGGGTAAGTAAAAGGTAGTCTTTGACCGAAAGGTCGCAGACTGGATCTCCAACAGAGCCCCGAAGCAGGCAAAGTGGAGTGGAGTTAGGTTCCCAAAGCTCCGAAGCAAGCAGTGGGTAGGTTAGATGGCCAACAGAGCCCCGAAGCAGGCAAAGTGGCTGAGGTTTGGATTCCCAGACAGAGCCCCGAAGCAGGCAATGCCAGGAGAAAGGATAGGCGTAGTCCCGTAGCAGACTAGAGGCCCTGGGATAGGTTACTCCCAAAGTCCCGAAGCAGACAGTAGGAGGGTCACCAGAAAACTGGTACTGAGCTGGATTCTTCTGCCCAATTTATAGCGTCCCTTGGGTGGCGGTGGCGCTTCTGCTTCGATTTCGTCTTCTGCTCCGTGGGAGGGACTAAGTGTCGTCTGCTGGTGATTGCAGGTCCCCCTGGTGGAAGTTCCTCGTGATGAAGCACGTGGTGTTGTTTATAAACACTTTTTTTTTTGATGCATGTATTTGTTTTTAAACAACTTCACATGGGATATTACAATATAATTGATTTACAATTTAAGAATATAAATGATTACTTACTATAAATAATTATGTCCAATACACTGAATTTTTAGCAAATTCTAAAATATGTTTTATCAATGCCTTTATTTATTTCGTTACTAATTTGGAAGCAAAGAAATCGCACTACATATATATATTAAGGGTAAGCTATATTTCACTTAAATTTGTTCTGATTGGTGAAAATTACTATCTCATTTAAAGTAAAATTACTATAAGATTTCAAGACAAGATCATCTTTCCAAGAAATTTCATGTCAAGTATTCCATCCTTCGTGTGAGACATCTTTTCTTCTAACGTCTTCATTCGTTCATAGAAGGAGCTGCAAAGAAGGAATTTTGATTATGAAGAAAGAAGCAATCAAGTATTGTCTCCCGTGTAATAAATCTGTTCTATATTCCCGTCCGAACCTCAGAAAGTTACTTCCATTCCAACGCCAATACTACAGCTGTTTTATCAAAATTATAATTTAACATTTTAGAAGAAGAAGAAAAATATGGAAAATAATGTTGTTAATTAGATAGTTAGAAAGAGGAATACAAAATGTCGAAAGATAATTGATTCAGAAAAAATATGATGTAAGATTTAGTTTGTTGATTTAAAAGTCATGATTTATGTCTCAAAAGCTTGCTGAATTTTGAAAGATGAGAATAGTACATATGTTAGCAGCTAACTTATTAAGCATAAACGAACATAGGTAAATCAAATTAAAACCTATTCACTGTAATCAAATGTTAGCAAGATTTCTAACGAATGTTTTAAATTTGTTATTTGTATCTTTGAGTCCAGCGACAAGTAAAATATAATTATTTCACTCCAGAAAATTAGATTATCTCATTAATATTGATAATTTATCTGTTGGTGAGTAACATGGTTAAAACTGTTTGCGTAAATCAAGTTCGGAGCCATCTTGATGTAACGTAAACCTCTTGTTTATTTTTATGTTTGCCTTTAAGTAAGGATTTAGAACCTTTATATATATATAGAACCCTTATATATATATATATATATATATATATATATATATATATATATATATAACCCTTATATATACAATTAGGATATAGTATACAACAGTTCCTCATCATTTCCCGAGGACTCACGAAGTTCAGTCTTTTACGGATTATTCATTGAGGATCTAGGAACTTGAAAATGGGGTAACAAATTACTTTCATTTACTTGGATTGAGTATAGCCCGCTCCCCCCAGTGATTTTTAACGAATCATAGTGATTCTAACGATTCATATTAGTTCATAATGAATCGGAATCGCATTATAAAGATTTAAGCTATAAATCTTGTGGTAAGGAAGCTTTAGTATAAGTAGTAGTAGGGGTAGTAGTAGTAGTAGTAGCGGTAGTAGCAGTAGTAGTAGTTAGTAGCAATAGTAGTAGTAGTACTAGTAGTAGTAGTAGGAATAGGTTAGAAGCCCCGCAGGGGTTGGTTGGGTTCTGTTCTCGATATAAGTAGTAGTAAGTACTTAGTACTAGTGACTCTCTTCCAGTTCCGGTGACAAAGAACTGGGGGGAGCGGGCTATACACAAGCCATTTACTTATCGACTGAAACTTGTACATGACATACCACCATTTCTGTTCGTGGTGCAAGAGTTAGAACTATCCTCGAGTACGGTGCACTTTATGTGCGCCTCTGTAGTACCCTTGTACTTTATATTTCACTATGTGTGTGTGTGGGGGGGGGGGGGGCTTGAACGCATATTGCATGTCTTGTGCTCGTGGATAGTTCTTACTGTTACATTACGTACAAACGTGATGGTATTTCATGTAGAAGTTGTAATAGCACACATAAGAAACGCAGATCACGGTGTACTCATACTGCATATTCCAGTGTGAGTACAACATGATCTGTGTTTCTTATGTGTTCTATTACCATTTGTACATGACATACCACCATTTCTGTATGTGGTGCAAGAGTAAGAACTATCCTCGAGTACGGAACACGATGAGGAACTGTTGTATACTATTACCATTTAAAAGTCATTAGTAAATAATATGCATTTATCAGACTCTTCATACGATGACGTTATTATTGAATTCTATTATCTCAATATTTCTGGAGAATTGAGGAACTGAAAGTATTAAAAGTAGCATCTGACACTACCCAGGCTGATGTAGATATTAGTTCAAGGATTCCGCCTTGAAGAGTATGAGTTCGAGCTAAATGAACGACGAACCTTTTAGATTTGAAAGTGGCGTTTGAATCTTTGTTAAGAAATTACGTTAATGGCCCAAGTTATTGCCGTCGCCTATATCGTTAGTGATAACAGATGTCCTTATATATGTGTGCGTATTTTTTCTCCATGTGTTAGAGTTTCTTCTACTAAATCTACCTTGTCCACAGTTTCTTATAAAGACGCACAAAATAATAGAGTACATCACCAGGAGGCAACACATACAGGCAACACATACAGGAGACAACACCAGGAGGATCTGGAAACGTGATATCCCGAACCTTAAAAAATAAAATAAGGGTTAAGTTCCAAAGTTGGCCGTCCGTCTCTAGCAAAATTTTGAAAAATTTACTGGAAAGAAATGAATAATTTGCTCGTTTGTGTGCTTGATAATGTATAAGGAGAGCGAACGTTGTGTTTATTTTCTTATATGAGCGGTTCTAAACATGGAACTATTTGGCAAGCGGAGGGAACTACTAGGCGCAAGGTTACTTCATGGTAGGATTATGGGAATGTAACGAGCATTTGTTTTGTAAACCTGGCTGGTGATGTTCAGGAAAATCTATTAAAAGTAAGCAGAAGTAGGTTTAATAAGTCTAAAAATAAATTGTAGAAAATGCGGTAAGCAAATAACTGAAAAGAAACGTGGAGAAAGTTATACTTTTCAATGTAACGGTAAGTAATGTAACGAACATGGATGCAAGGTTCTAGAACGCAGGTGCGCCTTCCCATTTAGCTGTAATAAAGACAGAAAACAACGTGCCCTGCGGGGCCGTAACTCGCCTTCACTCGCTAAGGGTCGCTCGGTAATACTATGTGAATTAAATATTAAACTTTTGTACACAAAGGAACCAATTATTACGCTTTTAGCAAAAAACTAGGCTGGCGACCAACTGCGGAATAAATACCTAAAATAAAGTCTACAGTTCAATCATTGTTTGAAGAAGATTAAGATGACGCTGTGTGTGGTGACTGTGACAAATGTTTTGGCGGGGATTCTTGCGGGTCACCTACTTGGGCCAGTATTTCTGCCACAGCGTCTCAATGGACAGGCTTATCTGGATTTTCTGCGGAACACTCTGACTATGGAACTTGACGTTGTGCCACTCCAAGTACGACAGTGTGGTGATGCATGATGGAGTTGCAGCCCACTTCCGACGTCCCGTCCGCCAATATCAAAACACCACATTCCCCAGCAGATTGGTCGCAGAGACCCTGTTGCATGGCCTACCTGGTCACCTGACCTGAACCCCCTCGACTTCTACTTGTGGAAACACGTGAAAAGTCTCGTGTATGCCGAGTCCCTTCCTGATCTCCAGACTCATCAACAGCATATCCGTATAGCATTTGACGAACTTCGGTTGCAAGATGGACGAATGGAGCGGGTTCGACAATCCATGATGCGACGATTTGCTGGATGCATTGACGAGCAGGGAGGGCGCTTCCAACATCTATAAAGTTTCCAGACCTAAGAACAACAGCTGTGGCATGCAATAAGGTATTGTACGAATGCATGTTTCAATACAAATGTTTGTTTTATGTAGTAGTCTTTCACATTGGATAGTTTCAACTTCTTACACACTATTTTCATCTGTTACGACTAACTTCCATGTTTACGCATTGTAGTTGTTTACATAATATGCTACTTTCTGTTCATTTCATATGACTCCACCTCTCAGGTCTGGTCACTCAAAAACATATTCTTGTTATTACGTAACACCTGCCTGCGGTTAGTTATGCAACCCCACATAGCAAATGTAAATTCCTGCGCCATATGGATAATGTTGGCGATATGACATTTCCGTCAAGAAATCATTGGTTGCTATTCGTCTACCAGTCGAACCACTCAAATTGGAACCCATATTTCGGCAGAAACATGACGGGGATTCCTCACTTACTTTGGGGACTCCATTGCGCACGAATGTCACGCTTGCAGCATAGGCATTTTTGGATAGAGCAGGTTCAGTTTCTTTGACATGACCTTGCCGCCTTAGCTCTGCATTCAGGATAGTGGAGATATGGGGCTTTCAGGCGAGGTGATTCAGTATATATGCTCAGTGATTTTTACACTGAAGACACAAAAGTGAGAAAAATGGTCTTTTTCAGGAAATTTTCCAATTTCTCCCGAATGTACGGATCCAGATTCGATTTCCAGTGGGAGTTCATGTAGTTGGGATCTCACTTTAAGCTGTAGGTAAACACAAACTTTAAATCAACCAGCATGTGTATCACATAATTTGAAAGCCTGTTTCGTTCTAAATACAATGAGTTAAGACCCATAGGCCAAAGATAATTCGGGTTTGAGCGGGAGGCTTCTGAATACTTTTTTTTTAAAAAATACTTGATTAATTTGTTTATTTTGATTTTTCAAAAATGTCTCAGAGGAGTGCGGTGCATCAGTGGTAGAGCGTCACCTCCGATGCCTGGGGTCCATGGTTCGATTCCAGCTCATGCCGTGTGGACTTTCTAGTGGACAAACACCGTGCTCGTGGATTTTACGATTATAATTTCTGACATATCAATAAAAAGACAATTCTTACCATTACTATTTGGGAGCTCGGAGAGTTCCATTGGCGACTAGTCCTGGAAAACATATCTGCGCTCTGCAGAGTCGTAGGTAAATGTCTCCCGTAGATCTACCACCAAATTTTCTAGAACGGTAAATAATAATTTGTGAGCACTTGTAATGTAAATTTGAAATACGATTTCAAACAGCTGTTCACTTATATTGTTATACTAAACAGTTAGTTGTGGTTAAAATAATTATATTAAATTTGCAAGAGCCAGTCTAAAGTTGTTATTTAAGATGTTTACTCAGATAAAAACATATCACAATAAACAGTTCGGGAGATATCATAAACGTTATATACTATACTAACAACATACTTTTCCTAAGAACTAAAAATATCTACAAACAGTGTGTGTACGAAGGGTAATTTTACTTTTTGATATACTCAATTTTGATTTTGAGTTAAACTAAAGTGTTAATTCCTGTATGATAGCACAATTACTTCCAGAGTTAAAAACCTAGTCCTTCGCAGCTTATTGCGGTATGAGATACTGCTCTATACATACCCATGCAAGACATGTGGGTTTGAGATGTTATTTTCCTTTTTAATCTCCTTTTTTCCCTATCACTAATGAAAGATAGATTCTGCCTTTCGTGTTAATGCAAGTAAATATATAGAAATAGAAACAAAATATTTTATCGTATACTACCGCATCAATATTATAAACCTTAGAGTACCAAGCCTAAAATGTTACGTAGAGTACTAGGCTTCGGTCATTTTGACCCAGGCGTGTTTTTGTTACAAAAAAAACATCAAATTTGATTCAGGGAGTTAAAATTTCCAACATCAATGAAAATGGCAATGTGCCTAATTGTTCTTTATATTACAATAAATTTTATACGCTGTATACACTGTCAGTGGCGGCTCGTGACACTTTCAAACAATACCTGAATTATAGTACTGTAACATTAGAAATGTATACATAGAAATATGCTGTATTTGTTAGAAGTAATTCCTGTCACACATGGTATTTTGATTACACGTGACAGCCCTTGCAGAGCGGTTCACTGGTGCAATGTGCTTTGTATACAAACTTGTGGCAGATCACAATTTTGAGGGGTGAAGAATCATGTGGCTTGCTAAAAATAAAACCAGATGTTGTAGGGAACAATGTAGCAATTGCTGAGAAAGAAAGGTACAGCATTAAGTGTAGATAGGGGAAGGGAAGTGTGGGAGAAAACAGCTTGCAAAAATAAAACTTTCTATTACTCTCACCCCAATCAAAGCTCGGTAGAACGAAGAAGTGATTGTTGCAGGTAAAAGAAAAAAATTACCGTTTCAATCAGCAAACTAATAATAATAATAATAATAATAATAATAATAAAATATTTTATTTTTGTGTGCCGTGTTATGGAATACCAAGGCTGGGTCAGATTGACCAAGCTACACCTTCTGCCACATTTTTGGGCATTTTGTGTTTATTTTATATATGAATTAAACTAAAATGGTTTAAAAAAGTAAAAATGGATGTTAATGGAGGAATACCTAAAATATTAGCTTACTACTTCTCTTTGAAATTATAACATTTCTTTATAAAAGATCATCTGGTTCAAATTGACCCAATCTTGGTACTCGAAGGGTTAATATTTCAGTGTTATACACTATATTTTTATTGCTTTGTTCTATCCATAGCAAGAAAGTATGCAAATAATTATTGTCACATTTACTTTAATTTCATGCATAAATTATAAATAAAATATATTTTAAATAAATAAAAATATACATCACTTTAAACTATTAATATTAACGAATTCTGTTTTTATTTAATTGTAATAATAAATTTAAATATTCCTTATCAGTTAAAAATATTTGTGAAGACAGTGTTCCGTGCACTCAGAATAATAACACTAGTTAACAAATTTAAACTTTTTGTTTGTTACATGAGAAAAATCAGCTGATCTTAAAGGAACTTTTTGCGCTGAATTCGAATATGCACTCGGTTTCTCTCCATCACGTACAGTTTTCCCGTAACAGAGGGATTTTCGGGAAATTCCCTCAAAAATTTCCCTTTTTCAGATTTTTTATTCTCCTAGCTCCTGTCCCCTTACATATAGTAACATAGAAATTATACCTAAGTATACCTTGATTTATATTTAGTAAACCCTAAAAGTTTCGTAAAAATCGCTTTGTTCTTTCTAGAGAAATAAATATATTTGTATGTATACTGTGTGCACTGTTTATTGCACCTGATAGTAATGCTTTCAGATCTCCTGAGTTGGGGTAAAAACGATTTGCTTTATTACTACAAACACAGACATAAAAATGAATATTTACAATAGTCAACAACACACTTGTATTGCTCTCTGTAAATTAGAAACGTGTATAAAAATAGAATGTACTACCAACGTTTATATTTTTTAAACGTACAGTATATGTATATCTTAATACATATATATACAATTCTCCAAGTTTTTTCGTTTTGTTCATGAAATGGTTATCAATATTTGTTATCAAATGTAACAGAATGCAAAAGAAAGAAAGAATGGAATACAGACTCATTGTTGACAACAATGAACTAATGCAGTCTGAATTTTCCACTACGGTATCGTTTCCCCCCCTCCCCCCGCGCATTTCTTTCTTTCTTGTGTTCTTGACACCTGGTGAGGGAGTTTTGTACATTTTTATATTGACGTGTGGTTTAACACTACTTCACTTTCAAAGTTGTCTTTGCTGCTAAGAGTGCTTTCATGTTTGATCTTAACGGCATTATACCCAACTAAGACCAGAAGTTTAGTTTGTGATCAGTACAATGGCGTCAAGAGGACGGCGTTCGTGTGTTAACTCACCAAATAGTTTTTGTTATGTGTGTGGCCAGTTTGTAGTTAAAGGACAGTGTAGATCCATTACGCCATCGGTGAAACTAGCATATTATATATATTTCGGATGTCGTGTGGGAGATCAGGACAAAACTTGGTCACCCAACATAATTTGTGCGTCGTGCTACGTCACTTTACTTGCATGGGCCAAAGGGAAACGGAGGTTCATGAAATTTGCTGTACCAATGGTGTGGAGAGAACCCACCAACCATCTGGATGATTGTTATTTTTGTCTCACAGTAGTTAAGGGACATTCTAAAAAAAGCAAATACACAATAAGTTATCCCAACGTTAAATCCGCAATTAGACCTATTCCGCACGGGGATGAACTTCCACTTCCTGAGCCCCCTACCAACTGGGAAGAGATATGGCCAAAAGACACTGATGATGATCATGACCTTGATGAACCATCGACATCAACATGTACATCCAAGGATCCAACGTTTATCCCTGACTGTGTTCGCGAGCCACATTTCATCCGGCAATGTGAACTTGACGACCTAGTCCGTGATTTGCACCTGACAAAACAAGAGGCGGAACTTCTGGGATCAAGGCTCCAGCAGTGGAACTTATTGGATGCAGAAACGAACATATCAGTGTACAGGAAAAGGCATGTTCAATTTTCAAGCTATTTCTTAATGCAAGATAATGTGTGCGTATGTACGGATATAAATGGGTTGATGGCGGAGCTAGGAATTCCTTACGTTCCAGAAGAATGGAGGTTATTTATCGACGCGTCAAAGGTCAGCCTTAAAGCTGTCCTTTTACATAATGGAAATAAAAAACCTTCTATACCACTTGCGCACTCAGTGAAGATTAAGGAATCCTATGACACCATGTCAACTTTGCTAAATCTTATAAATTACAAGGACCATTGTTGGCAAATATGTTGTGATCTCAAGGTAGTTGGTATTTTATTAGGACTGCAGTGCGAAGTACCAATGTTTTTTTATGTTTATGGGATAGCCGAACTGATGACAAACATTATGAAGTGAAGGAATGGGAACCTAGAGTGAATTACGTACCTGGAGAATGCAACGTCAAATACGCTCCTTTGGTAGATCCTAATAAGATATTACTACCGCCACTTCATATCAAGTTAGGACTTATGAAAAACTTTGTCAAAGCCATGGACACATCTGGTGAAGGTTTCAAATATTTGCGAGATAAGTTCCCTAACCTGAGTGATTTCAGCGGGAGTGTTTATTGGTCCCCAAATTAGGAAATTAATGCTTGATGATAGCTTTGACAGCAAGTTAAACAGTGCTGAGCTAGCTGCCTGGACAGCATTTAAGTGTGTAGTGCGCAACTCTCTGGGCAATAACAAAGCTGAGAGTTACACAGAAATCGTACAGGACATGATACAGAAATACAAAGAGTTGGGTCGTAGGATGTCTTTAAAAATCCACTTTTTGCACTCCCACCTCAGCTTCTTTCCTGCTAACCTAGGTGCTCTCAGCGACGAACAGGGGGAAAGATTCCACCAAGATATAATGGCAATGGAGAAAAGGTACCAGGGACGATGGGATCCTTCAATGATGGGGGACTATTGTTGGGGTCTTGTTAGAGAATGCAACATTTCTTACAAAAGAAGGAAGTAGTGTACGTTTTTGTAACCCAATGGAAGTTTCATATATTGTGATAGTTTTGATTGTCTTTTCATGACCTTTTGGTACATTTGTATTATTGTTTATTGTAAATTGTCACACTTGTAAATTATATTGTATTATATTTTATATATGTGTTTGTGGTAATAAAGCAAAACGTTTTACCTCAACTTAAGAGATCTGAAAGCATTACTATAAGGTGCAATAAACAGTACACACAGTATACATACAAACATATTTATTTCTCTAGAAAGAATAAAGCGATTATTACGAAACTTGGAGGGTTTGTTAAATATAAATCAAAGTATACTTAGGTATAATTTCTATGTTAGTATATACAAGGGGACAAGATCTTGGGGTGTAAAATAAACGAAAAGGGAAATTTTTGAGGGATTTTACCGAAAATCCCTCTGTTACGGGAAAATCGTACGTGATGGAGAAAAACCGAGTGCATATTCGAATTCAGCGCAAAATGTTCTTTTAAGAACAGGTATTTCCTTTTATGTAACAAAACCTTTGTTAATCGATGAATAGCCGGACCCCGATGAAACTTGCGAGTGACATAATTTATTACTTCTCGAGTAACCAGCGCCCGGCATGACGTATTTGGCGCATGCGTAGGAGTTGCAGCGAACATGGCGGCAAGCAGTGTGTTTGTGGCTGTGGAGCAGCGGTGGGTAATCAAATTTCTTGTGAAGGAGAAAGTTAATCCAGCTGAGATTTTCAGAAGATTGCGAGCACAGTATGATGAACAAACGATGTCACGGGCAAGAGTGTACGAATGTTGTGAATAGTTTCCCGAATTACGGGAGCTGGTGCAGGCACGTAGCCAGGATTTCGTGAAGGGGGGGAGGTCCGTGACACGAAATACTGTGGTCATCACAAAAGGGGCTCGATCATTCTAAACTATTTTACTGGAATATATATTGGTTCGTTTAGCCAGGATTTCGTAACGGAAGGGGGGGATGATATGAAATTCTGAAGGCCCAGGAGCTCGGTCAATCTAAACTACTTTACTATTAACATATATTGGTTTGTTAGGACAATAAAATGAGGATATGTTGGCAAGTATTTTAATAACAAACTATGAAGAAATTTCGAGCAAAATAATAAAAAAAAAGTATTGAAAAAGACTTTACAATATTTACATCCTTCTCCTGTTTATTCAAACATAACAATTTTCCTTTCGTTATGATCTCAATTATTATAAAAGTACATACTCAATACTGTCTTGTAAACTATCTTCTAATATAAATAAAATAAAGTTTGTTTGTGTGTTTGTCTGTCTGTGTGCGGCCTAGGAACCAGACGAGTGGACCGAGAGTTACCAAATTTTGGTCTGGGGTACCTTGGCCCAGGCCCCAGATCAAGACGAAGCGTTTTTTCCCTTTAATTTCGAAACAGTGGGTCTCAGGGGGGCGTTTACCGGGACATGTAAATGTAGTAGAAAATGATCTATATTTATTTATTTATTTAACAATCACCAGATACAGCTCAGAGGCCATTTTACACTGGATATCCAACAACATTAACAATGGAAAGGATTTGGGAAGGTATCGGCCAGAGCCTGTTTAGTAGGTGCCATCCCGGCATTTGTGTGGTACGACTGAGGGAAACACTGGGAAACAGGATGATCGGCAGCAGGATGGTCGGCAGCGGGATTCGAAGCCACGACCTCCCGAATGCGAAGCCAACGCTCTACCACTTGAGCTATTAGTGTCGAATTCATATTTTTGCGGTCGCTGAAATCAATGGTTAAACTCGGATCGCATTAACTTCCAAATTCACGCTATTCGGCTCCGAGCCGGGGGTCACCGAAGGGGGGTGAGATACCAAGACATATAAAAGTAATCCAAAATGACCGATATTAGTGTCAAATCCATAGTTTTCGCGGTCGCTGAAATCAATGGTGACACTTGCAAATTAGCGATGCCTTGCAAATTTAGTCACAATCGTGTGCGGGCGGGTGGATACCGAGACATGTAAAAAATAGCCCAAAATGACCGATATTAGTATCAAATCCATAGTTTTCACCGTCGCTGTGTTTCGAAACTACATATATTAATCTCAATTTTGCTGTGTGTAATGCATTATTTCATTTATACGGTACATGTATACCGTATGTTTAAAGAAATAAAAACACTGATCAGCAAGAATCAGAAAATGCTTGAAAGTAGATGAAGATATCAAATCTAGATCAATTGCTGGAAATAAGTTTGTAAATCATTGTCTCTATTGACAGAAAGTCTGGAATTATTCTCATGCCAACATATTTTTCTTTCTGGAGAGGAGAAGATCTTGCTTGTCACACTGAGTATGCATTGAAATTGGAATTGAAACATTTGAAAAAGTGTGGACCTAGCTGGGATTTGAACCCGGGTCTACTGAATAGAAATCCAATGTTCTAACCACTTATCTACCGCCTCACTTCGTCTTCCAGCCAAAGTATTAGCTAGTTAAAATCGTTTCATGGAAGACTACACACAAGATACTATGAGAGTATAAGGAGACGTTTCTTGTGTGAGTGTCACAATGACTTACTCGAGATTTCCTTCTTTAACTCAAAAACAAGTTATATAGATCTTCCTCAATGAGAAAAATGTCATGAAATCTTCTTCAAGTTGAGACTACGTCATCATCTTCACCAATAGTCTCTATTTACGTTACAATTCTTCCTCACCTTAACTTCTAATTTCTAAAGAAGAAAATACGATAGAAATTATTTTTACATTCTTTGGATTCTCTCAACACGTGGAGAAATAGAAAGTTCTATGTTTATCTTCATAACTACTACTTTATTCTCTTATCTTCGTATGAGGAATTTGTGACGAAGTGTGAAAGCAGGAAAATACTATTGCAGCGACCCGGGATCGAATCCCGACGTGGCAATTACTTTTTTTACTTATTGGAAGGTATTAGACAATTGATATTGTAATTCTCTTATTTCTTCTTCTTCTTATTCTTATTATTATTATTAACGATAGTTTGAACTGTGTTTTATTAAAAAAATAAATCATCTCATCAAAAATATTTCATGTAAACAAATTGCTTTGCCTCCAGCCTGGTTGACACTTAGGATTAGACTCATCTAGACTCAAGTCTATTCCCTCTATACGAACTCTAATACTTTCATTCTAAGAACATAAAAGTCTCTACATGTTAGTGCAAGAAAATTTCATGATTTGGCTGCTAAGGAACAATGAAGTTGTTAAATATTACGATCTGTGATAATTATATCAATAGAAATAGTTCTGTACCAACATTCATTTTCACTTATACATAGATAAAGTTCATTAATAAATGGGTGCATTCCACATACATTGCAATATATTGCACTAGATTACCAAGATACGTCACAATATCTGGGTTCGCTTCATCGTTCCTTCTCAAGTTGAGCTCGAAAGACGCTACAGTTTATACTTTTTTCTTGAAGCAATTCGATATGTTTTTGAGTGTTGTGTTCTGGACACTATTTGAGTTTTCAGGATAAGACAGTCACCATGCTTAGAAAACGTACTAAATCTTACTCTAATAGTGCCCCATGCCGTAAGCATCGGTGAACCACCGACAGGCAACTAGCGACATCTCACCAAAAATAGAGCTCCTCCGTGGCTAACCGGTTAGCGTACGCGCCTTTGGCGTGGGAGACTCGGGTTCGATTCTCGGCGGGAGCTCATGTGGTTCGGATTCCACGTTAATCAGTAGGTCCACGTCACATATAGCCTTGCTGCTGAACGGGACGTTAAACTCAAAATCAACTCAACTCACCAGAAAATTAGGGGCCTCGCAGTGACGATCCGCTGTGGCTCCACTTCTGTTTTGAAAATTATAAAACCAGCGGCAGAGACGTGACGAAACGCCAGTGAAACACAAAATTGCTCCCCTAAAATATGCTTACTCGCCTATATGCGTGATTTCTTTACATTAAGTTGAGCCTAAAAATACCCGGGGATGGACACGAACCACAAACCTTATGGCCTTATTACATTGGAATCGAACCCGCGACCCTAACATTGTGAAACTAACGCTTAAGACACTACTCTCACATCACTGTTCAAGGAGACACTACTCTCACAACACTTCGCGGCTGGTCTAGCAAACTCCCTGATATGTGCTAAGAGCCGTCGTATACTTTCGCTGTGGGCGCTGATTTTCCACGGCACACCACTGGTCAGGCAATCTTCTTGACTGCAATCTGGTGTTTCAGAACACTTAAATATTTTTAATTAATTGATTTAACGAACCTTTCCCAGCACCATATGTTTCCTAATTTTACTTGTTTCACTCACATTAAAGTTTTCCACTAACTCTCTAAGGACAGAGATAGAAACACATTAACATTAAGGACAGTAAAACTCCCTAAGACTCTTCGCGCGTTCTTCCGTTTCCTAAAATAAAACAATAAAATGTGGTGAAAATGCAATTTTGGGACTTCCGTCTTCTATGTGTTGTCAAGTCTGTAAAACCAAACCAAACAAAAAGTAATATTAATACACAAGACGCTCAACCTCTTAGCATTTCATGACATAACAATTGCATGGATCCGAACAACTCTAGTATATCCGCAAATGATCACTTCTCCTATTTTACCAAATACGTCATGACTTTTCCGACAACTTGATATTTTAAATGTTGTTAATACGCGAAGTTCATTGATTTCGGTGAAATGTAGTATATAGGCTTGGTGTAGCGTGAATGTAACAAAGAAATAAAAAACAATATGATGATATTTTCCTCCTCTAACCCCTTACAATGGATGTGTTTATTCTAAAACAAAAAGACTTGAAATCCAATCAGAAACTTCATAAAATATAAAATATGTATCCAAGTCTCAAGTTTGCAATAATAATAATAATAATAATAATAATAATAATAATAATAATAATAATAATAATAATAATAATAATAATAATAATAATAATAATAATATAAACGAATAACAGAATTACAATACCAATTACGTAAGCAATTCCTTCCAATAATGAAAAAAGTAATTGCCACGACAGGATTCGAACCGGGGTCTCTGCCATAGGAGTTTTGTTTTGCCACTCTGCCACAAATTCCTCATACACAGATACGAAAATAAACTGATAGTTACGGAAGATAAAAATAGTACTCTCTATTTCTATACATGTTGATACAATTCAAGAAATGTGAAAATAATTCTCACGTCTTTTCATCTATACAAACTGGAAATTAAGGTGAGGAAGAATTGTAACGTAAATAGAGACTATTGGTGAAGATGATGACGTAGTCTCAACTTGAAGAAGATTTCATGACATTTTTCTCATTGAGGAAGATCTATATAACTTGTTTTTGAGTTAAAGAAGGAAATCTCGAGTAAGTCATTGTGACACTCACATAAGAAACGTCTCCTTATACTCTCATAGTATCTTGTGTGTAGTCTTCCATGAAACGATTTTAACTAGCTAATACTTTGGTTGGAAGACGAAGTGACGCGGTAGGTTAGCGCATTGAACTTCTATTCTGCGGACCCAGGTTCAAATCATGGCCATGTTCAAACTTTTTCAAAATGTTTCAATTCCAATTTCAACGAATATTCAGTGTAACAAGCAAGATCATTTCGTCCCCGGATAGAAAAAGATATTGGAATGAGGATAATTGGAGAAGATCTGTCAATAAAGGCAATGAGTTACAAACTTATTTCCAGCAGTTTTTCTACATTTGATATTTTCATCAACTTTCAAGTATTTTCTGATTCATGCGTGGTCGATATTTTCATTTCCCTCAACACATAGTATATAATGAAACAATACATTACATACACAGCAATATTGATGTTAGTATATGGTGTTCATTGGACAACACGATCCGAACCATAGAGATTCATCTTAGACTGGAGAACTGTTTCATTAGTCACCTACTTTACAATTTTACCTGCAGAAACACCTGGCTGAGTGCTACCAACTACTGTCAGTGCCGAGAAAATTTTTGTGTAAGTTGGGTTGCATTGCCCAGGCGTTCTCACAGCTGCAAATGATCTGGACCCCATATAATGGAATTAGAGCAGTCATGGAGGAGACAATTTTGTTGGTTGCTGTACAAGTCATCAGTTGGAAATATTGTTCAAACGATAACGTCTGGAAGCGCAGAGCAGATCAAAGAAATTACAGTTAGTTATGGTCTTCCCTGAGTAGTTTTGCTTATTACATGGAGCCGATATGGTGACAGACTGGATGATTAGTTTCAGAATCAAGGCTATATGAGACAGGATTCATTTACTAAGACAATAGAGTTATTGAAATCGCTAGTGAGATTTGTGTTCTAAGAATGTATCCTCACCGGGAAATGAACCTGGAAGCATGCTCATGCAAAGCATGTCTGTTAGGAACTACGTAACAAATTATGGTAAACGTTTTAGATATACGTAAGAATATTAGACTGCTTGTTAACCCGCTCTACCCCACTTGGTTATACCTTCGGTGATTTCTTGTTGTTTTTAAACCTGAAAGGTTTTTGTTCAAGCAATTTTCTACACTGAAATGAAGTTCATGTTTAAATGAGATCCTTCAAAAGTCTTCTCATAGCTCTTTGACAGTTGAGTTAAGACGAAGACTACAAATTTAGTGTAGAAGTAGACTCAAATTATGTTGAAAAGTAACAGAAAAACATCACTCATAAAATAAGAAGCCTGTGATATATGGGGAAACAAAATCTAATTTTCGTACATATACTGTATACCTCAATTTACTGTATATGAAAATATAAATACAATCCTTAGGGTCGAGTGAGTTACAAAGTGAGTTATATAAAAAAAAGTTACAAAGATTGTATTTTTTTATTTTGATATAAAAAATATTCTTACATTTAGTCAAACAGCGCTAGATTCAACTTTAACTCAAATAGATTCAAAAGTATTCTACGAAGCTGTGAGAACATAAATAAACTCGTCATTTTAAACAATTCTCTTACCTGCTGTTTCAGTCACTGTTATCTATCATTGACTATTACTTGTTTAATCAATTTCTTGACTTAGCCGCTCCCGCTCCCACTGAATCTGAAACATAAAAAACTTTATGGTCACTACTAGTTTTTGAGGAGAGTAAGGGAGGATCTTAACAACTTTAAACGTAACATATATTTATATAATTCTTCAAGAGTAGAAGTAAACAAGAATATAGACTTTCCACTTTCAGAAGGACTTGGACCCCGAACGACTACCATATTTATTATCTTCTAGATGGATGGTGCCTACAGCGTCTAATTTTCCGATCAATAACTTGATGTTCCTTATTAATGAAAAAGTTTCGAAGCCGTAGAAAGAATCGTTTCTAAGGAATCTGAACCGTGTAGAACAATAATATCTGGCAACATTGTGCACAAGAATTGCAATCATACATGTCAGAAAAAAAATTCTTGCAGCATCAGCAAAATAGTATCACATACGTTTCTGATGTATATATCATTATTCTCGTTAAGAAGTGCGTTTAAAATAGTATCTATCATAACGTCATCATGGTTACTTGTTTACAATTTTTATATTCATGTGATCTTTTGAAATCATTTTCAAATAATTTCTACTTTATTATATTCTTCCAAGTCATTTGTATAAAGTTTGGATCCAGATTACCTATAACTCTGGAAGATGATAAATATGTTATTTTGTCTAGAAAATACCTATCAATGGAAGCTGAAAAACAACAGGAAGTTTTGAGGTTTCTTAATACCAGTATCATATACCTATTGAACAAAGGGCCCGTTGGAAAATGCCTTCAATTTAGATTTTATGCACAAACACTTAAAACGCCATTACTTGTTCAAGTTGAAAAATAATGCTTAGTGAATCTGTTTGTGTACATTAACTAGGATGGTAGATATTACAAGGTCATCATAACATAGAGTACTTGGTGATAAAACGATACTTCTTCGAAAAGAAAGTACAATGCACGTACAGCGAAATAATATGTACCTTTCACAAACTAAGAGCATCAAATTTAAAAGTGCATTGCCATGTGTGAAACAATCTGTTGCAAGAGAAGTGTGTCAGGCTGATATCCACGGGGGACATGGTTGGCCGGCTCACTAAAGTTTTTCTGGCTCCCTAAAATTTTCACGGTAGGTTTGCAAATGAACTATAAAATGATGATGAGCTTTAGTGTTTAAATAGTCATTTTTTTTCAAATAGTCATTTGTAATGTATCTTACGTCATTTAAGTCTGAAGCATTTTTATTTAGGTGTAATTACCATAAAATGCAGCATAAATTAAATACTAGATCTGATATGGTACAAATATTTTACAATTTATATGAGTAGCGTACCTACTAATAATCTGGGTTTCTGTAGCTTCACCAATATCAACCAAAAAATTAAAGTATAAATGAACTTTTTTCTTTCGTGAAAGTAGGCCTTTAATAAGTACGAAAATAATATCACGAACAGTATAAAATGCAAATAACTTGTCTAAAGGTAAAAACTAATAATAATTTGCCTACTAATAATTTTCTGAATATCATATACAAATAATTTGTTGACTAGATGTATTATATCCATTGCCGGCTCTACCGCATTCGCACGGGGCTGCAATATCTGTCATAAGTCTGGAACTAACTAAAGAAATAATAAAAACTTCTGACCAGAGTATATACACTTGTTTATTAAAAACTAAATTTTAGTGTAACAGTATGTAACAGTGTTGTCTCATGAAGACAACGTTAAGCTGTCGATACTGTTACACTAGAATTTAGTTTTTAATAAACAAGTGTATATACTCTGGTCAGAAGTTTTTATTATTTCCTTCATAAGTATTTTATTTAAAATAAATATTTCTTGTTGGAAACAGACTTCGTGATCATTGTAGTTAAATTTACTAAGCTGACCTTCTATTTGAATACTACATTCATAAATTATGTTTAGGTCCCATTTGTTTAAGTCACATGATCAGTGCTAAAGCAAATGGTAAAATAAATCCCTGAATAAATTGCTTGATTGTTGTCAAATACAAGAACTCAGTTCTCGAACGCCTGTCCCCTTTGGTTAGTTATCTGAGTTCTGATATGAAATCTTCTCTTGTCTTTGTAGCAAATAAGATCGTTAACATTGAAGGTGCAAAACACTTGAAAAAAAAAGCAGATGTAGAAGGAAAATCAAAAAATAAAGATAAAAGACCAAGTTGCACTATAATTGCAAACTGATATTTTGAGATTGAAACTCGATATTGCATTCTATATAAAGCATTACCATCTTTCAGATGTATTTGCTTTATCTTTCACTAACATAATAGATTAATATTTAAAGAAAAAACAGACACAACAAGATCGTATTTGTAGTAAGTATTTAAGCCTTTTTGAGAGCGAGTGTCGATTCCCCCCCTTCGTTGTTCATGCTGGAGTAGCGTACTTAAAATCGTGACTTTTAAGATTTGTTATTTCTGGAGAATAGAGGGAGGTGGCAAATTACGTCATTGCACGGGCGACAAATTGCCTAGGGCCGGCGCTGATGATATGTACTGTACATACAAGACATGTATATAGGATGACATAATTTGAAGTAATGAAGGGTGTCTCAAAATGAATATTAGAGTTTTGAAACTTTGTAGTATCTCTTACAATTAACTTACAATTATAAGTATTATCAAATGAAAGAGCAACTCAAACAGTTTTGTACACACGCATGCCATGCATTGTTCCCTCTGTCTGCCGTTAGAAAGAGCAAGTAGCAAAGATGGAGACTAGAGAGCAGAAAACTTTTTGTGTTTTAATTTTGCAAAGACTGAATCTGTAGTTACAGTGCAACCGTCTGTGTGAATTGAATATTTTGTGCCATATGGCGGAAAGTTTATGGACCTTTCTCGCCTATCGACTCAATGTGTGCTGTGTGACGAATGAAGCTCACATCGAACACTTGAAGCAAAAACTTTGAGGTGTTCTTTTATTTGATGTATTGTTTATAATTGTACGTAAAATGTAATAAGTACTACGAAGACTTAATTCCCCGATATTCATTTTGAAACACCCTGCATTTCTCAGCATCAGTATTGGAACCAAGATGTAAAAAGGAGAGAAAATGTTTCCTTGTAAAGTGATTGTTTACAACAACGATATTATTATTAGTAAAGACTATAATTACTACAACAACACAAGTTACTAGTCAAAAAAGTGTAATCAAATGTACAGCGGGAAACACTTCTAAATGGTACAGCCATATGGAGATTTACGTCTAAGGTGTACCATTTAGAAGTGTCCCCCGCTGTACAATAACCCTTTCGGGCCCAGGTGGCTAAAGTGGCACATTCGGGTGTGTCACTTTTTTAATCCGCTCCTGTATATACACTAATTAAGATATCTGTATATTTTCTTGCCAAATATGGTTGGACCATAGTTTATAATTTTAGTTTCTTTTTCTTCTGTGTGTCGAATTTCCTTCTCAAATTTCACTCCAGTCAAAAATTCGAGAATTTTCGAATTTCGAATTTTCTTCATTACTTTTCCCCCGTAGCTTCATTCGTTGTAGAGAGACCTCCTTAAGACTTGTCAGGTAGATACGTCGGATGGATACCTAATTGTTGACATCAATTGGACGGGCCTGTGTGCAGTGTTGCAAACTACGGAAATTAAAATCTCCTTAAATTTGTGCAAAAAATTCGAAATTTTTGTTATAAACCGTACCTATATGTCCGAGTGCAAGTCAACTTACGCCAGTCGAACATTTGTCCTTACTGAATAAACTCGGGTACATATCGTTACAATGGGGTAATTAGGGGACGCACGAAAAATTCGGATTTAGGTTCTAACTCTTGATTTTCTCCTACTTTTCTGTTTATCGAAATATATTTTTCGTAATTAGAATAAGCGGTTAGCGTACGCGCCTTTGGCGTGGGAGACCCGGGTTCGATTCCCGGCGGGAGCTCATGTGGTTCGGATTCCACGTTAATCAGTAGGTCCACGTCTCATATAGCCTCGCTGCTGAACGGGACGCTAAACTAAAATCAACTCAACTCGTAATTAGAAGCTTTGTTTCTCAAATATCGCCATGATACTTGTAGGATATGTTAGTAATGTGCCAGTGTTTATTTTAAGATGTACCATGTTTAATGTACCAGTGTTTGCGTCTGTCTGATAGCAGTGTTGCCAGCTACGGATAATTTTAATTCCAGATTTGAGGGGAAAATTTTGGGAAAATTACGTGTTTTGTCTATTATATCCCTGTTGTTGGCTACATCGGAACAAACGTACCAGTATCTGAAAGTCTTGTCTTTGCCCTTCACAACGCAACGGAAAGATTCAATAGGATAATTTGGGGAAGTACAGTTGAGGTTTACAGTAGACCTTGTTCTGTAAGTGGAAAGATAACTGAGATTTTTTTAGGCAGACTGAAATATTTTTTAATGACCTGCTTACTTTATTAGACATCGTCACAATACTTGTAGGATATCTTATAGGGATACCAAAGCTTATTTTAAGATAGTTTGTGTGTGTCTGCTAGCACTGTTGTCAGCTACAGAAAATTTTTATTTCCGATTTTAGGGGGAAATTTTGAAAAAAAAAATTTTGTCTCTATTATTTCTCTCTTGTTGGCTACACTCGAACAAACGTACAACTGTCTGAAATCCTCGTTCTTAGCCTACATAGCGCACCATAACAAATTTCGGTAGAATAATTAGGGGAAGTACAGTTGAAGCTTATAATAAGCCACGTTCTGTAAATGGTAAGAAAAGTGTGAATTTCAGAGGTGGAATGAGATATTTTTTAAGCAAGCACCAGAGGTGAACGCTCAACCATTGAGCCACTGCGCCACCGTCGTGGAAGATACAGGAACTCCGTATTTGCCGGGGGGAATGAGTGTGATTGTGCTAGTGCTTGCCAAGGCATAGGTGCCTTGTAGCGAAACCCCGGAATCACTAGAGTATGTTTTTTGGAAGTGTGTCTTTCCTTCGGGTGGCGGGTTCATCTGGTGTGAACGTCTGCATGTTGGTTATGACTGTGTCTCCATATTTCACAAGTTTGACTTCGTGAATGTCTCAATTACTTCATGTTAATAAAGATTGATCCCTACATTGGCAGAGATGGAAGGATACCTCGGACCAGGGTCCACACTAAGTACTCTGAGTGGGCCCTGGACCTCAAACCTGTGTTACCGGGTCAAAAATATATTCCAACCACGATAAGATTCAATAAACGAAGACCCAAAGGACTATCAAGAGGACCGCGTTAATGATTAGTGTAGACTAGTGTGGTTTAGTGTGGTTTGGTGAATGTGGATTAAGTGTCAAGTTAGTGTTCTTAGTGCTCTTAGTGTGCAAAATGGGCAAAATTAAATAAAACACACAGTGTATAAATAATGAAAGAATTAAATATGATCACAGGAGAGAAATCTGAAATAGTAGTTGAAAACCAAGCTCATACAGGGAAAACCTGAAGATAGAAGTCCACCAAAATAAATAAAATTATACATTAATAAAAAATAAATACTAAATAAACATCTAATAAAAATAAACAAAATAAATAGAAACAGAATAAATAAATGAAGCATAAGAAAATTTAAAGAAAAATTAAAACATAACAATCGTAGCCAATATACATGGACTCAACCAAGTTAAATCAAGAAATAACGTATAAATAGTTTTAAAAATTGTAATAATAGGAACAGCTGTTATAACCTAATAATGTAAGTTTAAAATTTATTGAGATTAGTGTCCTCAAACAGTTCTACACAGTAGTACTAAAAGGACGCACTGTAGAGTTGTAGTTGTACATTCCTTTTAGAACTGACGCAAATTTAAAATTTGAGGGGAGTAATAAAATTAATCTTTTAAAGCTAATTCTCGTTGATAAAATCAAGTTTTATAAGAAAGCAATAACGACAGTAAGAAATGAGAGAAAATAAAACGGCCGTAAAACACTTAAAAATAAGCTAGAAACATGGTTGTTTCACTTATATTCTCAGAAATATATTCGTTACTGCCTTACGTCCGAAACGTCACATTTCTATCTTAGTTTCGGCCGAAGCAGTCTTTCACTTCATTGCGCTGGTAATGTCACTACAACTAGGTTGGTCAACATGAGATCAACGCTCAGGGTCATACGCCAGTACGGGTGCCGCGTACTATAACATTACAATTCTTATTATAATAGCTCTTAGAGTGATAATAATCCAATTGCATATAATGAAATAACTACGTATTAATAGAATGAAAACAACTATTTCGGAAAGAAAGAAACGGATTCACATGTACATACCCTCCTTAGTCTTAGATCACTGACCAGTGCAAGTCTTCTCTTAAGTTCGTCCATTTCCTTTTCTTCATTTTTAATCATACGCACAAGCTTTTTCTTGTCTGATACAAGTTGTAATATCTGATCTTCCAGTTCTATCTAAATAGGTATACAAAAACACCAATTATATTGAAGTAGTTATTGAAGAGTAACAAAAACAAATATTAATTACTCTATACAATGAAATAATAAAAGACTTAAGGGGGCAGACTACTAAATATTTTTTCAAAAGCTAACAACTTTTCTTATTTTGTATTTACTTTGTAATAACTTACATAAGATTTTACAAAATAAATTATTTCCAAATAAATACAAATAATATTTAACTAAGAATGCAATGGATGTACCCGATTGCAATGAAATGAGCTGAGCGAGCTTAAACTACGTAATCATTCCTGGCCATTATGCAATAATAAATGCCATTTTTAATTGTTGACAAAAAAATCGCGTGAAAACTTTTTCCCCATGTTAAGTCTATGCAAGCGTTTTTCGGTGATTATTCCTCGATGGTACATCGGATTTTTGATTTCGACCTATGTTGTCACTTAGCACGACATACTCTATCAGCGTACTAAGTTTTCTTGAGATCGCCCAAACGGTCTAGGAAGAAGCGTTTTTCGGTGATTATTCCTCGATGGTACATCGGATTTTTGATTTCGACCTATGTTGTCACTCAGCACGACATACTCTATCAGCGTGCTAAGTTTGGTTGAGATCGGCCAAACAGTCTAGGAGGAAGCGTTTTTCGGTGATTATTCCTCGATGGTACATCGGATTTTTGATTTCGACCTATGTTGTCACTCAGCACGACATACTCTATCAACGTGCTAAGTTTGGTTGAGATCGGCCAAACGGTCTAGGAGGAGTTCGCGGACAACCAAACGGCTAACCAGAGTATAAGAGCTCCGCTTCGCTCAGCTCAAAAAGTAGTTAACAAGGAACACAGATATCATGATAAGTCATCAATTACCGTTCAGTTTTTTTTTCTAGTCTCTGACTTAACCAAGATTTTTGGGTACTTCAAATTTTGGCCACACTGTAATTTCTATGGATGGCAACACTGATTATTGTTCCGATTCGTATTTTCAGGTGTAAAATAACATTATCTATTATTGTGGTAAGTTACCTTTCATTTTCTCTTTTCACCTACGAAAAACGGACAAAATATTTGGTAGTCTGCCCCCTTAAGGAATTTACTGCGGAGAAATGTTAAAAGGCGAAGATATATTAAAATGAAATGAAATTGCCGGAAGCGTTGATTTCTAGCTACATTATTTTTTTAATTCTATTTTTGACAATAATAAAGGAAAATTTAAAGTTAACTGTATTCAATTTTCAGAGGTACGCCACTTGTTGCGGAATGTGAATGGGAAGTTTTACGTTGTGTACCGCGTAGAGGGCCTCAGTTATTTGCTCAGATTACAGTTACTAAACAGCTAGCTAAGGGATAAAAGGATGGGGATGACAACTGATGACCTGCACGGGACTTAAAAAAAATGTTTGAGTATAGATAAAACTCAAAAGATTCAATGTTATAAAAAAAGATACTAGTTTAGAAGGTGAGATAAAGTGAGGAAGGAAAAGATTATTAAAATAAAGCATTGAGAACTCCTATGTGATTGGCGTCATCCTCGTCGTCTGGAATGATGAATCGAATCTTAACAGCTCTTCTACTGTCTGCTTGGAAATGGTAGAAATCGAAGTGAGTTGACATCTAGAACCAAATCCTGTTAAGCTGCTAGGGGTTGGGGAGAACCTACGATGAGTGTTGCTATTCATCTCTGCAAGATGAATTAGATGTTCTCTTAAACTGTTTCTGTGGCGATATACTCTCACAACTATCACCGAAAAAGTGTGGAGCACAGCCGTCTAGAATGGTGTTGAACCTTTCTGTTCTCGATGTTGCTCGTATTGTCTTCATTACGATTACCCCTTGAAAACGTGTTCTCTGCCATTTTATTTGATAGGGACGTTCATTGACTGTTTCTTACAATGAACGAGGAAGTTCTTGGCTAGGATGAAGGGAATATATCGGGAAGAAGAGAAACTAATCTTACATTTATTGGTAGCTTTTGCAATGACAATAAGAATATACATGTTTACTCAAGCTGTCTGTGAATGTACAACGTAAATAAGAGTTTTTCTTAACTGAATTGAGGATTTTAATAATTTTCATATAATTTACTTTTAGAAATGAAAATAAACTAATAAATGATTGTTATTAAATTTAACAATTCACAGCAGGAGCACACATAATTGATGCTTTTTGCACAGTTGTAATAGAAGCAGATGTAGCACAATTGAACCACTGATTGGAAAAAGGGAATAAGTACAATTTTTTGCGATTTTAACCTGAGATAGCAGATGTGTTCCTTTGAGATAGTTACATCGTTGAGTAGAAAATAGGAATGTTTGGGCAACTCTATATGGTCAATGTAGAAGACAAAATATCTCGCTGATTAGAAAAAGGGAATAACTACGTTTCTTATTTCCTTCTTCCAATCACTATAGGATACCACCACAACTGTGAGACTGTGTGTATGTAGACAACCATTAGAGCCCTCTGCTGACGTTACGATACTTCGCATTGTCTTCGCATTGCACAATCTATAGAGAAATATTTGGCCCAATCAGTTACAGATTTACGTGTTTTCAGTGATACAAGTGGTGATCATACAATACCAAAACTGGAATCATACAATGACATTAATGCTTTTCAGTGTGATCGTGTCATAACGGTTTACCACTATACAGCAATATTTGCCTGTCAGAGGTCACAGTTTTTACCATGTGACCGAAAGTTTGTTATAATCAAACGAGAAATCAAACGACACAATCGCATTTATTTACCAGCACAGTATAACCACATGATTACGAATGCAAGAAATACTGATACTCCATTTCAGGTTTACGAAGGTGTAAATGAAGAAATCTTAGATTTTAAACATTGGTGGTAACCGTTTTACAAGAAATCTTCAAGTAGCATTCTGGACAAAACAGTGAAATTCCAAGTAATTAAATAGAGACACTGTTTATAAAGGAGAATCTCTAGGTTATGTGCAAGCTCATAAGTTTATCAATGAACTAAGAACTGATATTTTTCGATTACTCAAAAGTAATGTCACAAACGTTCCACTGCCAACGTCAAAGTCATACGATTGGCAAGTCCCGATCAATCAGAGAAAGATAAACGATTCTTCACAAATCATCAAATGCATACCTGACCAATACAAAAAGTTTTATAGGATGATTTGTTCATGGAAAACCACTGACCAAGAAACTGCAGAAGACGAAGATGCAGACGGATAGGACCCTATGTAAAGGCATTCTATTTTGACAACGTATTTTGCTACGTGTTTTTCCTGCCTGTCTATAGTATTACTTTTCTTGCTGTACAAATAACATGTGCTTTACAAAAAAAAAAAAAAAAAAAAAAAAAAAAAAAAAAAAAAAACGGTGACAATAACACTGTTAGAAGCCTAACATACGTGATAGTGCGGATACATATATCCAAGATTAACATACAACATTGTATTCAGCATGTATATTTTCATAGCCTTCTATCATAAACTGCACATTACATGCCCTACACACAATTACAATTGCGTCCAACTCTAATTGATTGGAAAAAGGGAATATTTTTTTTCCATTTTTAAGCTTATTTAACCAATTGCAGCGCTGCAATATAAGATTCTTCTTCTTGTCTTGTGTTTGTTAGTTCTTTTGCTACAAGTAATCAATTATACACTTTTTGCAACAAGTACAAACAACGCCTCTGGAAGGTTTTTTAGCGTTTTTGAAAACTTAGGTCTGATGCACTTATTCCCTTTTTCCAATCAGTGATTCAATTTCGCTTTCTATTTCTTGAGTATTGGCACTTCGTTTAGAGATACCCTTTCTGGTATTTGATATTAAACTTAGGATAGCAGTATAGATGGCGGTTTTTAATTATTGAAACTTTTGTCTCAGTTAGCATTACGTTCTTGTCTAAAGGACTTTCAAAAGTCTAAATACAGAAAACTTCATTTGATTTAGTTGATATTTCGTTGAATGGTATTCAATTAGTCTCCTTCATATCCTGGTAGAATGTAAGAGGTGTGTGGCAATTCTTTGTCTTGACAATATTGATCTCGTTTCCGTGATTTCTAGTATCGTTTTGGGGGACACAGCGCTCATTGGTACAGCGCCTACCTCTGGTGTGTGGTGTTTCTAGTTCGATCTCCGACCAAGTAAGTTTGTGATGTACACCATCGTGTCGGTGGCTTTTCTCGAGGTATTCCCGTTTCCTCCCACATTCTCGTACCACCGATGTTTTCATCATCTCACTTGTCTTAATCATCCGCCTCCCTTAGCTTAACAGGTATAACCGTGGGATGTTAAACTGAAAGATTTCATCTCATTTTTTCTAGTAACTCTTACACGTAGATTGTATTCAAGAGCTTCTGTTAGTACTGCGAGTTGATTTTAGTTCTTTACAATACAATGACAATCTCCAGTTCGTACCGCTGAGGGAAGCCGGCAGTCACCATGAACCCTTTTCAGAAAGCCTTTTTGCATTTTTAGGAGCATCTCGTTGGTTTCTTGCAGTCGCGAAGGTACACCTAAGCCTTACACAATGTGGTTTCTTTGATGCAACGTATACGCTACTGAGTGTCACACTTCCATTCCCATCGGTGAATATCGATAAGTTGATGAACTCTTTTCCTAATTCCGCCGTTGGCCCAAAGTACAGTTAATCGTTCCCCAAAACATCTAATTACCTAGGTATATGATTAGCCATTCTTTATGGTCGAAACAAATTCTCGCATGGGAATCTTGCAAAGCTTCGCATTAATGTTGTTGGTATGAATAATTTCTGCTTTTCCAACTTAACCCTTTCGAGACAGGGTCGTTTTCGTAGATTTTCACTTAATGAATTACAACTCAAAGACTATTTACTCGATTGATATGGTTGATACCTTGTGTTTTAGAAGGATGTGGCAATTTTATCAAGTAAGTCGGATTGCAGCGTTGCCAATGGGAGGGAAATGTAGAGTAAAAATTCACAAAAAATCCCTAACAGAACTTTAATTTTTTTGTAGCTGGCACCACTGTTGCCACATGGGTCCAAGTCACCTCAAAAAATTTTCTGATGTGTCGACAACATACAGTGAAAATCTGAAGTCGTTGGGTGTCATACAAAGACAGAAAGAAAAAAAATATCTCTCATTCTACACACGAAATTTTGACACTTTTTCCGCCTTAGAAGCAAAAATCAAAAGTTGTGCATTGTCGGCAGCTTTTCTAATTATCCTATTGAAACTTTTTATGATGTGCTGTGTAGGCCGGAGACGAGGCTTTCATATACTGGTACGTTTCTTCCAATGTAGCCAACAAGAGGGAAATTATAGAGGCAAAAGTGGGATATTTTTCGAATTTTTCACCTAAAATCGGGAATTAAAATTTTCTGTGGCTAGAAACATTGCTACCAGACGGACACAAACTATCTTAAATTAACTTTGGTATCCCTATAATATGTCCTACAAGTATCCTGTATCTTGACGATTGGTAATAAAGTAAGCATGCCATTAAAAAATATATTATTCTACGTTCTACCTACAAAAAATCACAATTATCTTTCCACTTAGAGAGCAAGGTCAACTGTAAACTTCAGCTGTACTTCCCCTAATTATCCATTTGAAACTTTCTATGGTGCCTTGTGTAGAACAAAAATGAGACTTTCAGATACTGGTACGTTTGTCCCGATGTAGCCAACAAGGGAGGAAAAGGGATTTTTGGGATTTTTCCGTAAAAGAAGGAATTAAAAATTTCTGTGGCTGGAAATACTGCTACCAGACAGACGTAAACTATCTTAAAATAAACTTTGGTACACTGCTAATATATCCTACAAGTATCATGTCGACGTCTAAGAAACGAAGCGTGTAGTTTAAAAAAATAGATTCTGGTAAATAGAGAAGTAAAAGAAAATCAAGGTTTAGAACCTAAGTTCGAATTTTTCTTGCGCACCCTAATTACGCAGTCAGTACTTGCTTTTGTTCACTAAGGACTGTTGTTCGACTGGCGTTAGTTGATTTGCGTTGGTACGTATGGGTACGGAGTTATAAAAATAAATTTCGAAAATTTTAATTTTTCTACCAAAAATAGGGAAATTTTAATTTCCATAGTTTGTAACAGTGATTTAGGGATGATCTAATTGGTCGCAACAAATAGATATCCATACGAGGTATGTATCTGATAAGTCATAAGTAGATCTCTCTAAAACGAAGGAAGTTATAAAGGGAAAAAAAGAAAAATGGAAATCTGAAAATTCTCGATTTTTTGATTGGGCTCAAATTTGAGAGGGGAATTCGACACTCAGGGAAGAAAATACCATGAGGATACACTATGGACCAACCATATTTACCATAGAAAAATCATCCCGATATCTTAATTAGTGTTCACACAGCAGAGGATTGAATAAGTGACTGCCCCGTATGCGTCGTTTTCAAGGTCGGTCTCATAAGGGCTAAAAGAAATCCTAATCACGGCAGCAAAATCTTTCCTCAGTGATTGATAAAACAAGACACTATACGAATAGATATTAGTTAGCATTACAAATATCATATGAATTCAATTTTACGAATTTAAATAATAATTAAGAGGAAAATAATCCTTTAAAAATAATTTCAGTATTTCATTCACGTCTACGCCTTATAAGGAAGAGAGAGAGATTATGTTACTTAAATTGTCAGATTGCTATTTCTTTACGTGGTGTGGTCAGCAGTCGTTCTGATAACATCAGCACCTCAACTGAGAGTATTGTAGAGAAAGAATACACTCGGGGCTACATGTTGGCAGACAGCATACTCTTAAAATAGGATGTGCGCAGAATTTATCCGCATATCAAAAAGGCATGATTGTGGCTGTTCGAGCTACAGATGCATCAATAACACAGAAAGCGACACTTGTGGAATGCGAAAGTTCCAGTGTAGTGAAGGTGTGCAAACAGTGACAAGAAAATTGGGTAACAGCCTCCAGAGATGGAACTACAGGGGCGTAGGGAAGATCACGCCACGCGGCAAGCGTCATGTAAAACGACACGACTCGTGACAACCAAACGAACCATCAGTGTCTGGGAATTGCGTGACCAATAAATTAGTGGATGTACAATACCCATATTCCACTCAAATATGGAACGTATGCGAATGAAATTTCACAACAGATGATCTACTTGTCATACACCCCTCACGATTTCGCACCCAAGACTTCGTCACACTTGAGCATAGAAGCATGCTAATTGGACCGTGGATAATTGTAAAAGAATGTTTTGCTTCTATGAATCGCGGTTTATACTACACCACTCGGACGGCTGCGTGCATGTATGGCACCAACAACACGAAGCTATGGATCCCACGTGCATGGTACGTACTGTACAGGCAATTGGTTGCAGCTGTATTGTTTGTGGGTGCTTCTGTTTGTATAGACTGGAACTCTTAGTATGGATGGACAACAGTGTGATAGCTGTTGTGTAGCTGCGGGTATTAGCGGATCATGTACATCCTGCAAGGCAACACTCCTACCAACTTAGACAGCATTTTTCAGGACTTCAATATACGGTACTACTGAGCCAGAACTACTTGCTTGGCTTGAGATACTTTTCACGGAGCTGCAGCATATGAATTGGCCCTCTAACTCACCGGATCTCAATTCTATAGAGCACCTATGGGATGTTGTGGAACGTGCTTTTTGCGTCATGGCTCTTCCACCGACATCTGTGGAATCACTGTGGAATATCATCAGGGATATATGATGTCAAATCCCCGTGAAAACATCAATCAGCTTGTAGAATCCATGCCATGCCGTGTTTCAGGCCATTCTTCGAGCAAAAGGTGAATGAACGAAATATTAGGAGCCAGTCGTAACTCAGAGAGCACTCAGTGTATACGATCAGATTATCACATAATTATATATTTAACAAGCCAGTATATTTAACAAGCAGTTTTACTATACAGATCCACAGATTGTAAAATGTACGTACAAAATTGAGGAAGTCTTTAATTTTCCCATTTTATTTCTAGAACAGAACTAACATACCCCATGCTGGCAAGAGCGCCGATCCCGGAGGAGCCGATGCCCCCCCCCAAAGCTCATGTGGGCCCCCTTACTGTATTTACAAATTTACAATATTTGGCATAATTTGAATGCAATTTGTTTTAAAAACCTCATATATGGTTTCTGCATCTGAATGCCCCCCCCCGAATTTACAGAGAAATCGGCGCCCTTGCATGCGGGGCTTCTAACACATTCCTACTCCGACTCCTACTTGTACTATGGATCCGTATTATAAAAGTGCACGGTCAAATTACTTGCATTCGTATTATTAATATTTTATTTTTATTATTAATATTCTTTTTTTGTGTATATGCATATCTTACAAATATGTTGTAGAAGTGAACAGAGATCATGATCCAATATTTGTTTCATTTGAGCTCTGTCAACAAGAAGTTTAGAACTAACATTGTAGAAAGAGATTAGAACTAGGGTGAAATCTGAATTTGGGAAGAAGGAAAATTATAATCCCTTTTTAGCAAAATTAAATCGAATATTTGTATAATAAATAGTGTTGGAAAATTCGTTGTCAGCTTGAATTTGTACGAGGGCGGGGTGAGAAGTTCTCGGCCTGACCCAGAGATGGCACTCTAATCAGCAAAATTATATTGTTCTTGCCTAGGGGCGCTTTTCAATTGTTCGTATAACAAGTGTCAACTTGTTCTTTCAAGCAGTTTGTGTGCAGGCATTGTTGCAGTTAGACGTCTTGAGTGTTAGTTGTGAAAATGGATAAACTTGAATATCATGCTGTAATCAAATTTTACGTTTTGGATGGATTAACCCATACGGAAATTAATCCGAAGTTGACAAAAGTTTGCGGGAACTCTGCCCCTTCCATGTCAATCGTTAAAAGGTGGGCAGCTGCATTTAAACGTGGTTGTACATCCCTCGAAGATGACTCACGTGAAGGAAGGCCGAAAACCGCAACCACACCGGAAACGATCGAAAAACAGACGAGTGAAGGTGGGTGAGATAGCTGAGAGTGTGGGAATATCGGAGGACGGGTGCGAAACATCTTGCACAAAGAACTAGGGATGCGAAAGCTTTGCGCAAGATGGGTGCCGCATTTGCTGACTGCCGACCAAAAGCAAATAAGAAAACGATTTTCGCAGCAATCTTTGGAGCGATTCAAAAGGGATCCGACCGATTTTGTGCAGTGATTTGTGACAATGGATGAGACGTGGGTTCACCACTACACGCCAGAAATGAAACAACAGTCCAAGCAGTGGGTGTAAGCTGGTGGTGCAGCGCCGAAGAAAGCGAAGATGATCGTATCGGCCGGAAAGGTCATGGCCAGCGTGTTTTGGGATGCGAAAGGACCCTGTTAATTGATTACCTTGCAAAAGGAAGAGTAATTACAGGCGAATATTACTCCAACCTTCTTGACCAGCTGGATGCCAAAATTCGCGAGAAGAGGCCCGGCTTGAAGAAGAAGAAACTCATCTTTCACCAGGACAACGCATCTGTGCATAGGGGTGCGTTGGCGATTGAAAAACTGTGGGATTTGCGGTACGATTTGCTCGGTCATCACCCATATTCTCCTGATTTGGCACCATTTGACTTCTATCTATTCCCAAACTTGAAGAAATTTCTTTTCTGGGAAGCGCTTCACATCGAATGAAAAAGTTGAGAGGGTCGTGGATGACTATTTTCACGACCTTCCAGACTCGCACTTCCGGGAAGGAATACTGATGTTGGAGAAACGCTGGACCAAGTGTATTAAAGTTAAGGGAGATTATGTCGAAAAATAACATCATTTTCAAACTGAAATTCGCAGTCTTTCATCGTCAGGCCGAGAACTTTTCACCTCTCCCTCGTATTTACTTAAATAATGATTATTTTACTTCTATGTAAAATACCTGCGGTAAAAAATATTTTCATAAATGTAGTTTCTTTGAAAGTATATGTCTAGTAATCATGAACTCACTTCATATTTGTTTTGTTCAACGAAAGATAGATGTGAAGTTCGGCAGTGATCGTGGAAGTGACAACATCCTCTATTGTGATGTCAAGTAGAGGAAGGGGATTTAGTAAAAGATTCACACTTTACACTGCTCACACACACTTACACTTAACCACAAATACATCTTATATATATATATATATATATATATATATATATATATATATATAGAGAGAGAGAGAGAGAGAGAGAGGTGCCTTTAAGGACCCGCGCCAAGGGCCCTGAACGTGGCCAGTTCGACACTGCAGACAAGGTTAAACTTCTTGTAGATAGATCTCAATTTTGGCTGTTGTGATAGTCAGTTTTAACATTTAAGCCAATCTGGTAAACCATATATTTTGGAGACTAATTCCACATTAATCCGTAAATTATGGATAACCATATCTAGCTTATTAGACTGGCCCAGAAACTATAAGTGGCGAACTTATATATGTATTATATATATAAACTTAATACGTCAGTAGCAAAACTAGATAAGTGACAACGTTATATTTTCTGTACTGAATAAATATGTAGTACAAAGCAGATCCAAAAAAAAAAAAAATACAACAATACTGAGACAATCAAACGTAATCGTAAAGTTACTTCGGGGGCCGATGCTAAGTCCGAAGTTTTAGTGGCTTATGGGACCGTACTGATATGAGCAAGGGAGGTCCGAGAAGACTTCTTTCGGGAAGACGAACTTAGCCTTCCGCAACCTTTTTGGTAGGAAGACTCAAGAAAACATTTGCAATCGCGAAAATTCAACCAAGGCCTGCGCCTCGTGATCCCTGCGGGGCCTCGGGCCCTTGGCGATTGCCAAGTAGACAACATGGCCAGTCCGGCACTGCTTGTCTGTCAAATACTTCAGTAGCAGTGTTAACATGATGCTTACAGCTTATTGACAGCCAGGGACACATAATTGACTGACACGAAACGGTTAAATAACTATCCGAAACAACGAAAATTTTGGTTTTCATGTACACAGAAGAAAATGTTAAGCTTTATGTTACAGGATATGAAGTAAATTATTTATTTCTGTATAATTCTTCAAGGAACTCGGGTTGAATACGAACACTGAGCCTTTCTTTATTGTATGATACAATGGGCAGAGCCACGTTAATCGATGAAATTCGTTCGCCAATTGTTCCAAGGAGCATCATTTCCTGTAACGGTGACATTCCGTGGCCTGCAAGATCCTGTGATCTTAGTGTGTGTGATTTCTTCCTATGGGGACATTTTAAAGGCAAGATGTACCGTACACATCCTGAAACAGAAGATTGAAGGCGAAATCACTGCCATTCTGCGAGATATGCTACACCGAGTATTCTGCAGTTTCTATAACATGCTATTAGTATGTGAACCACGAACGGAAGCACATCATTGCGATGTCATCTTTAAGAAGTAAAGAGATAGTTTGTGACATTTTGTAATGAAAATATAAATGGCATACTGTATACATGCCAGGGTTATGTTCCAACTTTTACAGAAATAAATTGCTTGGTTTATATATGTATATGGAGTGTTGTGAAAATATACAGTAATGAAACTTTTAAGATAACAAGCAAATAAGACGGGCTGGATTATATGCGATACTTTTGGAATAACAGATAACGTACTTAATGTTCTAAATGTTCTTCTCAGGAACATTTATAATATGCTTGTCCAGGAATTCGGTGAAACTCTGCGATTTCCATTATTTATTAACTATGCATTACCATTTGCTTGTTCCGGGCTAGCACTTCGAGGGTATACATGTTTTCCTTTTCTTACGTATTATTCCCAAAATCTGACGCCAAGTACATAATTTCTTCATATTAGTGATGTCTTGTAATTTTCATAGCTTTACTGTTATATTACAATCAATCCGCTACGGTTGACTCCGAAAAGTTCCCGTTTCACTATTAGTCACACCCATTCCATCTTGACCACCAACATATCCCCTCTTCTACAAGTAGTATATCTCGTGTTAATTCGCGATTATTCTATATTTGCTTAACATAGACTCTGTGTGAGGTACCCAATGCTATGACCGAGACTTGAGCATGTATCTTAATGTTGCCTCCTTGGTTGTAAAGTTGTACGCAGGATATCACACCATAAAAAGGCTTTTTTATTATTATTGATGTAGCAGAGTCTTCTGCAAGATCATATCCAGAGATTTTCTGAGGATATTCAAACATCAATTCTCACAACTACAAGGGAAATTTCTTCTGAGATACTACCATGATTATCATCAAATTCGAATACTAAAAAGAGGGTAATATCACCTTCCCCCGTTGTCTAAAAGCCGCAAACAGAAGCAACTGGCAACCCTTACAGTAATTCTGTATGTAATTAACAGAACAAGACAATCAAATTTGAAGGAAAGAAAGGAGTTCCTCACTATGAGCAAGTAACAAGTGTAAGTAGAAATGTTTGAACCTTCAAGTGAAAAGACTAAAGACATATACATTCTGTTTGTAAGAAACACAAATCCATGACCATGTAATTATATACCATTAACTGAATGTACTGTAATATGACAGATTTACCATTGTACTTTTGTGAATTGAGGCTACAACCTTGAAAAATACTTAGCATAAAATTAATAAATTTCGAGAATTATTCTCCATCACCGGCATCGAAAGCTGGAAAATGACTGAACACGTCATTCAATAATATCTATTGCCGAATACATAATAATGAAAATTATAGGAGATGTAGATCTATGGTAATATTTGAAAGAAAACATGAACACAATTTCATTTTCTACAAAATACAGGAGAGCAGGATAGGAGTTAAGGAATTTTCATAATATTCTAAGTCTAGCATTGTCACTGTATTGTTTCGGAGATTTTACTGTACCTTCGTCAGTAGATGCAAGTCCATTCTTTTCCTCCCTCTTGTCGATATTGCTCTTGAAAAATCTAAATTCAAGTACCACGAGTCCCTCCGAGCAAATGGTTTTGTTTCGAAGACGAAGACTCTAATCACGCCTCTTCTGCCTCTTCATTTTCATATAAGGTAAATCCTTAAAGCTCGAACCGTCCTCTCAAAACGTATTTGTCATGTCAGAAAGTGAACGGTAGTGAGGGCGAGTCTTAGACATTAATGCTGGGGTGTCAACCTCAAGCTTCATGAGTGGTACCTTTCTGAGGAAATCGAATTGAAAAAAACCTAACCTCAGCAAATAGAAATACATTGATGAAATCCAAGTTCGAAATAATCACAGGGTTGATAATATTACAAATCCTTAATATCGCAAGGTCTCTAACAAATTTGAAGAGTGCAAGGTGGTCGGTGATTTTTTTCATAAAAGGGTCAATCCAAGCTAAGTGATCGAGAAAAACGGAAAATTGTCGCTCGAACATTTCCAAAAAATAAATTTTTTAAATGAATATTTATCCTATATTAGAGTACTTCAAAACCGGAATTAATTATTTTTTCAACATCGCATGGCGACGCAGCGGCTGCCGCCATTTTGCGTTTTCTGTATTTTAAACATTTATATTGTTTTGAACATCTCAGCATGTGTTTGTCCTACCAAATTGAAAGTTGCTGGACGTCTCCAACTTGTGCAGAGCTAAACTTTTGATCTCTTAACATTTTTGCCTAAAACCACTTAAAAGGAGTGAAATTAGGGCCTTTTAGCAACATTTTTGGATATTGGAGACATGTTTGGGAATTTGTGTGTGCATGTAGTCCGGGATCATAAGTTTATACTCAAAAACTTGCAGACCTGTAGCTGCTCCCAAAGGAATGAAAAAAAATCGTAAAGTTGGAGAATTATGCCAATTTGGCACATTTTACTGTCCAATATCTCCAATGGGCCTGGATAAAAAAAATCTGAAATTTTGGGAATAGTTAGTCCTTTAACATGTTACATTTCAACGATAGTGCTTTTAATTAAAAGCTAAAATATTGATTTATATTTTAATATGATACGAATTAGACTTACCTGTCTTTTTGTTTTTACCCAAGGTGAGAAATTAGATCTTATATTCTCACTTGTATTTTGGCGTTCAACTCTTAAGTCTCTTGTGAATAAATCAATTCTGTATTGTAATCTTCTCAGGGCTGTTTGATGCCTCTCTAATTGTGGCATTTTGCCTGCGTCAAATAAAAATCACAAGAAAGATAAGTATATACGGAAATTACAGCAGAGGGAATAGAAGTTGTGAATAAGTACAAAAAATTTATTCTTTTCTGAAAGAAAAATAGAATTAACTAAGTAACTAACTGTATGGCCTATGGAACCCGAAAGTTCAATGCCGCGTTCACAAAAACTAGTGACTTCTATCCTTAGCCAATTGGATCCAATTTCTATTTTGTATTCCTATTTCTTCGAGATCTAACTTAATATTGTCCTCCCATCTGCGCCTCGGTCTTCCTAATAGATGTTCTTTGCTTGGGTTTCCAGTCAAACCTTTGAAAGTGTAACTACTTTCTTCCATTCTAGCTACGTGACCTGCCCACACTGGGCCTCTTAGACTTGATGACCCTAACGATGTTTGTTGAATGGTACAAATTACGCAGTTCCTTATCATGAAGTTTCTGGCAATCATCATTCCCGTTTCCCTTTGATCCGAATATTCGTCTCAAGATTTTATTCTCAAATACTTCCAATCTACGTTCTTCGCTCACAGTAAGCACGCGTGCATACAACAAAACATGCATGATTGTCATTTTCTATATTTTACGCTTCAAATTCCTCGAAAGAAGACGAAAGATTTTGAACCGAATAATAACACGAATTTCCTGCTTTCAGTAAACATTTAATTTCTTCTTGGATGTGGTTTTGATCTGTTAATATTGTTCGAAGGCATCTGAAAGTATCTACTTGGTAGAAAGCATTATTTGATATCTTGACGAAATTATAATTTGTAGTATTACCATTCTGGCGAACTTCCATGTATTTAGTGTTCGCTGCATTTACTTCTAAAGCCATGGCCCTGCAAGCGTTTGATAGGGCCTCTGCATTTCTTTCTAATGTTTATTTATTTATTTATTTATTTGATTGTATTCTTTCAATCATATCTATATGTTTTCGTGTTGTTGGTGACCAAGACAGAGTCGCATATCCTAATTGCGATCACACAAAACAGAAGTAGAGTTTCATTAACGTAGCATCGTCTTAAAACTCTTTACATATTCTCATAACAAAGCCAAGATTTCTGTATGAATTTTTAACAATTGATTCAATATGATAAGTAAAACTTATTTTAAGATCAAATAGCACTCCTAAATGTTTAATTAAAGTAGGTGTCTCCAAAATAGTTCCTTCAATAGAATAGCCATATTTAATGGTGTTTTCTTTGCGGGTAAAGGAAAGAGTTTTGCATTTATTTACGTTCAACTTAAACTTGTTATTGTCACACCAGTTCTTAAAGTCTATTTGTAGTTTTGTACAGTCTTCAAGCGAATTAATTTTGGAGAATAGTTTAAGGTCGTCAGCGAATAGAAGAGTGTTAGAATAATGAATTCTTCTCCTACCATTCCCTATCAGATTTATATCATCAGCATATGCCATAAACTGGTGAATACCACTCAGCTCTAGGCCTTCGTTGCTATCTTTGATTTTCCTTACAGCGTATTCCAGAACAAAGTTCGATAATAATGGTGACAACGCAACTCCTTGTTTTAGACCATTCTAGAAGTGAAACCCCATGGACAAGAATTTTCTTACTCAGACTTTACTTTGGGATTCATTTAAATATATCTTAATTAATCTAACCAGCTTTTTAGGTATTCCAAATTCTGTAGGAATGTTGTACAGTATTTCCCTCTTAATCGAGTCGTAGGACATTCTAAAATCATTAAGTAATGTACGTACCACAATATTGTATTCCCGCTTCTTTTAGAACATCTGTAACAAACTTAATGTATTAGACTAGTTGAAATACTTTTGTTATATTAACATTAAGTGCTAAGCTATGAAGATTTGTTCTAATTTTTATTTTTTCAGATTGCTGTGTGAACAGCAATAGTAAAATAAATGTAAATAACTACTTTATTCATATTTGATACTTGAATAAATTTGTTAAACATAATTAAATTAAAAAGTGGATGCATATTGTATGGATTGATTGTTCATATCATCGATTCCTGGAAGGGTTAAACAATGTAGACCCGCGACAAAAATCTTTGTGACAGATAATAATGTTTTTTTTTTTTTTTTACCACAAAAGGCGTATCTTTTAGATTTCAGCGTAATTAATTGAATACCTACCAAGACACACAGGCTTCTATGGGAGAAAATGAATATTGTGTCACACTCAAGATTTCTTCAAAAGAGTTGTCCTAATAGAGCCTTAGCTACTTAAGCCTTCATTCGGCAAATTTTCTGTGTTTATTTCTGTATTTTTCTTTTTTAAATTAAACTTTCCGTCCCTTCTTTCTCTCTTCGACCATTATTTCATGTAAGGTGTTATAAGACACTGGGCTAGAAATCCTGGGGTATTGAGTTCAAACCCACTACACGTCAAAATTTAATTTGTTCTTGCAAGGTATATGATGACTTCTCTTTGTTCCAAGTTCTCTATCTAGAGATAAGATGCAAGAATCATGCACATATTAACCGAGAGAAAGAGTAGATATATCTACAATTGAAATATTATCCGAAACATTCATTGATATTCATATTTGATTATGTTTTAATTCATTTTTGTTTATTCTTCTTTTACATAATTACAGTTCTCGATTACTTAGAATATAGCAAGGGATAGTGAATGATAATTACGGCGTGTTACAAGAGAGAAGTCTTATTCTTCTGATATCGTATATGCTTCTAATAAAAACATGCTTGTTATTAATTGGGGATTAAATTACACAAACCCATGTACACACAAAATATGACCATTGGTCATATTTAAAACATATGACATGTTTTCTATTGATGTAGTGGTTTTAGTAAATTGAACTGACATACACTGCATATCTTATTTTTAATCTCTTAGATTGTCTTTCTTTTTTCTTTTTTGTTTCATTTTCCGAACACACTGGAAACCAGTAACATAACTCCAGAAAATATTCTTGTTAGCTTTAATGTGTAAATGGAAAATAATAATAATAATAATAATAATAATAATAATAATAATAATAATAATAATAATAATAATAATAATAATAATAATAATACATTTTATAAAAATAAGAACTACGATGGATTTGCTGATAAAAAAATATTATCGCAAAACAATGATGGAAGTGAAAACACCTCGACCTGATATTTTAATTCATCAAGTTTTAGTACAGTTATTAAAACTGATAACTATCAAAAGTCAAGGTAATGTTGAAATGAATAATGTAAAACATTCAGAGATTTTACAAAATACTGTAACTTGTGAAATGAATGTTTGACCAACAATGACTTTTCCTTGTGTGTCTTATGTTAAATAAGATTTCTTTGTAACTTTTTCATTATAGCAATTGTTCTGTAGATACTAAACGGTGTCTTCTACCCGATTTTTTATTCCTCGCAGAAGCATGGATATTTTTTGCTGTTTGGCACACTGACATTTTTCAAACAAACTAGTGCACTTGTAGGACACCTTATGTAGTTCTCAAGCAATCAAGTTTATCTGCATTGTTGGCTGTTCAACGTTGCAGGATATGAAAATTGAAAGTGTGAATGCACTTTTGCTCGTATACATATAAAATAATTAACTTATTCGTACAATAGTAGCATACCTGAAATAATATTTTCAATCGAACGTCCCTGCGCTTCCAGGATTTTGAGGTCTAGCTCGTATGGAGCGTCAATATAAAGAATAAAGTCTAGGTAGAAATATGAATAATAAGGCTCTTCAACTGGATGGTCAGGTTCAGGATTATCTGGTGATAAATCATCCACTAATGGATTGTAAAAAAGTTGTTCCCTTTGAATAGTTCGATCTCTATTCCGTCGTGACCTGATCCAGGATCTTATTTTCGAAAATACCTGAAATAAAACAAACATATGAATACAAGTATCGAAATAGTGAAGCATGAGTGGCGAAAGATATCTTCTGTTAGTCGCTGTAAACGAAAGATATCTTTAAACTCGTCGATATCACTGTTCGACATTGCATACAAAATTCACAACTATTGTTGACTAAGCTCGACGAAGTTAAACTCCGAAAACCAACCGTTGAATGTTATACTTAGTTCATCCACAACTTTATTGATATATAACATTGAACGTTGTTCCTACAACAAACATTTTCACTGAAATTCATTATGAATCTCATTCAACAGTTGAACTTTGTTGGTGAACACGGCCGTCAATTGAACTTACTCGTAGCTAATTATTATTAATTTAAAAGAGAGTTTTTCGGGACTGAAGAAGATAAATTGTCGTACAAGAATTATAGCATTTTCTCCAAATGCATCAGAGAGCTGAACTGAAGATTCTAACAATAAAGATCTGCGCCTTGAACCAGATGAAGACCATGCTATACCATATATATCATTCAGATACGGCAACCAAAACTATAGTGAAGGAAATGGGGTATCAAGTGATGAAAGCGAATATCATAGTCAGAGACAGTCAGCAGTTCTTGTACACTACTTACAGAATGCTCCGGAGGAGGCTAAAAGGGAAGTCTTACTGGGGATGTACTTGAACCTGAACCCACAAAGTGGGGGTGATGTATAAATTTCCTGAAAGCTTGGATCAAGGTAAGATCAAAACCTGTTACCAAAATTTGGAAGGTTAATGCATTCCGCTTGGGGGCAGCACTTTAGTCATTGTTCTTAAAATCTTTCAGCGTGTCCATAAAGTCCGTTGGAATCTGAAAAATCTGAAACGGTGAGACAGATATGAGAACAGAAAAAAATTCTTTCATCACTTCAGAAGTACAACGTATCAAAGTAACGACGTCTTTGTCTCGGTATTTTTTGAACAAGTTATAGTATTTAGGGAATGTATAAATAGAATATTTATTTTGATGTAAAATAATGTTTTTCCTTAGTTTTTCTAAGGTATAATTTGAGATGTCAGGTACAGATGACAATCGACATTATGTATCTAGTTCAGTCAGTTACGGATCAGCATATTTTACAACGATTGAAGTTAATTTCTTTTCTTTTTATCAATGTCAATATTCCGTGCGAGTAAATCGATAACTTTTTGTTTAGTGTACTTTCATTTGCGTTTTATGTAAGCTGCTATCTCCATACTTTTTAAATAAAAAAATACTAGTTTACGTTTTATTCCCAATCATTTATTACCCTCACAATTTACAAATAATATTTTTATATAAACCGTTTCTAATCACTCTATTAGGATCTTGAGTTTCCTCTCTAGAATAGTTGGAAACAATGGAGAGTTTTATCTAGATGGTATAGATGGAAGAATATTAAGTTCTATTTACAGAAATACATATAAATTAACCAGGAAAGTTCTGTTGCTTTTTCACTCACCACCTTCGAACATCGATATGTCACCTAAGATGTACCTGGAATATCAAAAATAGTCCTCATCAGCGTCGACGACCTTCTGCCAACGTTCTGGAAGGGCATGGATTCCGTCGCGGTAGATCTTGGTGGACCGTGAAGCGAAGAAGGTATTAAGTGCATTATGCACTCCTATTAGGGATTTGAACTGGCGTACTCTAGGATGATTGTCCAAATAATGGAACAATTAATAATCGGACGGTGCAATGTCAGGGAAGTATGGTGCATGCAATAGAATTTCCCTCCAAGGCGTAGAATGATGTCCCGGGTCATCCTAGACACCTGGGGCTTAGCATTGTCCTCTAACAGGAGGACACGTTTGTGATTCGGAAGTGCTGGCTCCAGAGATTTTAGTCTTTCTTGAACACGGCTCAATTGCTGACGGTACACAGTTGCATTGATGCTCTGACCAGCTGGTAGCATTTCTCGATGCACGATGCCGCCTGCAGTCCACCAAACACACAGGAAAACCTTTGGAACCAGTTCATGGTATGCTAACTAATGATGACGTCGCCGTGAAGCTTCGTACAGGACCCACTTCTCATCACATGTCAACATTCTGTCCACAAATGGCTCCTTCCTCAGACGAGGAAGCAAAGAAACACAGGTGTCTGCTCGCGTTGCCTTCTGGCCCGGAATCAAATCATGTGGAATCCATCGAACCAACTTTAAGTGCTTTACAAGTTGATGGAGGTGCTGCCGAATGGTTTCTCCACTCACACTGAATTGTAGTCCCAGTTCCTCACATGTTTGGTCACTGTTCGCTTCAATTGCTGCTGAAGATCTTCATTTTGTACATGTGTTGGTCTTCCGGCACGCGGTGCATCTTCGAGGGTTTCGTCACCGTCCTTAAACTTGCTAAACCACCACTGCACTGTTCGCGTAGTTAAGACACTCTCATCAAAGACTTGGCATATCTTCCGCTCCACTGCAGCAGCGTTTGATTCCAGTTCGAACTCGTACAGCATACTTAAGACGCTCTGTGGAGGTCCCTTGTTCACTCTGTCCTTACTCAGGTTCACGGTGTAACTACTACAACCGGGTAATATGTTGGATATAGTCACACCAACGACTGACCTTCGCCTTCTCTCGATTTGCATTCAACTCAAGCTGTGAAAGCCAATTGAACACAGACCTCCACAAAATGCGACAGAACTTTTTTGGTTACCTTTTTATAATAAACATTTTCATTAAGTTTTATTTTTTGTTTTTTCATATGGTGCGCGTATGACACTATCCATAAGAACTTCTTAGGTTTGGCTACAGATTATGAAGTAGGATATGTTATATACTTTTAACCATATCAAGGGTCAAAGAGTGTTCCTCTGTCAATGTAGCAGGAGTTTGGGCTAAGATCAGCGTAGTTCTTGAAATGGATAGACGACTTCTTTCTGATCTAAAACCACACAACTTTTATTTTCGATATTTTTTTTTCACAACTTATCCTTTGCTCATGAAACTGTCAAAATGGGATTCGTGGTACAGAAACAATAGGAGAGAATCGCATAGCAAAGTGCCCGTTGCCACACAGAAAGTTACATAAGAAAGAACCTAGAGAATCAGTGTATTTCATCGTCAGTGATCCATTATGTATAATGAAATAGAACAAAAATAACATAGTAACAATAGCGTCCAATTGTCAATCAGGAAAGTAAATAGAGTTGGTACTGTTTAAAACAAGAGAATTAAAGTAAAATCCAAGTTATCTATCATGCTGTTGTACCAAAGTATAACACTTACATGGGAGGAGTAGACGAAAGTGTAGATGCTTTCAGACTAGGTTCTGACTTTTCTCTACGTTTTCATTGAACCTCTGCCGATGAAAATTACCCTGCCCCTGTAACCTCTCACAAACTCAATCCTTAACAAGACTCGCGACTTCTCTCGCGAGCTCAGTTCTTAACGAGACTCACGATTTCTAATGAGTGACGAGATTTCAGGGTAAGACTATGAGGGAAAAAAGGCTCTTCCCGCTATTTGCTTTTCATCTAAATGCAGCCTGTCGAAATGCCTGGCAAATTCATCAGGTTTATGTTATATCAATGTTAGCAAGGAACTAACCGCAGGAGTACTGTTAAGTGCTTTTCCATTGAAGCATGCCTATCCAGCGAAAGTGAACAGTACACATAATGTTCTGTTCACATCTGAGATGTACATTATGTGACAAATGCATAGAATTCTGTGCAAAAATTTAATGTTCAATTACATAAAAAACGCTGGTACAACTTTCATTCAGTCTGTACAGTTAACTTCAATGCCAGTAGCAAATTACTTGTGAGGATATGTCAATAAATTAAAATATTAACAACTATTACAATTGTTTTTGTAATATATTAGAATAAAAAAACGTTATTATTGTAATGCCTAAAGATATCACAAAAGGTGATATTTTGAGATTCAGCATACCCCTTATTTTTGATTCGATTCAACTTGCAGCCATATGTTATTTCCTTGTTCTCTCAAATAAATAATACGTTCAATATGAAATAAATGGGGTATAGCTTTTGGGTAGTATGTTGGAAAGAGTCAATATTATATAGATACATAATGTTACAAACATTTCTTATATGTTTCTTTAATACAGATGGAGGAATTTTAATTTTTCTTAAATTTTTTATCACTGTCTGGGATTACACGCCTCAGATTTTGATTGTGCTATAACTATGTTTTCTTTATACACATTAGTCCGCTGGCATACTTTTGAAATAACGTACAGTATCAGAATTGCTTTCAAAATGTTCTTTTAGCTGATTCAAAACCTATTTTATAACTAGGAAGCATTCTTATTTTGATGAACTTCGGAATACAATTTGTGATTGCTTACTAAACTTCTCGCAAATGTGCAAATGTATGTTATTATATCAATATAATATATAGAGTACCTAAAGCTGAATTTCAAGATTCAATTTTATTCTAAATCGCTTCATAAGGTATAAATAAAGAATAATAGCATAAGGAAGAGGTAGATGCTGTGATACTTATCTTTTAAGAAAGGAGAGATTTAGGTGAAATACTTTTGCCACTTATCTTTTGAGCATACCGTCTTGAAATCGTCAAGTATCACTAAAGAATATGTATGTTAAGTATTATTTTTGTTTTTTTTATATAGATGAAAACTGTTTAAGCGCATTTATTCTACTATCTTTACTAAGGTTTGCTCTTGTACTGTTATATATCTATTGCATAGCAGTCATGTACTTGTTGCAAGAGAGAAATATGTAGAGTACTATTTAGTCGAATACGTATGAAGACAAAATACAGAATAAAGTTGATGAGGCCTTACCGCCACGAGAACAAACCCTTCCATACCCTCGACTAATCAGGAAAAATGTTCTCCAATTCCACGTATAAAACCTGGATTCTGGGGATGAAGGTTCTGTTCTAAGAAATTAACGGTTAAGAAAATTCGAGTGAGGTGCGCGGATGAAATTTTGAAAGATTATATTATTGTATGACAGAATTTATCATTATCATTATTACCTTATCCTGTGTTACGTATCTGTAATTTAGTATTTTCTTTCTCTTCTACAAACTTCTAAATCAAGTACAGAAATACCGTTTAAAGGAAAGAGAAAACTTATTAACGCGAAAACTATGCTATTGGAAGAAAAGGTTCAACTTACGGTTCCCATGCTCGATGTTTGAGGAACTCTTGACTGTTTTATCTTTTTTATATATTTTCTGTTTTCAATAACTTCAATATACTTCTGTCTTCAATAAAAACTTTAACCACTCTAATCGTTGTTTAGTTACTTTAATATTACATTGTTGTCTAACAATAGCACAATATTATTTATATCTCTAAATGCAGTAAAACTTGTTTATTTAAATTTGACAATTATAGTTGAAAATGAACAATTTAATCAACTTATAACTCATCATTAGAGACCAGTTTTTTAAGCATTTAAAACCTGGAAAAGAGACAAGCAAATAGGCACGTTCAATTTAAAAAATAGGCAGTAAAGTAGGCACTAAAATGTAACTCGAAATAATGAAGATATATACTCAATGCATTTAAAAAATAAATTCAAATTATAGATAATGTTCAAAGAATAGAGAAACATACCGGTACCTCTTTGTTAATAACTTCTTTTGCTGTATATATAAAAACGAAGCTTGACATGCATTCTATGTATATTTGGTAAATACATTCTAAACAACACTTTATAACTACACATAACAGTTCAAGTTTTAATAACTTTATCAGTAAACATAGCAGTCCAAAGTTCTAGGGCATTTTATCACTACAAACAGCAGTTCGTAACTTCAGTTCACTATACTTTAAAAAGAACGTTAATTCTTTTGTGTATATGTGCAATGCTGGATCATACTGTGCCATTGCTTTCGGCGACATTCTTTTCTTGTAGCAGAGTGAAGCTTGATCTTGACCTGCCCATAAGTTAGTTTCTCTTAATCTTATATTTCTCGGAAGAGGCAGAATCTTTTCTTGAAATACGAAATCATATATTTTTCCCAATTAAATCTTACCTTGAAGAAAATGTATAGAATAGGCAACATTAGGCACTAAAGCAATTATTTAGAGAGTAAGAGGCGAAATAAGATAATAGGCAAAACAAAATTGGCTTAAATTCAAACTATAATCCCCCATATAAACTTTAAAACTTTATTTTTCATCTTATCTTTAATATTAAAGAATAGGCATTTTGCCTAACCCCCGGTCTCTACTCACCATGTTATACTTGTAAGCTCAACGACAATTTGGCGAAATGAAGTCGTAGGTCAACTGATGTAGGCTTTACAGTAGAGTGTAAGTATCTGTTTTTGTTAAAGCTAGCATTAACAGCTAGAGATTTTATATTTGAGTAAAAATTGAGAGTGTTAAGTACTACTAAGTTTAATACATCTTCAGATGGATCTTCAAAAACATAAACACAAATTTCAATATCTGCATCTCTGAAAGTCCCCCTAGAAATTAATTTTTAGGACACAATTCTCCACTTGAAATATAGGCACAAACATAGGATACGTTCTTCTCGAAAGCAGAAAAAACTTCAAATTTTAATACATTCTTATCGAGGCATTTCTCTTCTGTGAACATCCTATAAAATCCTTTCAAATATTCTATTAGCAAGACTGACCCCATACGCAGATGAAATTATTGGAGATTATCAGTGAGGATTTAGACGAAATCGATCAACTATCGACCAAATATTTACCTTTCGCCAAATACTCGGAAAAAAGTGGGAATACAATACCCCGGTGCATCAACTATTTATTGATTTTAGAAAGGCGTACGATTCGGTTGGGAGAAAAACATTATACAACGTTCTTACAGAACTTGGAATACCAAGAAAGCTAATTAGATTAATTAAGATATGTTTAAATGAATCCCAAAGTAAAGTCCGGGTAGGAAAATTTTTGTCCACGAGCTTTCACGTCGAAAATTTCCTGAAACAAGAAGATGCGTTGTCGCCATTATTATTTAACTTTGTTCTGGAATACGGTATAAGGAAAATCAAAGATAGCAACCAGGGCCTAGAGTTGAACGGTATTCACCAGGTTATGGCATATGCTGATGATGTAAATTTAATAGGGGATGATAGGAAAACAATAGAAAGAAATGCAGAGATCTTATTAAACGCTTACAGAGAAAACTAAATACATGGAAGTGCGTCGGGACCGTAATACAGCAAATTATGGATGCGTTAAAATATTAAATAATACTTTTGATAAAGTGGATAGTTTCAAATATCTAGGATCAATATTAACAGACGAAAATCATGTTCACGAAGAAATTAAATGTCGACTAAAAGCAGGGAATTCGTGTTATTATTCGGTTCAAAATCTCTTGTTGTCGCGAATTCTGTCGAGGAATTTGAAGCTTAAAATATACAAAACGATAATCATGCTTGTTGTTCTGTATGGTTGCGAAACATGGTCACTTGCTCTGAGGGAAGAACATAGACTGAAAGTATTTTAGAACAAGATCCTGAGACGAATATTCGGACTCAAGAGGAACGGGAATGGGGAATGGCGGAAACTTCATAACGAGAAACTACATAAGCTACATGGTTTACCCAACATTGTTAAGGTCGTCAAGTCTAGGAGGGTTAGGTGAGCGGGTCATGTAGCTAGAATGGAAGAAAGTAGAAACGCTTTCAAAGTCTTGACTGGAAGACCAATCGGAAAATGACCATTAGGAAGACCTAGGCGCAGATGGGAGGACAATATTAAGGTGGATCTCGCAGAGATTGGAATAAAAGGTAGAAACTTGATGCAGTTAGCTAAGGACAGAAGTCAGTGAACTTTCGTGAACGCGGCATTGAACCTCCGGGTTCCATAGGCCATAGAGTGAATTAGTTAGTTTTTATAATAAGACAAAATTTCATACATGAAAGGTTCATTCCCTGTGTGTCTAAAGCAAGTGTCTTATAAGCGCAACGATATGACAGGAGAGCAAAATGCTACACCAGGAGCCGCGAGCTTATTGTGCATGTTAACAGTAATAAAGCAAGTATGTGCAGGGTAGCCAAAAAGTCCCTTTACATCTGGACTTATTTCATCCGTACGTTAAGAATACTTTTGCAGGATGAACGCATTACTGACGCACTAACTACTGCACACGTTTCCTTTCGGCTTGACGGACGACCAGAACAAGGGCCATCCAAAACACTTCCCAGACGAAAAGGTTTATTCTCCCATGTGATCAAAGCTGACGACTTGGTGGCTACTTACTGAACCGTTCACGAAACCTATACATCACCTACGGCATATTTTTGTTGTTGTACTTCCCTTAATGAACCCACACACTTCCCACTAAGTGCTCCTCCATAGAGAAGTAAGTGATATCTGCCATTGCTGTTCACGAAACACGGATATACCAGACAACTAACTAGTCAACGCACAGATTTTATTGTCATCTGTCCACGGGCAGTCACGTGGTAGTTACGCGGCAATCATATAGCAATTCGTGTGAGGACCAATGTTTCCATATCAATGGTTAGGATGGAAGGTTCAAATGTTTACAACTTACACTGCTAGACGCATTTAGTTCACACATCCACAAAACAAGATAACGCAACGCTGTGTCGCTCTTTGTCTCAATAGACATAAGGAATATGACCGCTCCGGTTTTGTAGTGTTTAATGAAAACTAACATATGCGAAAGAAAACTCTGGCGAGCATACAGTTACATGCGCCACAAGAGGAAAGCACTATCTTAAGTTGCTACCCAAAAATTTGGGAAAGCAATATATGTATACACAACTACAAAAGTACATTCCCACCTGCAATAGCAGGCAACCCAAAAAGCAGGGTTGTTGGGGTGGTTGAGAATTAGAAAGGTGTTGCATCGAACCACAATTTTCTTTGGAAAATATTAGTGTAGCAAACAGCAAATAACAGAATAAAATAAATTGTTGAGAATGACGATTTTATTATTGTGAAGGCAATGGATGACATAAAAAGTTACAAAATAATCTTACTTAAGCAGTTCAAACAACATGAATGGTAAGAAATAGATATAAGAGAAATGCAGTTTCTCTCCTTTTTCCAAAATAGATCTCGTAAAAAAAAGGTTAAATAAAGTAAAGGATTAATACAAAAGCCTAACAGCATAAAAACAAGCATCCACACGAAACAGAAGGAGACAAACGCAGAACAAGGGACATGTATTTTGGGACAAAATCTTTGACTCTGCCTAGGAGCATGTCTGCATGTAGTGGTCATAAATGAATTTTCCTCAATGAGCGGCCCCAAAGGCCAAAAGGGATGGAAAGGAACAAAATTTTTCTTATGATAAATTCGAGGTCAAAGTTCGAAGCACGTGTTTTCGACAGGTTCCTTTTGTTTCCTTTTTTTCGGAACAGAAAAGTTTTTGAGGCTAAGAAATTACAGTATATAATATTGCAAATTTGGAAGTGCATTTATTTACATTGCAATTTTTAGAAATAAAAGAACTGTCATTAGAATACGTTATTGTAAAAATTAAGCTTTATTTCTTAACCCATCGCGAGTCTTAGGGACCCCTATACCTCGGCCCCCGAATATCGATATCGAAAATTTAAGATGTTGATATGTCGATGTCGATATATTTACGATACCGAATGTTGATATATGTTAATATCGATATCCACGATATCGGTATATCGACACGTCGCAGCACTAGATCAGAGAAAAGATGCTTGAAATATACTGGAATCAACAATCGACATCTAAATACATTCCTCCATTTCTGTACCCATGGTTGCGGGGTAACGGGATGAACCCGAATAAAAATTTTAAGCCAAAACAATTTGTTAAAATAAAAGTAGTTATACTTTCACCTTAACAGAAAACTATTACTGTAATTTACCTTTTATTTTTGTTTCTAATTGTCAACATAAATCAACGACAGTTCACATACTTTATAGTAATATACTCTATAATTTTTCACAACTAAGCCAACTTTAAGAAGAAATTCTAGTGGTATTAAAGTGGAATCTTCTATAAAATAATCATAATTCATTGTCTTTATTTCTATCAGTACTTTTGTCACAGACTGAGAGCTACAAGACTAATAGATCTAGAAATAAGATATTACATTTTTATTTTCTCTCAGACTAAAAGACTTCTGCATGTTGCTGTGATTGTCACTTTTTAAATATAAGTCCCCTATTCGGGGTGATTCTGGGTACCTGTGTTTTGAGGTAATCGGTACCAGAAAGAGCAAATTTGTCGACTCTCAAATCTCGACACTTTGTTAAAAGAAATTTCACATTTCATGTTGTTATCTCTTCGTTACAAAAACTCTTCTGATTATCTTTATTCCTGGTGAATTACTGAAGTAATGTACTCCGCATAAAAGAAAATACAAGGAAATAAAAAATGCGACAGCTAAGCCGTGAAGCAAGGCCACCGAATATAGACCTTCTTATACCATAGTCGTGTCTGGTAAAGAGACTTCTCTCTCTCTCCTCCCTTCCTCTCTCACAAACTAAAATCAGCAGCAACGTGAGCACAATTCTAGTTTCGAAATGTGCATGTATACACGTCTCCAAAAGTGCATTACCATCTGGAATTCTCCTTTTCCTGCAATAGCAAGCAAACCAAAAAGCTCAAAGGTTGGGTTGGTTGCGAATTCGAAAGGCGTTGGAACAAATCTCAATTTTGTAACAAATATATCAGTGTGGCAAAGTGCAAATAAGAGATTAAAACAAATTGTTAAGAATGACAATTTTATTATCGTGACGGAGTTAAATGACATCAAAAGCCAAGATGGATAGCAAGAAACAGATATCAGAAGAAAGCCTTTCTCTCCTCCCACAAAAAAGAATCTCACAAAAAAAGAAAAAGTTACATACTGTAAAAGTTTAATATAAAAGCCCCACCCAAAATTTTGAAGTTGACACCTGAAAGGCAAGAACAACTGAACCGAAGTAAATTAAATTCTGATCAGATATTGCACACGTAAAATGAGGAAATACGTGTTTCGTATTTTCCTGAAAAAAACTGTTGAGTGAACCGAGGCGTTGAGTGGCGGGAAGTGTGGACCGAAGAGAATGAAATTGTATGTTGATATAGGATATGTAAAATATGGCCTTTCGTGTTTCACATAGTGTCTTGTCTATATCCGATTTTTTTCAAATTTGGCAGATCGACTACAAGCACAAACAGTTTAGCGTATTTTATGGTATTTCAGGAAGCACCTTTAACCCGTACAAAGTTTTTGCGCTTAAACAAGAACATGTGTCGATTTATGTCCAGTTTGCTGTTGATCTGCCAAATTTGAAGCAAAACGGATAGGGACACTTGAGAAACACGAAATGCGTTATTTTACAAGGGGCTATATAATATCTACACTCAATTTCATTTGCTTAGGTCCAATCCTTCCTGTGGTATTACGGTAATATTTACATTTTTCTGATGAGGCCTAGGGCCCAACACTGTCTTTCCTCAAATATTAAAACACGTTTAATTTATTGTTTTCCAAATTGTTCCTATACGAAGTTTCGTTCCAATTCTCCATATTCTTTACGAACTTTTGACGTGTGCTTATTTGCACTTTTGATATTTCGTAATCAACGGTTTAAAAGGTCCGTGACTCACTCAACCGTTTGTTTCTTTTTCAGGAAAATTCGAAATCTAATTATCTCATTTTACTTCTACAATATCTGTGCACAATGTCATTCAATTCGGTGCATTTCTTCTTGCCTTTTGGGCCTCAAATTTCAAAGTTTTAGGGTGGGGGCTTTTGCCCCCTAAAACCGTTTATCCACAGAAAATAAAAAAAAACATATTCGTTTATTTTTTGCGTATTTTCCCTACACAATCTGTCGTACGAATTCATCATGTCCTTCAAGCACTCCTGACATACTGTTATTAGGACTTGAAATTTCACGATCTAAGTTTTGCTCGGGTCTGGTTCCCACCTAAACGTTTTTTCTGACGAAAATAACCCGTATTCCCTCATTTTATGTCTACAATATCTGTGCACAATTTAATTCACTTCGGTTCACTTCCTCTGTCCTTCCGGGCCTTATTTTCAAAATTTTGTGTGGGGGCTTTTGCCCCTTAAACGGCTTTTCCGTAGAAAATAAAAGAAAACGTTTTGGTTTATTTTTTGCGTATTGTCCCAACACAATGTGTCGTTCCAATTTTTCATGTCCTTCAAGCACTCCTGATATACTGTTATTAGCACTTTTGATATTTCACGATCAAAGTTTTGGAGGGGTCTGTGTCCCACCTAAACGGTTTCTTTTTTTTTCAGGAAAATAAGAAACCCGTATTTCCCACGGTAGCGACGAAGAAAAATTCGCCTCTAGAGGGATAAATGGCTGAGGTCTTTTTAATTTGGCCAATCAGAGCTCCTTTAATCGTGTATATTCGACAACAGCAGCTTTGGATTAGGTAAAATTCACTCGCCATGTAATTTTATTATAAAATGACGCGTGTCTGTTTACTTTATTTCAGAGTTCTCCCATTTTAACTTTCTAATGATCGGCGACAATTTCCTCTTAAGAGGACTGAATACCGCTGCCATTTTAAATATGCTCCCGATTGATTTATATGGGAAACTATTCCACTTTTTGAGCCGAAACGAGACGGAATTTTAAGATTATGATTGCACTAATTTCTTCTGTGTAATTATTAGGTTGTCTGTACCTTAGTGAAAATTAATTTATTTGGTACGCAAATTTAATATTATTTAAAATAGAAAGAAAACTGCGCTAGTGAAGATCAAAAGCATTTGGTCTATTTCTGCTTGGAAATTGAGAGAAATGAAAACAGTTAAGGACAAATTACATTATCTTAGAACAACGTATGATGCAGTACTAATTTAATAACTCTTGAACTATCACTTTGACGAAGCAACGTAGGGGAGGGAAGGGGGAGAGAAATTTAAAAGTGATCAAAAATGACTGATATTAGTGTTGAATCCATAGTTTTCGGGCCCGATGAGACAAACAGTAACACTTCTGATGCTGTTTCAATCCATGTTCAGCCCTAATAGTTGGGGAGGGGGAGGGTACAATGAAGGAGAGGGGATAAACATTTAAAAATGGTCGAAAAGGACTAATATTAGTGTCGAATCAATACTTTTAGGAGTAGCTGAGATTAACAGTGACAATTCTGATGACGTGTGCCGCAGCACGGAGGAGGGGAGGGGAGACATCTATATATATAAAATTGAAAGTCACTATGTTTGTGACTAAATCTCCTGAACCGCCCGGCCAATCTCGATCAAATTTGTAACATGAATGAGTTTCAAGGTTAGGCTGGTTTTAGGCTATTCTCTTTGATGATAGAACAGAGGGTTGGGGAGGGGCTATAAAAATATAAATAAAACTTAATAACTCCTGAACCACTCGGCCGATCTTAATCAAATTTTCAACATAGATGAGGTTTAGGCCTGGGATCCTTTTTATGATTTAAATTTGACGGAGCAACGTAGGGAGGATAAGCAGGGGAGATATATAAACTCAATTTATATAAGACTGAAAGCTACTATATTTGTAACTTAATAACTCTTGAACTATTTGACTGATGTCAATCAATTTTTCAAGATACATAAGGTTCGGATCTACAAACATTTTTGTAATTTCACTTTAACGGTAGATTCTAGAGGAGGGGAACAGGAGGGGGGCGTATAAATAAAAAAATATAAAACCTAATAACTTTTGAACCACCCAACCAATCTCGATAGAATTTTCAAAATATATCAGCGACTGGCTTTGAATATTTTATATCGTTTCACTTTGACGAGTCAGCATAGGGGAGGGGGAGGGGAGATATATGTAAAACAAATTAAAATAAAAATGACTGCCTTTGTGACTTCATCACTCTTGAACCACCCAACCAATCTAAATCAAATTTTCAACATACATGAGCTTAGGGGTAGGGATTACTTTAGGCTATTTGCTTTGACGAAGCAACGTAGGGAATGGGGAGAGAAATTTAAAAATGATCAAAAATGACCGATATTAGAGTTGAATCCATAGTCTTTGGGCCCAATGAGACAAACAGTTACACTTCTGATGCTGTTCCAATCAAAGTTCAGCCCTAATAGTTGGGGAGGGGGAATGTACAATGGAGGAGAGGGGATAAGCATTTTAAAATGGTCGAAACTGATTAATATTAGTGTCGAATCAATAGTTTTAGGAGTGGCTGAGTTTAACAGTGACAATTCTGATGCCGTGTGCCGCAGCACGGGGGAGGAGGAGCTATATATAATAATAATTAAAAATGACCAATATTAGTGTCTAATACATAGTTTTCGGGATTATTCTGATGAACTGTGACATTTTCGATCCGGTTTAAATGCAAAATTAGCTCCGCAACTTGCTGGAAGGGGAGAAAGTGATATATAAAATGATCGATAATGGCCACTATCAGTGTCGAATTTATAATTTTCTGGGTCACTTAGATGGACAGTGGTACTTTCGATCCCGTTTAAATTCAAATTCAATACCACAGCTTGGGGGAGGGGAGGAAGAGATATTTAAAAATGATCGAAAATGACTGATAATTAGTGCTGAATCCACATTTTTGGGGGATCGCTGAGATGAACAGTGACACTTTCGATGCCATGGCCCACAACATGAGGGAGGGGGAAATATACATATAAATGACTGAAAATGACCAATCTTGGTGTCGAATCCATGATTTTTGGGTTCGCCGAGATGATCAATGAACTTTTCGATGCTGTTTAAATTGATACCATTAAAAACGAAAACAACATACTTCACGGGTACTGAACACATGAAATACGGAGTTGTGCATTTAAATTTTCATTTCAACCCAGCGAAGCGGGTAATATATTCTAGTAATACTAATAAAGCTCGGGTACTGTCCTTTCTCTATTTGAAAACCACCTATTTTTTAAAATCTCTTTCCTATATCTATTACTGGAGCTATCAGTATATTTTTTTTCTTGTCCTTATACAACACCAAGGTTATAAAGGGAGGTCTATTTAATGTGGGTTCGAAGCTTGAATCTGATAGGCCGTTCCCAACCATACTACCTCGCCTCCAGAAAAACTGGATTACAGGGCAGAGTCCAAAGCAAGAAATTTATCTCTCTTTTGCCAAAAAGAAAACTAGTTTGCATACTAGTCATAGCACATGTTTAGATATTTTTCAACGAATCTGTGTGAGCCGCGACCTGCAAATGACACAGGACTGAAAGTTGAGCTTACTCCAGGAGTCGAATCTGGCATAATTCTAACAAAAAATCCTAATGACTGACTACTTTAATGCTCATATTTCATTCTCATATAAAAATTTAGGGTGATCCCGGCCCCTTAGACTCTCCGTGGATATAGGCCTGTGTGACCCCTCACCCTCGAACACAATTTTCTGCGAGAAAGCCTCTATTCTTCCTTTTATCTGTCTAGTTCACAGAAAACATGAAAAACAAACTAGATTGGAAATGATTGACATGTTGCACTGCAGACATATTTCGTACCGTTGTTGATTTTGGGAGGTTTTCCAGGGACAAAATTCCCCTCGGAGTTATATCTGCTATGGTGCTCAATATGAGTTGAGTTGATTTTATCGTCCCTTTCAGCAGCGAGGCTATATGAGACGGGAACTACTGATTAATCGTGAAATCCGAACCACATCAGCTCTTGCCGGAATCGAACCCGGGTCTCTCACACCAAAAGGGCGTACGCTAACCACTTAGCCACGAAGAAGCTTGGAACTCATATTAGTAAAGAAGAAAGAACATTATGGGAATTTCAGTGCAGACAACTAAACATGACGACTGTTAAATGAGTATTTTTCATCTTGAAAAAATGTGATAATGGTCAATCTTATTTGATAATGTCATTTTTTTTACAAAAAAATAGCATTTTCTTTTCTGTAACTCACTACAGTATACAAGTTAAATTTCATACAGCGTGCAAAAGAGGGGAAGGGATTACAACCTACGATGGATAGACTTTGCTCCCTACCCGAGGAACAAAACCTTTCTTGTAAAATTCAGCGTTGCAAAGAACCTCTGTAATTGACTGATAGCTACACATAAATTGACAGAATGAAACTCTTAATTTTAGTACTGAACCTGCCCTCAGGAGAAAAAGCAAGCTGCCTGCAGGTGTGGCTTTTGTGCCTCGTAACATTGTGTTTAAGAAAAACAGACACAAGGTCAGTTGTCAGTTGCTTAGTTCTTTGTAAAACAACTGATAAGACTTTTTTGTTTCATATTGTTGTTTGAAGCCTCGTTATTCCTTATAAAAACAATATAACCAGATTCACGGAAGCCCACAGGAATTGCAGTAGAAAGTTGAAAAATATCTTTATCATTCAGATCCTGTATTATTATTATTATTATTATTGAGCTGAGCGAAGCGAAGCTTTTATACTCGGGTTAGCCGTTTGGTTGTCCGCGAACTCCTCCTAGACCGTTTGGCCGATCTCAACCAAACTTAGCACGCTGATAGAGTATGTTGTGCTGAGTGACAACATAGGTCGAAATAAAAAATCCGATGTACCGTCGAGGAATAATCACCGAAAAACGCTTCCTCCTAGACCGTTTGGCCGATCTCAACCAAACTTAGCACGCTGATAGAGTATGTCGTGCTGAGTGACAACATAGGTCGAAATCAAAAATCCGATGTACCATCGAGGAATAATCACCGAAAAACGCTTCCTCCTAGACCGTTTGGCCGATCTCAACCAAGCTTAGCACGCTGATAGAGTATGTCGTGCTGAGTGACAACATAGGTCGAAATAAACAATCCGATGTACCATCGAGGAATAATCACCGAAAAACGCTTCCTCCTAGACCGTTTGGCCGATCTCAACCAAACTTAGCACGCTGATAGAGTATGTCGTGCTGAGTGACAACATAGGTCGAAATCAAAAATCCGATGTACCATCGAGGAATAATCACCGAAAAACGCTTCCTGATTACGTAGTTTAAGCTCGCTCAGCTCATTTCATTGCAATCGGGTATATCCATTGCATTCCTAGTTAGTAGTAGTAATATTATTATTATTATTAAAAGTGCGTGGGAACGCGGGGTACCCCGTCCCCTCACATCCCAAAAAACTGTGTACGGCGTCCCCCAGTTCCTAAGCAATTACAATGGGCAAAGATATGCATGGGGGACGGAGTGACGTCATGCCGCTTCCTACCGTCCCCCTACCTTTTCAGATGATTCCCTCCCATCTCGCATAATCCCACCCCGCCTAACGATTTTCAGCTACTTATATCTCCAAGATAAGAATGTCCACCATTTTAAGCGAAATGGGAATTCCCATCTTACCTAATCCCATCTCCCCTAAAATGGCGGTAGGATGCAAGGAGGGAATTTCTGTACTAAAGAGGGAATATCTGTCAACTACAATGTAAATATATAATAAGTACTATACAAGAAGAAAGCATAGGGGGAAGGAGATTTAGTGAATTTAGTTCACTTTTGGTTTGTTTTGGGAATACTGGAAATTGATTGGCAAACAGAAGCTAATCAGAATCAGGATAGAAGTAACACCGACAACGTTTGGGAGCTGATTCCTGACACCAAGATAAGACAACCTGGGTGCACAAATGCTTCCTTTTGGTGCTATGACCAGCCAAAAACCTGTCGGAAAAATGCCCAAAACAGCCGTAATTCGAGAACAAAATGTCGGCTCGAAGTCGGGGAAAAGGAATGTATATTATTTTTTAGCCATAGCTTCCATTAATCACAGCTCGATATGTTACAGGGCAGCACAAAGGTCACCCCAAAGAAATTGAAGAATTATTGGGATATTTTATGAAACGTTGACTGAGGCAAGTTAACTACAATTAAATACGATATTTCAACTAACAGGAATCTTAGAACACGGACCAAGTTACAAAAACATCGTTAAAATTATAAAAAAGGGGAAGATGCACACATTTGGTTGATCCACTTTGTCTCAGTATAGTATTGGCTATCGAGGAAGAACTGAAATGAAGTCCATAAAGTTTAAATGTTATGCCTTTTAGGCTAATGAAGACAGAGAGATGACGCATAGCTATGGGGTAGCGTGTGCGAGTTTCGCATAGGAGGCCCGGCTCCGATTCGTGGCAGGAGTTCAAATCTCACGTTAATCCGTAGCTCCATATCTCATGTAATTTTGCTACCGAAGGGATGCTGAACTGAAATCTGATCCAATAATAGAGAGAGGTAATAGATGGAAGCTATTTTTTGGGGAAATAATTCGTGAAATGAGAATGTAGGAGAAAACAGGATAATCCCGAGAGATCTCACGGGTACGATGGTATCCACTACAAACTTTTATAGTCTGGGATCGGACGAGGTCCATCCCACACCAGAAGTAAGCGCTCTATCACTAAGTCACCCTGCCTCTACTTTGGAGGAAACACTATGATTCCGACAGATGTATCGATACACTAAATATTAAGTGTGATAAACCAACATACAAAAGGTACAGACGGTCAGAATATGGGATTCCTGGAGTTTCCTTCATGCGACAATGGTAAGTACGTTTTTCCATGTCAGTTATTCTTAACTGGATGCCCGTGTCTCTTAGGGATTGGGAGAGGACAGGGTGACTCAATGGTAAACGTGGGGCCTCTGGTTCGATCCTCAGCCAAGAAACTTTGTGGGGGACACCATCGTATCGTATGTGGGTTTTCTCGGGATACTCCAATTTCCTTCCACATTCTCATTCCATCATATCTTCCATCAACATTCACTTGCCTTAATCATTGTCTCCCTTAGCCTAAAGAGCATAATCGTGGCTCGTTAAAATGAAATACTTCATTTCATTTTACAGGGGTTGCTTACAGTTTGTCGGTTGGTTACATTTAAGATAGTTATTAATAGGTTGTAGGTTGTATTATTGATACTATTATTTGTAAGAAAGAAGGAGTCTATGGGGCTCATAATTTTCGAAAGGCTGAGAGCTACAATCGTACGTTGATTGTAAAAAATGCTAAAGGTACGAACTAAATTCGATTTGTGAGTCCTTTAGCATTATTAGTCGTATTACGGACAAGAAATAACTCACATATCTACAAACCAAGAAAGGTAAGAGTGAAATTTGATATTCGACAGTGAAATATAATAATATACAACTTGGATATCCAATTTCAACGTTAGTTTTCTTGGCTTTGGATACGTTCAACTTACATCTGTTTTCGTAATAATCCGAACTTTCAACATACAAGTATCAGTCTCCTAGATTTTCGTAAATAACTATGAAGATTATCCTAAATCTAACAAATAAGTATCAATAACGATCACTAAAGTTCATAATTGACTTTTGAGAACATGCTGGCCCCAACTGATATATCACATCACTACCTTTCCATTTCCAAAATTATCACAGATTTCAAAATGGCGGATTTCAAGATGGCGCCGGAGGTTCGTGATCTAATCTGCCCATTCTTCTTTTGTCAATATGTGAAACTACCACCGTTTGCATTGTCCATCTTTCACTATTTTCCCGATTCAACAGTTTATTTGGTGTATTTCAATAACATAGAATAGCCCTTCTCCCATCAATTTTGACCCCCCTCCGTTTCTTATGACGTTCAGCCCTTATTACTTTGCACATATACATATTTCCACATCCTCTATCAGTCGCATTGCGTCTCATCCCGCAACTCGATTCATCCATTTGGACACTTTACTTGTCAGACAAATTCTTATTGATGGAGGAACAGGAAAAATAAATGATTGACAAGTAACACTTCCCAAGTGTAACACTGCGATTTTGATAAAATTTGGCAGGTAGATACTACACATAAAATAAACGAATAAGTGTATTTTAATTTTCTGCTGTAAAACTGTTTTAGGGGGCAAAACCCCTCACCCAAAATTTTTAAAATTGACGCCCGAAAGACAAAAACAAGTGGACCAAAGTGAACGAAATTGTGCACAAATATCGAAAACGTAAAATGAAGAAATGCGGGTTTCGTATTTTCCTGGAAAAAGGGGCTGGGTGGGGCCCGGACCCCTCCAAACCTTTGATCACGAAAAATCATAAGTGCTAGTAACAGTGTGTCAGATGTGTGTAAAGGACATGAAGAATTACAACTACACTTTGTGTATGGACAATACGCAAAAAATAAACGAATACTGTTTTCTTTATTTTCTGCGGAAAAACGATTTTAGGGGGCAAAAGACCTCACCCAAATTTTGAAAGTTGACGCCCGAAAGGCAAGAAGAAGTGAACCGAAGTGGATGAAATTGTCCACAGATACTGCAGACGTTAAATGAGGATATGGGTTTGGTATTTTCCTGGAGAAAACGGTTGCGTCGGGCACCGACCCCTCCAAACCTTTGATTACGAAAAATCACAAGTACTAGTAACAGTATGTCAGATGCGTGTAAATAACATGTAGAATTGCAACATAACTTTGTGTATGAACAATAGGCAAAAATTAAACGAATGCTTTTTTTTATTTTCGAGGGAAAAAAGCTTTTTAGGGGCAAAAACTCCCGTCCAAAATTTTGGAATTTGACCCCGAAAGGCAAAAAGAAGTGGACCGAAGTGAATGAAATGTGCACAAGTATTGTAACGCACGAAGCAACGGAGTAATTAGTACACGAGAGCAAATTGACTCATCTGCTGCACTTGCCGTGATCATTTTGGAAGCGACCATGACTAATGTGGCAGATATGAATTACAGTATTGAATAATTTTACGTCGTTATTGAGTTTATATGTCATTTCGAATTTTTATAGTCCTCATCCTTTTACTTGAATTCTCCTATTGCAATTTCAATAGCAGCTTGTGTTGTCTTTATTCATTCATTTAGTACGTTCTTGCAAGATTTGGTTATTAGGGATGGCCAAAATTTTTCAGAAAATTTATTTTCCGAAATCGGAAATTTCACTTTCCGGATTTTGGAAAAAACGGGATTCGGAAAAATCCGGAGTTTTCCCGAAATTGGGATTTTCTAAATTCCGGATTTTTTCCGAATTCCGATTTTACTTTCCGGAAAGTAAAAATTCCGAAATTGGCCATCCCTACACTTTATCTAGGTTCTGAATTAAAACATGGCAACGACGGGTACTTACAGCAGGTTTGTATCTGAATGAAATTAGAAAGTGGAATATATGATAACAGCAAACCTGTAACGTGGTAATTTAGTTGTTTTTGTGTTATTTTTGATTTTATATGCTTCAGTCTTGATGGGTTAAAGGTTTTCAAGTTAAGACGAGTCTTAATACTGAAGTTTTCCTATTGATTGTACACACTCGCGTATTATTATATAATATAGAAGTAAAAACTGTCTTCAAGGGAACGGATGTCTCTCCGGTTTTAATTATTAAATAAGATAGTTGTAGAAAAATCGTAGAGAAGAGCACCAAAGGATATGATTTTAAACTAGCAGGCAAGATTTTTCTTCTTATTTATTACTCAAGTAGTTGCTTTCCTCGTCTGCTTACGATTCCGCATTGGGTTCTTACATAGCCTACCTCAGTCCATTCCAATTTTTAAAGTGTGTAAAATTACATCAGTAAAAACTGAAAAAACATAACATAAACATTAAGTAAGAACTGAACTGCGTCGTGACTTTCACACACGTGAAGCTCACTGTTCGTACTGCATGATGTGTCACCATCTTACAATCACTTGAGTAGTTAATCATAACACTGACGAAGATTCCAGCACTAGTGGAAATAGAGATGATTGTTGAAGAAAATAAAATGCGCACAAAATGTAATTTTTATTGCTTCCTTATATACTAACAAGAAACTTACTGTTGTATGTGTTGACGTCAGTGAGCGAGTACCGAGCAGAGAAAATATAGATTTGTAAATGACCTTGAAATGAAATAAGTACCTTTCCTTGCGTTGATGTTAATAGAATTATTTTGGGAGTATTTGTGAGGACTCCCTGATACTAAGCTATTCAAAGTGTACTTAGATTTTTCAGTCTCAGGATACCGTTGAAATTGGTGTATATAATGTTTGTGCTCCAATTATTGTAAGCTAATATTAAATTTGTTTCATATTATCCGTCCAATGCTATGACATTCCATAAGTTTTGTACTCATATTCAAATCTTTTTTGAGGAATTTTATCATTAGGAGTTTATTTCTAAGGGAAAATGCGGCGATTGGTATTTCAAAGTGTGTAACTTCATCGCAATTTCTTCATTTACAAGATATTGAAAAAATGTATCTCAGATATTCTCCATGTGGGTCGATGAGAAAGAATTACATGCACACTCTTTAAAGTATCTGATCTAATCTTAAGGTAATGCTGCCATAAATATTATGGCAGGTGCTATTACATAATCAAAGAATAATGTACTTAATAATAGAATCGAATGTTAAATAACATTAAAAAAATAATATTTCAATTTCTTTTAGTTTGTGGTCGCAAGGTACAGTTCGCAGCAAAAAACCTGCAACATGAACACGCAAGTTTATTGTGAAACGACGAAATATTTTGCTCCAAAATAAATGTGCAGGGGAGGACGCCAAGGTTTCTCTGGCGTGATTCGTGCCACTTAGACGTTATTTTGATTCCCTGCGCTGTTATGGGGTAGTTTCACAATAAACTTACACTTACACATGTTGCAGGTTTTTTGCTGCGGGCTGTACATGAGAGTATTTATTTTTCACATGTGGTAAACATATGTATAGCGTACATGTAGTCAACATTTTGCTGTTGTTTCATTGCTGTATATTGAGGTACTAACTCGCTTTCGTAATGATTACTACGAAAATCATGTAATATTACATTAGAGCAATCATAATTATCAATAGTGAAAATGAAGTTCTTGCCTTAATGCGTCATTATCCTTAGTCTAATCTGAAACTGTTTCTATGGATATTACCGTCATTATTAATTGGTGAGTTTTCGTGGAAGAAACCTCTAGCAGTCTAAGAAAGATGTTTTACAAACAAGAAGGAGGATTATCAAGACCTTACTAATTACTGTATATTTATTACAACTGTAACTTAATCGTAATAATCATGTGTTAACAAGTTTGGTTATTGAAATTGGTTTTAGTTGGTTTATTGAAATTTAGCATCCTTTTTCAGCACCGAGGATCTATGAAACTGACATACAGTGTAAAGTGGATCGGAAACCCTTTGAATGCGCTTAAATTTCAGTACTCTAAAACCGAGAATCGAACCCGGGACCGCGGACACCAAAGACACGCGCGCTGGTCGCTAGACCAGCAGGTAGAGCCAGCTATTAACAAGTATCTAAAAAATTTTACTATTGGATTTCCCGAAACAGTTTCGGAATACATTAAGAATAGTGACGCATTGTAGTGAGGATTTTATTTTCATTACTAACAGTATGCGTCAGTTATGTAATCTGATTTATTAGTCATTACTGTCGCTCACCTTGTTTACCAAAAGTTGAAGTGCAAAATAGCGATAGTATTGTGCCTCATATAAATTTTAATCTTCTCCTCAAAACAGTGGATAGATTGGTTAAATTTTGAAGTGTTGATACACTATTAATCATAGAAATTTTATTTGCTCCTAATACCAGAAATATGAACTAATATTCGAATGTCACAGAAAAATTTGTTTAGACTGGCAAGGACTCGAACACCTTCGTAGTTTGAAATACAGTGTCAAAAAGAAAACGATATTAGTAATGCGGAGAGTTTCTACCCAAGAGAAGTGTGTTATATAATATATAGTCAGTTTGTTCAGACACTATTGACAGAAAAAAAAATATTGAATGGAAATTATATATACACTAATTACATATCAATGTTTTGTTCATGAACTTACATGATAGAACTGATTGTTTTGACTTCTTTTATATTTTATAAATGTGCTTTTTATTTCTGCTTTGTGTGTTTCTAAACACAATTCAAAGTGAAAATACATTGATCATACTTGTTCTTTCAGTATACAAGCTGTATTTCGTTCTTGTTTTGAGTACCTAATTTCCCCTTTACTTAGGTGAATGAAAGTTACGTTTTACAGTATGATATTACGTTCTAATCTCATGTAGTTTAAGTTATACTTGTTAAAATAGGATTGATACGTGTTGTCTTAAAAAGAAATGAAACCGTGTATTGCACATGTCTCCTGATGGTAACTTAGTGTACTGGTATGAAGCTTGCTACAACTTCACGTTACTTTACGCAAGATGGAGTCACAATCTAAGTACTCCAGAATTGCGCTAATTTTCGGAAAGTTATCGTTAAACCAAGTTAACGAGCAGCTAGATTGTTACAAAAATGCACAAGAAACACCAGTTTTGAAATGTTCCGTCCAGAACGTAATCAATATTATTTGGTCTAGGAATTAATTCGTGCGGTTTTACAAAAGATGGCGTAACTAGCTTATTGTCCCATAGTTTCGTTGATCCAAACATGCGTTGAAAACTACTGTCATTGAGCATCTTGTTTAGTATATGTCAGTTGCTTGAAGCGGAAACAACAACATTTTTTCTTCAACTGAAAATGGCGCATTTTGTGCCTGATAAAGTGTTTTTGCGGGGAGTTATTCTTCATTGCTTTAACATGGAGAAAAGTGCTACCGCAAGTCATCATATTTTAGTGGAAGTGTTTGGTGACCATGCTCTAGCTGAGCGAACGTGTCAGAAGTGGTTTGCACGGTTTAAAGGTGGTGATTTCAGCTTGGAAGACCAAAAGCAATTTGGACAGCCAAAAGAATTTGAAGATGAAGAATTGAGAGCATTGCTTGATCAGGATTCGTGTCAAACGCAGGACGAACTTGCAGAAGCATTTGGAGTTGACCAAACAACAGTTTCCAAACGTCTCAAAGCCATAGGAATGATTCAAAAGATGTCTTATTGGGTTTCACATGAATTGAAAAGAAAGACGTTGAAAGAAGAAAAACCGTTTGCGAATTGCTGCTTCAAAGACAGAAAAGGAAGGGATTTTTGCATCGAATTGTAACTGGTGATGAGAAGTGGATTCATTACGAGAATCCTAAACGAAAAAAGGCCTGGGTGAAGCAAGGTGAACCAGGTCCTTCACAACCGAAACGAGATATTCATTGTGCAAAGGTTATGCTGTATATATGGTGGGATTTGAAACGTGTGGTGTACTATGAACTTCTGAAACTTGGTGAAACTATTAATGGACACCGCTATCGACAACAATTAATGCGTTTGAAGCAAGCTCTGGCCTGAAAACGACCAGAATGGAATAACAGGCATAATAAACTTATTTATCAAGATGATAACGCTCGACCACATGTCGCAAAACCGGTCAAAACCTATTTGGAAAATGTCGGATGGAAAGTGTTACTCCACCCGCCATATTCACCAGACACTGCTCCGTCTGACTACTACTTGATCGATTGCATGAATAACGATTTGATTGGACAGCGGTTCAGTTCTTCAGAAAATATCGAAAAATGGATCTTTGATTAGATTGCGTCAAAAGATGAGGAATTCTTTCGACACGGAATCCGTAAATTGCCTGAAAGATGGGAGAAAGTAGTGGCTAGCGATGGACAATATTTTTGTTAACGTATTCATTTACTTTGTTTTTGAAATAAAGCTTCAATTTTTATTAAAAACCGCACGAATTAATTCCTAGACCAAATACTTTGTATAAATATATTTTAGATGTGTATATACACTTATATTGTAACTATTTTTAGGATTATATTTTATTATATAACTAAAAATTCGTTTTTAAACACGTTACACTCAATGTAGATCTATTAAGAATTATAGATAATGTGCTGCGTTTACATGTGAATGTTTCAACTTACAATTTTATTCAACGTAGATCTAAGATCTGAGATTGTGAATCATATTTGAGGGATGTTTGAAGTTGGTATTCACAGTTTATATAATTATATTGTGGATTATGTTTAAGTAATGTATGGAATTGATGTTTACATTTTGTATAATTATATTATGTGTTGTTTATTAATATAAATAAATTGTAAAATATTCTTCAGAGGTTAAAATAGTAATTTTGATTAATTCCTTTAACTTTTTTTTTTAAAAAAAAAGACAAATGCACCTGTTTTTTTTTTTTTTTTTTTTTTTTTTGCACGCAAAGCAAAAAATTAAAAATAAATTTGATATGAACATGATTCTCTTTTCTAACTGTACAATCCAAAAATCACATATATCTTTTGGTATACGCACCACAGTGTTTAGGTCTTTGTAATGGTTGTAATGAAAATATGACACACACATTGAAAAAAAAAATGTAATCAAAATTTTGCTGTGCCAAAGCATGTTTTTCATTTTCATTTCATTTTGTTATAATCTTCGGAATTGCAACTAGGCAAAAGTTAATGTAATTGCGTTATGAATAAAGAACAGTTTTTTAAATATAAAATGAATGGAGTAACTTTAGTGTTCCATCCGTATATTCAAATCTACACGCGTACATTTTGGAACACTGGCTGTTTTCGTCCTCAGTGTTTTAAAAATATCATAACATGTTCAGCAATGAAAACAGTCATGATTTTTTGAAGCGTATGCTTTTGCATTTAAAATCAAAACATAATACCCAGTAAAACATTAGAAACGAACTTTCTTGTCATGAATAAGCCTTCTGATCATTGATTCCAAAGATTTCCAGATTTATATTATGAAAGGTATTAGAAATCTAGAAATAAACTTAATCATATTGAACTTCTTCATATTTCCTCATACATCAGGATTTTAGTATATTTTTCCAGCTGTTTACCTATTCATATCTGTATTGTTCACGTGGCAAATGCTGGAGTGGTGCCTAAATATAGTGTATCGGGAACTTAATTAAATATGTAGATAGATTGAACTTTAGGTTACTGTATTTTGTTGTAATGGATTGAGAATACCTGGAAAGTTTCGAAACTTTATCCTGATTACCCGTAACTGATTCTGGTTTGCACATTCAACTCCTCTGAAAGACATGAGATTGGGCCACTAAATAGGACATTAGCTCTGTTTTGTTAAACACATTTTGTGTAATTTTCGGAAAGATTTAGAACTTGGTTTTCATCCAAGGCTGTTTTTTCTGACCATTCAACAGCAATTATCAGGGCCGGCGGAAGGGGAAAATATCACCCGGGCAAATAATCCATATGGCGCCCCTACAACCCATTGGTATTACTGAGTTTAAATTTGCTATGCTACCTTACAGATAGCTGCTTTTAAAGGATAACTCCTTGAACTCTATAACTATAACTATAAGAATCAATTATCAAACTGAGTAAGATCTTAACTGTTGTCAGTTAAATACACAGAGTAAGTTTTGGTTAACGATATACGAAACAATTATTTACACATGAGCATGCAAAATATTCTACGTCACTGATTAGAAATTTACAGAATGATTCAATAAACAACGATTTATATAAAATTAAGATTGATGATGCGATACAGCATTTATTTACACATTTTTTCTTTTGCTAACTGTACATAAAAATTAAATTCTCTCCGTATTCATTAACAACTTTGTGTTGTGAAAATCATCAAGAATCAGCGCATTCATAAAATAGATGCGAATGCATTCAAATTAGCTGCCCAAGCCCGAACACTTTTTTTTTTAAGTCACGTTAATCGTATTGGATAGAAACATAATCTATATGGTATTACACTGGTACATGTTACTTATTTACGATAAGTTTATGAAATAATGGGTCTATTGCAAAATTTGTGATAGCGAATCTCCACGGGGATCTGTTAACTGTAACAATCATACATTTTAACTCTTCAGAATTCTAGTTAGTAGACGATACTACTACTACAATACTACTACTACTACTACTACTACTACTACTACTACTACTACTACTACTACTACTAATAATAATAATAATAATAATAATAATAATAATAATAATAATAATAATAATCACTGGCACGGCAGACCAATAGATCCTGGGCCTGCTCCAACGCCATCTGATAGCGAGTGGTAAAAATTCATCCACCTGGGTAACAGAACGGGGGTCAGCCAGTCGTGTCACTAGCCGCCAACAGGCGTATCAGGAACTTTGCAGGCAAAGTGACCGTCATATCTTTATTTATGTGACTCCCCAGTTTTCCTGCCGTTGAAAAACAGAAAGTCCGGGGATTGGACCCAGGAGCACGTAGACATGAGTCCAACGCTTCAACCTCTAGACTATGGAGGCCCTCTACTTAATTAATAGATGAATGATTGAAATACAGCTAAAGTTGGTTAATACACATCTAACGAGTAAAAGTCTTATCGCTTTGGTACATGTATCAAGCATCAGTGTTGGTATAGATTGTAATTATTGCTACTTATATCAATGGGGAAAGAACTTTCTTTGAGCCTGGAGTTCACCGCCTATCTGAGAGGCCGCCACCCTACCCACCCCAGCCTGCTAAGACGCTACGTGTGTAAACACCTCTTCTCTATTAAACGTAATAAAACGAAAATACGTTACGTAATGTAGGCCTACTTACCTGTACTGTGTTGTTATCTTCTTGAATATTTTTTGTTTTCTTGCTGGTTTCCTCATTCTCTGGTTCTACGTTTTCATTTCCATTATTGTCTGTTTCAGGATTACGAAAGAATTTCTTTAATGCTGCTGTCTGTTTCTCATTTTCAGCCGCTAATTGTGCTCATCTTTTTCTGTATACATTTCCAGAAGGCTTCTTTTTTTTCGACATGTTGAAGAGTCGAAATTCAGGAGACAAAAGAAGAACACACACACCATGAAGCCTGCACCACATGTATGTACATGACTTCTGATTTATAATTTTCTTTCACGAGACATTTGACAGTACAAACAGGACTAATTTTTATTGGCTGCCGATAACTCAATATTGTTTGTGTGTATTGTTAGAGCGGCCGACATAGCTTTGTCCCAAGGAGTGCAATTGTCGGCACCGCGGTGGTTGTAAGTGTCAGAGTGTGTTATTGTTGCTCAAAACTCCCAACTCTCAACAATAGCCTTTAGCTTTTTCAGCGGAGATTTTTTTTATAGACAAATAAGATGAAGGGATGAAGGGATTTCCTTTATAGGAGATTCAAGAAGAAACCGGGGTTGTTATAAAGAGTGAGGCCTATGGCAAGAGGTAGTTAACCAATGTTGCTACACAATTTATGAAAAAGTTAATTTTTAGTTCACCGTTTACAATAATATAAATTTAGCAAGGATTTTGGCGCCCCACAAACTCCCCTAAAATTTGGCGCCCCGGGCGGTTGCCCGGTTCGCCCGGCCCTTCCGCCGGTACTGGCAATTATGTATACCTGCCTTTTTTACGAGCAGCTTCACTTGTTTAATCCGCAGAGTCCAAAACGATTCTCTAATAATAATTATGTTACCTGGGTTGAGGATAAAAGGAATGTCATTCCTTATTGTACCTTTACTTTTACATATAAAAACAAATCGTGGGTGGAAAGACAAAGATTGTATTTCTTACGCTAGCAGAGCTAATGCTGACATGTCCTGTAAATTTTTCAGATTTTGTTTGTATAAATTTTATATAAGACCAAATAAAATTTTATATCTTAGTTCCATGCGTATTATTTTAAAAATAATCTCAATAATGTATTATAGTGCCATAATATTATAAGTTCCACTAAGGTGTTATAGTGAAGTGTTATATCCATAGGCACTTAAACAAAGTTGAAAATTTTGTAAATTAATGTATACCAGGTGCTGAAATAATGGCGACAATAGAGGTAGCCATCTTGAAGGGAAACTCCAACGAAATAAAGAATGTCTAATAAACATAGTGTTAAAAATGTGTGCTTCAAAGGGTATAACTTGCCGAAAATGACAAAAAAATAATCTTGAAAGCTCCATAGATCGAAACGAAAAATAAACTTTAAAGCTCCATAGATCGAAAACTATGGGACCTGTTGTAATTGGTTCAAGGAATTACTTACGAACTAGTACGTACTGTATTTAAATAGTCACACATCAAAATACTCTGGTACCGGCGCAACAAATTGTAGTTTAAAGTTAGGGTACGGAGAACACTTTTTAAATACCAGTTAATGAGTAAATGTCAGTATTCAAATAAATGACACTTAAAATAATTTTGTTTCTCTGTTAGTAATCGTAAACTACTAACATTAAATGTAACAGCCAATATTATTTGCAGGAGTTCTGAACCTATACACAACATATTTCGTCTTCAAAGAAAAGTGGAATCAAATTTCGATATTAACATATAATTTGGGAATATTTTTGAGGACATATTGAGTAACTTGCTTCAGTTTAAGGATAAAAAAATATAAAAATACTACGGGAAGCACGGTGGCTCAGTGGTGCAGCACTTACCCCTAGTGCGTGGAGTCCCTGGTTCCATTCTTGGCCCAGTAAGTTGGTAGTGGACAACATCGTGTCCGTGTGTTTTCTCGGGATACTCCCGTTTCAACCCCCATCCTCATTCCGCCATTTCTTCCATCATCATTCACTTGCCTTAAAAATCGTTTGCCTTAGCTTAAAGGGCACAAGCATGAGACGTCAAACTGAGAGATTTCATTTTATCGTACAAAAATATGTCAACATCTTATAGTTCAGCAATCATTTGGATTTGGAATTAATTAGGACCGTAATCTTTATTGTCAATATATAAGAGAACATGTGTGTGTGTCATCAAGTTTTCATATAGAAACGAGTCACCTAGATACACTAACTTTTGTATATAATAATTCTGCACCAAATCTAATCGCGTACGAAGTTTTCTCGACTCGATTGGGAGTATATTTAAAAAATATGAAATGAAATCTTTGAGTTTTACGTCCCACGGTTATGCCTGTTAGGCTAAAGGAGACGGTGATGATGAGTAATGAATGAAATGAACAAAGTGGGAGGAAACGGGAGAACCCCGAGAAAACCCACGCACACGGTGTTTGTCCACCACAAAGTTCACTTGGGGGGGCTGGGATCGAGCCCGGGACCCCAAGCACCAGAGGTGAACGCTCTACCACTAAGACACCGCGGCCCCGGGAGTATATTTAAAGTACATGTATGTACAGTGAACCAAATTACCTGTGAGGTAAGCCACGCAACCGTTTTTACTGGTTCCATTTTGCATACATTTCAAGTCTTTGAATTCTTTTGCATTAACCTTATTCTTCCCGTCTGAAGAACGGGCATGTCAGTTGACCTCAGAATAGATTGTTCGTCGTTATATATTTCACACACTTCTTTACTTTGAAAGAATTTGCATAAACTTTCTTCCAGTTTTACTAGTTATTTAATAGGGACTTGGATCGAGAAACGAGAGGAAGTGCGTTTCTTTTGGTCCTGGAAAGGAGTTTCGGAGTTCGGGAAAGAAGTGTGTTTCGTGTGCAGTGTGTGTGAATGTTTGGTGACTGTTACGAAAAAAAAGACAAATGTTTCATGAGTTGTGAGAAAAAAAAAAGATATTACCGGTAATTCATGATAGCAAATTACATGTATCATTTAAAAGACGAAGAAGTTTAAAAAGTAAAAACGTCAGCGTCATCATTTCCGGACTTGACATTCATTCATAACATGTAGCTGTATGGACAATGTATAGATGAGTAATTATTTTCAATCTTAACGAGCGAGTAGGCAACCCTGTGGGCACTGGTAGGACTGGTTAGCATAACCACTCAGGCGCTTCTCCATATATGTAAGGTACCAAAATGATTGTCGCATACCTATGATTGTCTTCTTGTTAGAATATAATTTGATAATGATTTTGCAGGGTACTTTTAATACTGATACTATGTGAATAATCGGGAAATGTATATTTGTGGTAAATTTCATAGCAAAAGAATTATAAATACGAAAATTAGAATGATTCAAACAAAATGTTGCTAAATGAACAAGAAAGTTTTATTTTCGTTTTATTGTTCTTATTTACTGCTCTTTTGACATGAAATTTTGCCCCGAAATAGTGGTTGCCCTGAGTGACTCTTCGCATCCCCAGTTTTTTCGAGGGAGATACCATTGAAGTTCTAAATTAAGTGAAGATCAAAAGCATCAAAAATTATAGTTCTGAAATTAGAAGGTAACTTCCAATTGTCTTACGCAAAGAAATCTTGTCTGTAAGTGGACATTTTAATGCCACTTCTTGATTTATATTAATAATGATTTTTTATATAATCATTATTATACTTTTACTTTTATATGATATACGTATAAATATACGTATATGATATTAAGTATATACGTATAAATATTAGGCGTATCTCCAGGCCTGGGTGTTTAATATATATTAAGTGTAAATATGAAACTAATATTCATTTATTTCATATATATATGTATATTAATCTGAATATTGTATGCAAACTGTATATTTATTTTTTTAAGCATTGCAGCTCATATATATGAAAATGAATCTTTTAGTTTTAAAGATAGATTGAAACACTGGTCCATTAGAAGCTATAGTTTTAGTCCACATGTGTTGCAGATAAACGAAAAAATATAGGAGGGGAGGTAGTTAGCATCCTTCCTTTTTCAAAGTTAACGATCTTTTCTTTCTTTTGACTAGGGAACTTTTTGTATTCAGATTCTACAACGTATCTCCCGATTCGTATATAAGCGATCCCTGTTCTCTTGGTCAGGGTTGTTCATCCAGAAACCATTGGATCACTTGGCTACATAAGGCCTTCGGTCCTGGGTTAACGTGGATCAACCACTGTTGTTTTTAAGTCAATTACGAGGACTTCTTTCTTTTTGTCAGGGCTATGCAGTGAAAGACTTGCTGGCTAGGTGGTCTTGCGTAAGGCCAAGTAGGGAGATAGGACGATTAGTTTAATAATTTAAAATGTTAACTTTTTCTTAAGATATAAGACTTTTCGATTTTCGTAAGTTTGTTCCCCTGCTAGGAATTATGTTTAAATAGTTAGGTGAGATTTTATTAAGGTGATGGTTTGTTAAACCTTTGGTTAGGTCTTATGAAGGATATTCCCGAGCTCAAACGGTTTTGGGTTTGATCCATTTTATGGTTGAGAATTTATTTCTCAGACCTTGCATAGTTTTTACATGTTGTACATTTTGTTTTCCTGACTTAACCTGTGATAGGGATTGCCCCTTGTAAAAGGGTCAAGTTTTCGGGTCTCATTAGTGAGAGACCGAGGGATAGGACACGGCCTACTTTAAGGGCCATTTTCTTGTCTCATAATGAGAGACTGTTTTTTACCTTCTCCTCACCTATATCCTCATAAAGAGTTTTAGCTAGGCATCCCGAACACAGTTTTTCTTGTATACGAGGATTCTGTTTAATAATTATTTATAATAGTATATGAGAATTTAAATAGATCAATATTGTGTTATAGTAATTAAATTTAGAAATATTGTAGCTAGGACAAGCTTTTCTTCAAATGAGAGAAGTGCTTTTGAATTTAAGGCTAAGATGAGCTGTTTCATCAGTGAGGACAGCAAAAAGCTTATGCTAGGACTTTTAGATGATTAGAGAATTTCCACTAGGTATGTACTGGCTCGAAGTGAGGGCCTATACTGATAGAAACACTTCAGAGTTTGCAGTGAAGACTCTGGGGGAATAACTCTGCGTGTGCGCTTACTAAAAACTTCCAATACGTTTATCTATCCTGGAAATAAAGGGATCATGAAAATAATGATGTTTTGTCTTTAAAATAAAAAAGTCCCTGAATTCGAGAACTAGTAACTTCGGTTAAAAATACTCCTAGATATTAGACTGAGAAGTACGTATATATAGAGATATTGAATAATATTACATACGTATTAATATAATTTTTATGTGTAGTATATATATATATATATATATATATATATATATATATATATATATATATATATATATATATATATATATATATATATATATATAGTGAGTATTGCCTGAAGGAAAGGGCCGAATCGATAAGTAGGCCAGGTAGCTTCATATGAAAAGAAGAATTGAAGACTAATTAGATAATTTGCGAAAAGATATACTACAAGTCTAACAGATTTGTCATGATCTAGACCTATCAGCCTTTTGAATGCTTCTCGATGAAATTTCAATCAGTGCGTGTTGTGGAAGTAGGGAGGGAAGCGCAGAACAACAGTCCACATAACATTAGTCTCTTTAAACAATAAAACGTTCTTTTATTTTAAGTGTGTTCTGCTATCTAAGCTATTAGGATAAGGGAGAGTGAACAGTTAGGAACAGAAAAGGTGCTATAATTTTCATTGTGGATGGATTTTAAATTTCTGGGCTTTAGCCATCTATGGCCATTTAGCCCGTCACGTTTGAGGGATGACATGCCTCGACGAGCACAGTCTCCGGGGAAAGGGAAGGAAGAAAGGATTGGGGAAGGAAGGAAGCGGCCTGGAACCTATATATTAGGTACCAAACCGGCATTGGGTTGGTGTAAATGAGAAAAACCTAATTCAGGATGATTGGCCTAAAAAAGCTTTTTACACATTTTCGACCGAGTGCCCACAGTGTGAAGCAAACCCGGGACCGCTAGCACCGAAGAGAATTTTCATTGTGAAATGCTATACTGTTTTCAATCATTACGCAGGAAATTAAGCTGATCCGAGGTCTACCAGCTTCTGGTAGAGATGCTAAGGAATGCACTTTACCTGGGAATGCCTCTTAGACTTCACGACTACCGAGATTGGCAGTCAACTAGTTTTTAGTATTCAGATACAAACCACTTCATAATTTTACATGATGTTATAATAATAATAATAATAATAATAATAATAATAATAATAATAATAATAATAATAATAATAATAATAATAATAATAATAATGTGTTGTAGTAGTATCATTGATAATAATTATATTGTCTATGTAGGATACTTGAAGGGAGTATTTAGAACTACACACAGGATTTGGCTCGTTTCGGCTCGACTCGACTCGAAACAAATTCGAGTGGAGTTGGAGGAAAATTTTCGAGTCGAGTTCTCGAGTCGAGCTGAAAGATGTATGTTTCGAGTCGAGTCGAGTTTCAAAGAAAACTCGCTCGAACTCGCTCGTACCCATCTCTAGTGGTTTTTCAACTTTGTACCTAATTTCTAATAAGTCTCTTCTTTCCTTTTCATAAACTAGAAGGTAAACTACTTTGAATAAATATTCATAACAATTGCAATTATGCATATTTGTAACTTAAGTTTAACGTGGTGTTTTAGTGATTACACAAATTACAATTATGAGCATATTTTATGGAGATGCTCCTACAGACAGTACGCGAGCACCTTTATACGCTATGGAAAACTGATTTTTCAAGTCTTTGGTGAAAAATACTGTGAACTGAGAAATCATAACCTTTTCCATATTGTACAGAAGTTTTTTTCTGCGAATAAAAGTTTCTTTTGGAATGCGTTAAGAAATTAACACTCCCAAGAATACTCTCTTAGTACAAGTATATTTTAGGCACACACTAATTTCCCCCCACCTCGAAGTGCTTCAATTTCCTCATTGACAAACACTTTACCATTTTATATCGTAAAGGTCAGATCCACCTTTATTCTAATAGAGTGGTGCTTGAGCGATTGACCGTAGATATTCAAACTCTGATTAGTGACAATTTCACAGTCTTGTATTATTACAAGTGTAAAGTCTTTAGTCAGTAGAGGAGGCCGTGGATTATGTGTAAGAGTTGATGATGAGATTTTGGTGAGTCAGAGTAGGTCACAGTGGATGAGAGTGGTTGATGGTGTGTGCTGGGTCAGAGTGGGTCACGGTGGGTGGTGGGTCGTGGGTCACGATGGGGGGTGGGCCAGTGGGTCGTGGGTCAAGTTTTCATTGACACACGCCAACTCTGATCTATAGAACTACATGTAGTGTAGCCAAACTCAAGCTATCACTTAACTCAGTATGATGCACTTATTCTGTAGAAAATACGAAAACTCGATTTAGGGTCGTTCAGAAATTTTGTCTCCTGATCCAAAAACTAATTATTGGCCAATCGCATTCTTTTGAAGATTTTTTTGGATCATTTCTAAAAATTCTTGTTTTACAAGGATTTTTGGAATACTTGTCAAGAGCAACGGATCATAAGATATCCAAGGATCTTAAAAGTAGTGAAATCTCATTTTTTTTTTAAATGTGGCATAGCACTATATTGCTAAAAGCACTTCAATTATATAGCATCGTGTCTTTTTTAATCTTTGTATGTTAATGATCCATGTTCTTAATCTTGAATTTGTGTACTGTAACATTGTCAATATAGGATATTATGTATAAAAGAAGCTATAGTTGTTACAGATTCTGTAAATAATAAATAAATATACAATTTTGTGGTGTTCTTTGATGTCTTTGTCATTGCACCCTCAGTATTCAGTTCTACCCCCCTTCCCAAGCAACCAGGCTGACTACGGGCCTGCTGTCGTTCAACGGATCCTTACGTAGTACGAGATTTCCCTAACACACAACGAACAGCTCAGCCTTGTGATCGCCACCTGACCGTTGCCAACACAGGCATCTGACGTGATTCCAACTTCGAGTGCTTCTATTTAATTGATAAGGACATACTTATACAGATGAACGGTAACTACGTGGACAAATTTCAGCAGGTGAGAATATAATTGATTTACAATTTAAGAATATAAATGATTACTTACTATAAATAATTATGTCCAATACACTGAATTTTTAGCAAATTCTAAAATATGTTTTATCAATGCCTTTATTTATTTCATTACTAATTTGGAAGCAAAGAAATCGCACTACATATATATATTAAGGGTACGCTATATTTCACTTAAATTTGTTCTGATTGGTGAAAATTACTCTCTCATTTCAAGTAAAATTACTATAAGATTTCAAGACAAGATAATCTTCCCAAGAAATTTCATGTCAAGTATTCCATCCTTCGTGTGAGACATCTTGTCTTCTAACGTCTTCATTCTTCAGCGTTAGATAGAAGGATCTGCAAAGAAGGAATTTTGATTATGAAGAAAGAAGCAATCAAGTATTGTCTCCCGTGTAATAAATCTGTTCTACATTCCCGTCCGAACCTCAGAAAGTTACTTCCATTCCAACGCCAATACTACAGCTGTTTTATCAAAATTATAATTTAACATTTTAGAAGAAGAAAAATAATATGAAAAATGATGTTGTTAATTAGATAGATAGAAAGAGGAATACAAAATGTCGAAAGATAATTGATTCAGAAAAAATATGATGTAAGATTTAGTCTGTTGATTTAAAAGTCATGATTTATGTCTCAAAAGCTTGCTGAATTTTGAAAGATGAGAATAGTACATATGTTAGCAGCTAACTTATTAAGCATAAACGAACATAGGTAAATCAAATTAAAACCTATTCACTGTAATCAAATGTTAGCAAGATTTCTAACGAATGTTTTAAACTTGTTATTTGTATCTTTGAGTCCAGCGACAAGTAAAATATAATTATTTCACTCCAGAAAATTAGATAATCTCATTAATATTGATAATTTATCTGTTGGTGAGTAACATGGTTAAAACCGTTTGCGTAAATCAAGTTCGGAGCCATCTTGATGTAACGTAATCCTCTTGTTTATTTCTATGTTTGCCTTTAAGTAAGGATTTAGAACCCTTATATATATATAGAACCCTTATATATACAATTAGGATATAGTATACAACAGTTCCTCATCATTTCCCGAGGACTCACGAAGTTCAATATTTTACGGATTATTCATTGAGGATCTAGGAACTTGAAAATGGGGTAACAAAGCGACTTTCATTTACTTATCGACTGAAACTTGTACATGACATACCACCATTTCTGTTCGTGGTGCAAGAGTTAGAACTATCCTCGAGTACGGTGCACTTTATGTGCGCTTCTGTAGTGCCCTTGTACTTTATATTTCACTATGTGTGTGGGGGGAGCTTGAACGCATATTGCATGTCTTGTGCTCGTGGATAGTTCTTACTGTTGCATTACGTACAAACGTGATGGTATTTCATGTAGAAATTGTAATAGTACACATAAGAAACGCATATCACGGTGTACTCATACTGCATATTCCAGTGTGAGTACAACATGATCTGTGTTTCTTATGTGTTCTATTACCATTTGTACATGACATACCACCATTTCTGTATGTGGTGCAAGAGTAAGAACTATCCTCGACTACGGAACACGATGCGGAACTGTTGTATACTATTACCATTTAAAAGTAATTAGTAAATAATATGCATTTATCAGACTCTTTATACGATGACGTTATTATTGAATTCTATTATCTCAACATTTCTGGAGAACTGAGAAACTGAAAGTATTAAAAGTAGCATCTGACACTATCCAGGCTGATGTAGATATTAGTTCAAGGATTCCGCCTTGAAGAGTATGAGTTCGAGCTAAATGAATGACGAGCCTTTTAGATTTGAAAGTGGCGTTTGAATCTTTGTTAAGAAATCACGTTGTGGCCCAAGTTATTGCTGTCGCCTGTATCGTTAGTGATAATAGATGTCCTTATATATGTGGGCGTATTTTTTCTCCATGTGTTAGAGTTTCTTCTACTAAATCTACCTTGTCCACAGTTTCTTATAAAGGCGCACAAAATAATAGAGTACATCACCGACATACAGGAGACAACACCAGGAGGATCTGGAAACGCGACATCCCGAACCTTAAAAAATAAAGTAAGGGTTAAGTTCCAAAGTTGGCCGTCCGTCTCTAGCAAAATTTTGAAAATTTACTGGAAAGAAATGAATAATTTGCTCGTTTGTGTGCTTGATAATGTATAAGGAGAGCGAACGTTGTGTTTATTTTCTTATATGAGCGGTTCTAAACATGGAACTATTTGGCAAGCGGAGGGAACTACTAGGCGCAAGGTTACTTCATGGTAGGATTATGGGAATGTAACGAGCATTTGTTTTGTAAACCTGGCTGGTGATAATCAGGAAAATCTATTAAAAGTAAGCAGAAGTAGGTTTAATAAGTCTAAAGATAAATTGTAGAAAATGCGGTAAGCAAATAACTGAAAAGAAACGTGGAGAAAGTTATACTTTTCAATGTAACGGTAAGTAATGTAACGAACATGGATGCAAGGTTCTAGAACGCAGGTGCGCCTTCCCATTTAGCTGTAATAAAGACAGAAAACAACGTGCCCTGCGGGTACGTAACTCGCCTTCACTCGCTAAGGGTCTCTCGGTAATACTATGTGAATTAAGTATTAAACTTTTGTACACAACCAATTATTACGCTTTTAGCAAAAAACTAGGCTGGCGACCAACTTCGGAATAAATACCTAAAATAAAGTCTACAGTTCAATCATTGTTTGAAGAAGATTAAGATGACGCTGTGTGTGGTGACTGTGACAAATGTTTTGGCGGGGATTCTTGCGGATCACCTACTTGGGCCAGTATTTCTGCCACAGCGTCTCAATGGACAGGCTTATCTGGATTTTCTGCGGAACACTCTGACTATGGAACTTGAAGTTGTGCCACTCCAAGTACGACAGTGTAGTGATGCATGATGGAGTTGCAGCCTACTTCCTACGTCCCGTCCGCCAATATTAAAACACCACATTCTCCAGCAGATGGATTGGTCGCTGAGACCCTGTTGCATGGCCTACCTGGTCACCTGACCTGAACCCCCTCGACTTCTACTTGTGAGAACACGTGAAAAGTCTCGTGTATGCCGAGTCCCTTCCTGATCTTTAGACTCATCAACAGCATATCCGTATAGCATTTGACGAACTTCGGTTGCAAGATGGACGAATGGAGCGGGTTCGGCAACCCATGATGCGACGATTTGCTGGATGCATTGACGAACAGAGAGGGCGCTTCCAACATCTATAAAGTTTCCAGACCTAAGAACAACAGCTGTGGCATGCAATAAGGTATTGTACGAATGCGTGTTTCAATACAAATGTTTGTTTTATGTAGTGGTCTTTCACATTGGATAGTTTCAACTTCTTACACACTATTTTCATCTGTGTTACGACTAACTTCCATGTTTACGCGTTGTAGTTGTTTATATGATATGCTACTTTCTATTCATTTCATATGACTCCACCTCTCAGGTCTGGTCACCCAAAAAAAATAGTCTTGTTATTACGTAATACCTGCCTGCGGTTAGTTATGCAACTCCACATAGCAAATGTAAATTCCTGCGCCATATGGATAATGTTGGCGATATGACATTTCCGTCAAGAAATCATTGGTTGCTATTCGTCTACCAGTCGAACCACTCAAATTGGAACCCATATTTCGGCAGAAACATGACGGGGATTCCTCACTTACTTTGGGGACTCCATTGCGCACGAATGTCACGCTTGCAGCATAGGCATTTTTGGATAGAGCAGATTCAGTTTCTTTGACATGACCTTGCCGCCTTAGCTCTGTCATTCAGGATAGTGGAGATATGGGGCTTTCAGGCGAGGTGATTCAGTATATATACTCAGTGATTTTTACACTGAAGACACAAAATTGAGAAAAATGGTCTTTTTCAGGAAATTTTCCAATTTCTCCCGAATGTACGGATCCAGATTCGATTTCCGGTGGGAGTTCATGTAGTTGGGATCTCACTTTAAGCTGTAGGTAAACAAACTTTAAATCAACCAGCATGTGTATCACATAATTTGAAAGCCTGTTTCGTTCTAAATACAATGAGTTAAGACCCATAGGCCAAAGATAATTCGGGTTTGAGCGGGAGGCTTCTGAATACTTTTTTTAAAAATTACTTGATTAATTTGTTTAATTTGATTTTTCAAAAATGTCTCAAAGGGGTGCGGTGCATCAGTAGTAGAGCGTCACCTTCGATGCCTGGGGTCCATGGTTCGATCCCAGCTCACGCCGTGTGGACTTTCTAGTGGACAAACACCGTGCTCGTGGATTTTACGATTCTAATTTCCGACATATCAATAAAAAGACAATTCTTACCATTACTATTTGGGAGCTCGGAGAGTTCCATTGGCGGCTAGTCCTGGAAAACATATCTGCGCTCTTCAGAGTCGTAGGTAAATGTCTCCCGTAGATCTACCACCAAATTTTCTAGAACGGTAAATAATAATTTGTGAGCACTTGTAATGTAAATTTGAAATATGATTTCAAACAGCTGTTCACTTATATTGTTATACTAAACAGTTAGCTGTGGTTAAAATAATTATATTAAATTTGCAAGAGCCAGTCTAAAGTTGTTATTTAAGATGTTTACTCAGATAAAAACATATCACAATAAACAGTTCGGGAGATATCATAAACGTTATATACTATACTAACAACATACTTTTCCTAAGAACTAAAAATGTCTACAAACAGTGTGTGTACGAAGGGTAATTTTACTTTTTGATATACTCAATTTTGATTTTGAGTTAAACTAAAGTGTTAATTCCTGTATGATAGCAGAATTACTTCCAGACGTAAAAACCTAGTCCTTCGCAGCTTATTGCGGTATGACATACTGCTCTATACATACCCATGCAAGACATGTGGGTTTGAGAGGTTATTTTCCTTTTTAATCTCCTTTTTTCCCTATCACTAATGGAAGATAGATTCTGCCTTTCGTTAATGCAAGTAAATATATAGAAATGGAAACAACATATTTTATCGTATACTACCGCATCAATATTATAAACCTTAGAGTACCAAGCCTAAAATGTTACGTAGAGTACTAGGCTTCGGTCATTTTGACCCAGGCGTGTTTTTGTTACAAAAAAAAAAAAAAAAAAAAAAACATCAAATTTGACTCAGGGAGTTAAAATTTCCAACATCAATGAAAAGGGCAATGTGCCTAATTGTTCTATATATTACAGTAAATTTTATACGCTGTATACACTGTCAGTGGCGGCTCGTGACACTTTCAAACAATAACTGAATTATAGTACTGTAACATTAGAAATGTATACATAGAAATATGCTGTCTTTGTTAGAAGTAATTCCTGTCACACATGGTATTTTGATTACACGTGACAGCCCTTGCAGAGCGGTTCGCTGGTGCAATGTACTTTGTATACAAACTTGTGGCAGGTCATATTTTGAGGGGTGAAGAATCACGTGGCTTGCTAGAAATATAACCAGATGTTGAGGGAACAATGTAGCAATTGCTGAGAAAGAAATGTACAGCATTAAGTGTAGATGGGGGAGGGGAAGTGTGGGAGAAAACAGCTTGCAAAAATAAAACTTTCTATTACTCTCATTCCAATCAAAGCACGGTAGAACGAAGAAGTGATTGTTGCAGGTAAAAGAAAAAGTTACCTTTTCAATCAACAAACTAATAATAATAATAATAATAATAATAATAATAATAATAATAATAATAATAATAATAATAATAATAATAAAAATAATAATAAAATATTTTATTTTTGTGTGCCGTGTCATGGAATACCAAGGCTGGGTCAGATTGACCAAGCTACACTTTCTGCCACATTTTTGGGCATTTTGTGTTTATTTTATATATGACTTAAACTAAAATGGTTTTAAAAAGTAAAAATGGATGTTAATGGAGGAATACCTAAAATATTAGCTTACTACTGCTCTTTGAAATTATAACATTTCTTTATAAAAGATCATCTGGGTCAAATTGACCCAATCTTGGTACTCGAAGGGTTAATATTTCAGTGTTATACACTATATTTTTATTGCTTTGTTCTATCCATAGCAAGAAAGTATGCAAATAATTATTGTCACATTTACTTTAATTTCATGCATAAATTATAAATAAAATATATTTTAAATAAAATATATTTTAAATAAATAAAAATATACACCACTTTAAACTATTAATATTAACGAATTCTGTTTTTTAATTAATTGTAATAATAAATTTAAATATTCCTTATCAGTTAAAAATATTTGTGAAGACAGTGTTCCGTGCACTCAGAATAATAATTTGTGAACCTAACAACTGGCGGAAATACACTGAATATTTATTAATGCCTAGATGTTCAACTTACGCCACCACAACGCAGAAACCATTAGTGTTGCGTTTACAAACAGATAGATAGCACATTTTTTAGAATATTTCTAACGTTATTGAATTCTCTGATGGTACCTATTAAACAATTGAGATATAACACTTCACTTATGCTTGTTCTAGATCAGTTCAGGTTGGAATCCTTAATACAAGGGTTGTTCAAGGATGACCGGCATTTTCGTACATAAATAATCGATGAATAGCCGGACCACGATGAAACTTGCGAGTGACATAATTTATTCCTTCTCGAGTAACCAGCGCCCGGCATGACGTATTTGGCGCATGCGTAGGAGTTGCAGCGAACATGGCGGCAAGCAGTGTGTCTGTGGCTGTGGAGCAGCGGTGTGTAATCCAATTTCTTGTGAAGAAGAAAGTTAATCCAGCTGAGATTTTCAGAAGATTGCGAGCACAGTATGATGAACAAACGATGTCACGGGCAAGAGTGTACGAATGGTGTGAATAGTTTCCCGAATGAGGGAGCTGGTGCAGGCACGTAGCCAGGATTTCGTGAAAGGGGGGGGGGGGGGTCCGTGACATGAAATACTGTGGTCATCACAAAAGGGGCTCGATCATTCTAAACTATTTTACTGGAATATATATTGGTTCGTTTAGCCAGGATTTCGTAACGGGGGGGGGGGGGATGATATGAAATTCTGAAGGCCCAGGAGCTCGATCAATCTAAACTACTTTACTATTAACATATATTGGTTTGTTAGGACAATAAAATGAGGATATGTTTGCAAGTATTTTAATTACAAACTATGAAGAAATTTCGAGCAAAATAAAAAAAAAAGTATTGAAAAAGACTTTACAATATTTACATCCTTCTCCTGTTTATTCAAATATAACAATTTTCCTTTCGTTATGATCTCAATTATTATAAAAGTACATACTCAATACTGTCCTGTAAACTATCTTCTAATATAAATAAAATAAAGTTTGTTTGTGTGTTTGTCTGTCTGTGTGCGGCCTAGGAACCAGACGAGTGGACCGAGAGTTACCAAATTTTGGTCAGTGGTACCTTGGCCCAGGCCCCAGATCAAGTCGAAGCGTTTCTTTTCTTTAATTTCGAAACAGTGGGTCTCAGGGGGGGCGTTTAATGTAAATGTAAATGTAGTAATGTAAATGTAGTAGAAAATGATCGATATTTATTTATTTATTTAACAATCACCAGATACAGCTCAGAGGCCATTTTACACTGTATATCCAACAACATTAACAATGGAAAGGATTTGGGAAGGTATCGGCCAGAGCCTGTTTAGTAGGTGCCATCCCGGCATTTGTCTGGTACGACTGAGGGAAACCCTGGAAAACAGGATGATCGGCAGCAGGATGGTCGGCAGCGGGATTCGAAGCCACGACCTCCCGAATGCGAAGCCAACGCTCTACCACTTGAGCTATTAGTGTCGAATTCATATTTTTGCGGTCGCTGAAATCAATAGTTAAACTCGGATAGCATTAACTTCCAAATTCACGCTATTCGGCCCCGAGCCGGGGGTCACCGAACGGGGGTGAGATACCAAGACATATAAAAGTAATCCAAAATGACCGATATTAGTGTCAAATCCATAGTTTTCGCGGTCGCTGAAGTCAATGGTGACATTTCCATTAGCGATGCCTTGCAAATTTAGTTACAATCGTGTGCGGGCGGGTGGATACCGAGACATGTAAAAAATAGCCCAAAATGACCGATATTAATATCAAATCCATAGTTTTCACCGTCGCTGTGATCCATGGTGATACTCCCACAGGCGTTGACTTCCAAATACAGCCCCTGTGCGAAGCATGTGTATATTCAACTAGTTTTACAATATATGCGTTCCTTTCTCTGTTGAATCAAATGCTAACAGAACTTTCTTTCTTCATAAATTTTTGTTTTTATTATTCCGTCAACTATTGTCGGTTCCAAATGACAGGTTAAAGGAGCAATGGAAAATTATTGAAATAACATGTTTGATACTGCAAGGATGCGATGACGAAAAATTATGATGACCACAGTAAAATGTCCACGCTATTACACAACGGCACTATGCTTTCGAAAGCGTGAAATCTCCCAGACTAGTAGCAGAAATTCTGAGAATTCCATAACTTTTCTTGAAATTTCAAATTCCTTGACTCTTCCAGAATATCTCGCTTACCTCGCCACCAAATTGCAAGTAATACAAATCTACTCATAAGAAAGAGTAATCAGAAGCTTCCTGTAGTTTTCTTTTTAATTTTTAACGCTGATCCTTCTTTTCATTTCATTTTGTTTTATCCTTCCTTAATTTTTTCATTTCTGGTCTCGAAGGAGGGTCCGGACCCCCCGGACCCCCCCCCTTGGCTACGTACATGCCTGGCTGGTGACACATTCGCCAGACTGCAGTCACACTAGTGAATATCGCACATGTTGAGCAAATGATTCTTGAGAACCGGCGAGTAACAGTGCAGGATATTGCTACCGAGGTGAATATCAGTGTCGGGAGTGTTGAGACAACCATTCATGACCACTTACATTTCCGCAAAATCTGTGCAAGGTGGGTTCTCCGCCAGCTGACATTTGATCAGAAGTGGACATGCATGACGGTCTGTGAACAGCTTCTGAATCGGTTTCGAGCCGAAGGTGATGAATTGTTGCAATCCATCATCATTATCATTTGTTTGCAAACATTAAAGACCATCTGGGAGGGAAGAAATTCACGATGGCAACGGATGCCTCGACGCGCGGAGAATACTTTGAAAAAGCTGACATAGTTTGGTGCTTCTTGTGCTATCTGTTTCCTCTAAAGAAATAAATGTCCCGGTCAACCTTGAACGACCTTGTTGTTATATAAGGGAAAGAAAACTCTTGCACAAAAATTGACGATAGTCTTACAACTGGTGAGGAAATGTTCGTACCTGTAATAACAATAGATGAAACGTTTATTCTCCAGTAGAAAACAGTTTAAGCAATGAGAAATCTCCTCTCCACTTCCAACAAAGAAATTTCGCCCGTTCCTTGTAAGTAAGAAAGTTCATCGTGCCATCTACTTGAATGAAAGATACTGATTCTGAAATGTACAGTCACCAGCAAAAGTATCTCTCCCCGAGTGCTCTATTTCCGTTACATGGAGTCCAGATCATTTGTAGTTTGTAAAACACCTGGAAAAATGCAAACCAACTTACACGTAACTTTTTTCGGCAGTGACAGCAGTTGGTAGCACTCAGCCAGGCCTTTATACAAGTAAAATTGTGAGTAGATGACGCATGAAACAGTTCTTCATTCTGAGATAAATATCTATGCTTCGGAGCGTTTTGTCTACGCTTCGGAACTACATATATTAATCTCAATTATTTTGCTGTGTGTAATGCATTATTTCATTTATACGGTACATGTATACCGTATGTTCAAAGAAATAAAAACACTGATCAGCAAGAATCAGAAAATGCTTGAAAGTAGATGAAGATATCAAATCTAGATCAATTGCTGGAAATAAGTTTGTAAATCATTGTCTCTATTAACAGAAAGTCTGAAATTATTCTCATGCCAACATCTTTTTCTTTCTGGAGAGGAGAAGATCTTGCTTGTCACACTGAGTATGCATTGAAATTGGAATTGAAACATTTGAAAAAGTGTGGACCTAGCTGGGATTTGAACCCGGGTCTACTGAATAGAAATCCAATGTTCTAACCACTTATCTACCGCCTCACTTCGTCTTCCAGCCAAAGTATTAGCTAGTTAAAATCGTTTCATGGAACACTACACACAAGATACTATGAGAGTATGAGGAGACGTTTCTTATGTGAGTGTCACAATGACTTACTCGAGATTTCCTTCTTTAACTCAAAAACAAGTTATATAGATCTTCCTCAATGAGAAAAATGTCATGAAATCTTCTTCAAGTTGAGACTACGTCATCATCTTCACCAATAGTCTCTATTTACGTTACAATTCTTCCTCACCTTAACTTCTAATTTCTAAAGAAGAAAATACGATAGAAATTATTCCTACATTCTTTGGATTCTCTCAACACGTGGAGAAATAGAAAGTTCTATGTTTATCTTCATAACTACTACTTTATTTTCTTATCTTCGTATGAGGAATTTGTGACGAAGTGTGAAAGCAGGAAACTACTATTGCAGCGACCCGGGTTCGAATCCCGACGTGGCAATTATTTTTTTATTTTTTGGAAGGTATTAGACAATTGATATTGTAATTCTCTTATTTCTTCTTCTTCTTCTTCTTCTTCTTCTTATTATTATTATTATTATTATTATTATTATTATTATTATTATTATTATTATTAACGATAGTTTGAACCGTGTTTTATTAAAAAAATAAGTCATCTCATCAAAAATATTTAATGTAAACAAATTGCTTTGCCTCCAGCCTGGTTGACACTTAGGATTAGACTCATCTAGACCCAAGTCTATTCCCTCTATACGAACTCTAATACTTTCATTCTAAGAACATAAAAGTCTCTACATGTTAGTGCAAGAAAATTTCATGATTTTGCTGCTAAGGAACACTGAAGTTGTTAAATATTACGATCTGTGATAATTATATCAATAGAAATAGTTCTGTACCAACATTCATTTTCACTTATACATAGATAAAGTTCATTAATAAATGGGTGTATTCCACATACATTGCAATATATTGCACTAGATTACCAAGATACGTTACAGTATCTGGGTTCGCTTCATCGTTCCTTCTCAAGTTGAGCTCGAAAGACGCTACAGTTTATATTTTTTCTTGAAGCAATTCGATATGTTTTTGAGTGTTGTGTTCTGGACACTATTTGCGTTTTCAGGATAAGACAGTCACCATGCTTAGAAAACGTACTAAATCTTACTGTAATAGTGCCCCATGCCGTAAGCATCGGTGAACCACCGACAGGCAACTAGCGACATCTCACCAAAAATAGAGCTCCTCTGTGGCTAAGCGGTTAGCGTACGCGCCTTTGGCGTGGGAGACTCGGGTTCGGTTCTCGGCGGGAGCTCATGTGGTTCGGATTCCACGTTAATCAGTAGGTCCACGTCTCATATAGCCTCGCTGCTGAACGGGACGTTAAACTCAAAATCAACTCAACTCACCAAAAAATTAGGGGCCTCGCAGTGACGATCCGCTGTGGCCCCACTTCTGTTTTGAAAATTATACAACCAGCGGCAGAGACGTGACGAAACGCCAGTGAAACACAAAATTGCTCCCCTAAAATATGCTTAGTCGCCTATATGCGTGATTTCTTTACATTAAGTTGAGCCTAAAAATATCCGGGGATGGACACGAACCACAAACCTTATGGCCTTATTACATTGGAATCGAACCCGCGACCCTAACATTGTGAAACTAACGCTTAAGACACTACTCTCACATCAATGTTCAAGGAGACACTACTCTCACATCACTGTTCAAGGAGACACTACTCTCACAACACTTCGCGGCTGGTCTAGCAAACTCCCTGATATGTGCTAAGAGCCGTCGTATACTTTCGCTGTGGGCGCTGATTTTCCACGGCACACTACTGGTCAGGCACTCTTCTTGACTGCAATCTGGTGTTTCAGAACACTTGAATATTTTTTTAATTAATTGATTTAAAGAACCTTTCCCAGCACCATATGTTTCCTAATTTTACTTGTTTCACTCACATTAAAGAGTTTTCCACTAACTCTCTAAGGACAGAGATAGAAACACATTAACATTAAGGACAGTAAAACTCCCTAAGACTCATCGCGCGTTCTTCCGTTTCCTAAAATAAAACAATAAAATGTGGTGAAAATGCAATTTTGGGACTTCCGTCTTCTATGTGTTGTCAAGTCTGTAAAACCAAACCAAACAAAAAGTAATATTAATACACAAGACGCTCAACCTCTTAGCATTTCATGACATAACAATTGCACGGATCCGAACAACTCTAGTATATCCGCAAATGATCACTTCTCCTATTTTACCAAATACGTCATGACTTTTCCGACAACTTGATATTTTAAATGTTGTTAATACGCGAAGTTCATTGATTTCGGTGAAATGTAGTATATAGGCTTGGTGTAGCGTGAATGTAACAAAGAAATAAAAAACAATATGATGATATCTCCCTCCTCTAACCCCTTACAATGGATGTGTTTATTCTAAAACAAAAAGACTTGAAATCCAATCAGAAACTTCATAAAATATAAAATATGTATCTAAGTTTCAAGTTTGCAATAATAATAATAATAATAATAATAATAATAATAATAATAATCATAATCATCATCATAAACGAATAACAGAATTACAATACCAATTACGTAAGCAATTCCTTCCAATAATGAAAAAAGTAATTGCCACGACAGGATTGGAACCGGGGTCTCTGCCATAGGAGTTTTGTTTTGCCACTCTGCCACAAATTCCTCATACATAGATACGAAAATAAACTGATAGTTACGGAAGATAAAAATAGTACTCTCTATTTCTATACGTGTTGATACAATTCAAGAAATGTGAAAATAATTCTCACGTCTTTTCATCTATACAAGCTGGAAATTAAGGTGAGGAAGAATTGTAATGTAAATCATGCCCATCGTTTAAAAATGATCACGTAGTCTCAACTTGAAGAACGTTTCGTGATATTTTCCTCATTGACGAAGATCTATATAAGTTGTGTTTGGGTTAAAGAAAATCTCGAGTAAGTCATTGTGGCATTCACATAAGGAACGTCTCCTTATACCAGCATTAGTATCTTGTGTGTAGTCTTCCATGAAACGATTTTAACTAGCTAATACTTTGGCTGGAAGACGAAGTGACGCGGTAGGTTAGCGCATTGAACTTCTATTCTGCGGACCCAGGTTCAAATCATGGCCATGTTCAAACTGTTTTCAAAATGTTTCAATTCCAATTTCAACGCATATTCAGTGTAACAAGCAAGATCATTTCGTCCCCGGATAGAAAAAGATATTGGAATGAGGATAATTGGAGAAGATCTGTAAATAAAGGCAATGAGTTACAAACTTATTTCCAGCAGTTTTTCTACATTTGATATTTTCATCAACTTTCAAGTATTTTCTGATTCATGCGTGGTCGATATTTTCATTTCTCTCAACACATAGTATATAATGAAATAATACATTACGTACACAGCAATATTGATGTTAATATATGGTGTTCATTGGACAACACGATCCGAACCATAGAGATTCATCTTAGACTGGAGAACTGTTTCATTAGTCACCTACTTTACAATTTTACCTGCATAAACACCTCCCTGAGTGCTACCAACTGCTGTCAGTGCCGAGAAAATTTTCGTGTAAGTTGGGTTTCATTGCCCAGGCGTTCTCACAGCTGCAAATGATCTGGACCCCATGTAATGGAATTAGAGCAGTCATGGTGGAGACAATTTTGTTGGTTGCTGTACAAGTCATCAGTTGGAAGTATTGTTCAAACGATAACGTCTGGAAGCGGAGAGCAGATCAAAGAAATTACAGTTAGGTTATGGTCTTCACTGAGTAGTTTTGCATATTACATGGAGCCGATATGGTGACAGACTGGATGATTGGTTTCAGAATCAAGGCTATATGAGACATGTTTCAGAATCAAAGCTATATGAGACAGGATTAACTTACTAAGACAATAGTCTCGCTAGTGAGATTTGTGTTCTAAGAATGTATCCTCGCCGGGAAATGAACCTGGAAGCATGCTCATGCAAAGCATGTCTGTTAGGCACTACGTAACAAATTATGGTAAACGTTTTAGATATACGTAAGAATATTAAACTGCCTGTTAATCCACCTTACCCCACTTGGTTATATTTTCGGTTATTTCTTTTTGTTTCTAAACCTGAAAGGTTTTTGTTCAAGCAGTTTTCTACACTGAAATGGAGTTCATGTTTAAATGAGATCCCTCAAAAGTCTTCTCATAGCTCTTTGACAGTTGAGTTAAGACGAAGACTACAAATTTAGTGTAGAAGTAGACTCAAATTATGTTGAAAAGTAACAGAAAAACATTACTCATAAAATAAGAAGCCTGTGATACATGGGGAAACAATATAGAATTTTCGTACATATACTGTATACCTCAATTTACTGTATATGAAAATATAAATACAATCCTTAGGGTGGAGTGAGTTACAAAGATTGTATTTTTTAATTTCAAGGTTGTATTTTTATTTTTAATTTTGATATAAAAATATTCTTGCATTTAGTCAAACAGCGCTAGATTCAACTTCAACTCAACTAGATTCAAAAGTATTCTACGAAGCTGTGAGAACATAAATAAACTCGTCATTTTAAACAATTCTCTTACCTGCTGTTTCAATTACTGTTATCTATCATTGACTATTACTTGTTTAATCGATTTCTTGACTTAGCTGCTCCCGCTCCCACTGAATCTGAAACATAAAAACTTTATGGTCACTACTAGTTTTTTAGGAGAGTAAGGGAGGATCTTAACAACTTTAAACGTAACATATCTTTATATAATTCTTCAAGAGTAGAAGTAAACAAGAATATAGACTTTCCAGTTTCAGACGGACTTGGACCCGGAACGATTACCATATTTATTATCTTCTAGATGGATGGTGCCTACAGAGTCTAATTTTCCTATCAATAAGTTTCGAAGCCGTAGAAAGAATCGTTTCTAAGGAATCTGAACTGTGTAGAACAATAATATCTGGCAACATTGTGCACAAGAATTGCACAATCATGATACAATCATACATGTCAGAAAAAAAAACTTCTTGCAGCATCAGCAAAATAGCATCACACGCGTTTATGCTGTATATATCATTATTCTCGTTAAGAAGTGTCGTTCAACATAGTATCCATCATAACGTCATCATGGCTACTTGTTTCCAATTTCTATATTCATGTGATCTTTTGAAATCATTTTAAAATAATTTCTACTTTATATCAGAATGCACCTTATAAAATTATATACTTCCAAGTCATTTGTATAAAGTTTGGATCCAGATTACTTATAATTCTGGAAGACGATAAATGTTATTTTGTCTGGAAAGTACGTACCTATCAATGAAAGCTGAAAAACAACAGGAAGTATTGAGGTTTTTTAATATCCAGTATCATATACCTATTAAACAAAGGGCCCGTTGGAAGATGCCTTCAATTTAGATTTTGTGCACAAACACTTAAAACGCAAATACTTGTTAAAGTTGAAAAATAATGCTTAGTAGATCTGTTTGTGTACGTTAACTAGGATGGTGGATATTACAAGGTCATCATAACATAGAGTACTTGGTGATAAAACGATACTTCTTCGAAAAGAAAGTACAATGCACGTACAGCGAAATAATATGTACCTATCACAAACTAAGTGCATCAAATTTAAAAGTGCATTGCCATGTGTGAAACAATCTGTTGCAAGAGAAGTGTGTCAGTCTCATATCCACGGGGGACATGGCTGGCCGGTCCACTAAAGTTTTTCTGGCTCCCTAAAACTTTCACGGTAGGTTTGCAAATGAACTATAAAATGATGATGAGCTTTAATATGTTTGGGTCGCGCTCCCCCTAACCCCTACTGCCCCCCTACATTAGCGGGCTGGCTACAGACCTGAGTGTATTTCTGAAAGAAAAAAATCATAAATACTGTTTTGAAAATTGTATAGTGCATCTCGTGAGCATTTGTGTAGATGTATGAAACTTATCGTTATCATTCGTGGATACATGCATGTGTTAATAAATAGTTCCTTTATGACAATAAAGACACTGACTTTCTATCTATAGACATTGGCATAGACTTGAGAAGAAGTCAGTTTAAATTAGAATTATACTGTAGGGAAAAACTGGTAAAAGGAGTACAAAATGAACTGAATAAACAATATATAAATTATTTGTACAACATGGATGTTTGCGGTTAGCAAGAGCAATAATCAACTAGTGTATTCATTAGAAAGTAAAAATAAAACTATAATTTTAGAAAATGTGTATTTTTTATTTCAGTACAACCTCAATGTAATAAAAGCAATAATAAATGTGTGTAGTTCAATTCTGCTAAGGTTGCAAAAACATGTCCTGGCATGTGTGACTGAACCATGATAATGCGTTGCTTGTGTACAGTGTCGCCAGCTCCTTTTTGTTTTGTTTCAATTCTTTAGAAACGATTTTCTTCGACTAGGACTGCGATACAAATTTTCAAGTATGATTTAGAATAGGCAAGGAAGGACAAAAGAAATGTCATCTGGTGATTGAAGTAACGCCAGGTATAAGGAAGGTATTAATAAACAAAAGCAGAGTATACGTGGACTATGAGTCACACAAAGTCAAAGATTTCATCGTAGTACCACAGCGCTATGTTTGTCAGAATTTTTGGCAATCTAATGAAGCACTGTGATGCTAAGGATAGAAAAGTGTGCAGATACTGTGACTCAAAAAGACACAATAGCGGCGAGTGTGAAGATAAGAATAAAAATATATGCTTACCGTGCAGACTGAGACACAAGGAATGTCAAACACCTAACACGGAAGAATGTGTATCGTACAGGATGGCACGAGAACGGATAATAAGCAAGATAAATTATGGATAAAAGAGCACAACTAAAAAATAAGAAATGCAACAAACCGCCCAGTAAGAAAAAATGGCATAAACAAAGATCTTAAGATTTTTTAAACAGAAAAAGAAAACAAACTTCAACAAAGGACAAATATATTCAAACTGACATAAAAGAAGAAAAAGAATTAAAAGAGTCAATTAGGAGGACTAACATGGAAATGCAAGCTGAAAGCAGAATAATGAACCCAGACTTCACACCAACTGAGAAAGGAGATACAAAGAAGAAAACATTAATCTCATTCACAGAAGGAGAACAGAAATATCTCTTTGCACCAAAAGAGGAAAAGATACAAGACAACACGATAACATCTACTGAAGAAGAAGAAAACACAATATTTAAAGAGCCCAAAATGTTGTACCCCAATATGAACCATTATACAGATTAGCCAAGCTTGAAGATAAACACATACTGAAAATAGCATTTAGACAACTTGTAAGAGAGATCCATGAAAAGGGAAGAACGATTACATATCCGGTCTTAGAAGAAATAGATTGATTGGAATTAAGAACGTTTGATCTGCCAGCTAATGGATGGGAGTTGCTAGATCTAATAGATAAAATATACGAAAGAAGGCACCCACTGGGATCTGGAGAATGCATATAAGCAATTGGTAAATGCGCATGGCAGGATTTGTTTTGACTATAGTAAAACGGTGATGGATGCCTACGTTTATACCTAGGAATGCATTCGAGTCGAGTCGAGTCGAGATTTAAGCCTGTCTCGACTCGTCTCGAGAAAATGTTGTCTCGACTCGTGTCTCGACTCGAAAATATGTTTCTGTCTCGACTCGTGTCTCGACTCGACAGTCTCTGTCTCGACTCGACTCGAATTCGAGTCGAGACGTCTCGAAATTCGAGTCGAGACAAAATGTACGAGTTAAAATATACGCACACATCAGCCAGACCATCATGACTACCTACCTAATTGTCAGTATGTCGACTTTTGGCATGGATAAAAACGGCGACACGTCTTGGCATACACGCAATGATCCTTGATAGGTCGCTGGATAGAGCTGGCACCACATGTGCTCACTCAGGTCACCTAATTCCCGTAAATTCCGGGAAGGGGGGCGATGTGTTCTGACGTCACGTTCAATCACGTTCAATCACTCAAATGTCCGGCTCCAATTTCAATGAAACTTTTTTTGCTGATAGAAGGCATGTATGCATCATTACTTGTGATGACAAATTTTTGCCATGGTGCATGTTTTCTATTTTTTTAATAACTTTTAAGAGTTGTGATGTGGTTATTAGAGATTACCACAGAAGTCCCTTACTACCCTTTGTAAACGGAGCGTTAATGAAGAAAAGTGAAGAAAAACCATGTGGATACATATAAGTCCTGGGGGGAAGTCGTATGGTAGATATGACCTTGATGGCAGCCATCTTGAAATCCGCCATTTTGAATTAAGGTCAAGTTTTCAAAATGGGAATAGGGTAATATGATACATAATTTCGGGCTAGAATTTAATTAGAAAAATAATGGTGAGGTTAGTTTTAAGATTCACCCATTTGGGGGAAAGTTACCGGCATATTAATTGTTTTTACTTACTGTGTGCGTAAGACCCTTCTTACTTTCGTCTCAAGACCTGTAAATCGATCGCAACGGCAGAGCCCGGTTTCGCACTAGTGTTTAGAAATCTTTAAACTCACTTGAGGCAATATTTGTGGAATATTGTATTGTATTTTGCCTTTAATTAAATTTGAACCCACTTCATGATCTTGTGTAAAGTATCACTAAAAGAGAATTTCTGTTTTTATGGAGAACGTAAGCATAGCAATTATAAAAGGTGAGTAAGGTGCGTATGTATTTATAAGAAAGTATATTTTACGAGTCTTTTGTGGTTCCGCCAACCTATTCTTTAGTTGTTGTTTTTTTTTTTTTTCAAAATACTCATATCTCATAAATAAAAGAGCTATTATAAAATCTCTTACCACTATTCTTTAATACTTATAAAATTTTATTTATTGTAAAAGCACTGGCGAGATATTTCTTATCGCCTACTAAAATTATGATGGAGCTCCTTCGTGGCTAACGGTTAGCATACTTGCCTTTGGCGTGGGAAACCTGGGCTTGATTCCCGGTGGGAGTTCATGAGGTTCGGATTCCACGTTAATCAGTAGGTCCACGTCTCACATAGCCTCGCTGCTGAACGGGACGTTAAAATCAGAATCAATTCAACTCAAAATTAGGGTTTTGACTTTATTATGATGTCATTAGTTTAAACGCCCAACTGCCCAGTAATTATAAACATTGACTACATTATAAAATTGTAATTTGTGATGACTAAAATATCAGAAATTAAAGATTATTCTTTGGGTTTTGGAACATTTTGAAAAACGTGAAAAACTGGTACTGCACCGATACAACACACCTTTTGGATTTGTCATTGTGTAAAGTGATACAAACTAAAGAAGAATTACAACTTTATGAAATTGTATTAGGACTTATTATTTAGAAATAAACACCAAATAAGTGTAATAGTTCATATCCGTATCAAATACCAAGTTTATGATGAATCAACTACACAAAGTAGGATCCAAAAACGCTCATTGCAAGTTGTTCCATCCTTCAGTCAAACCAGGAACTGAAACATAAAGAGTGACATTTTCTTTTTAAAGATACTTTATCCAGCTAAGTATTGTAAAGGTTTATGTCAGTAGAAGGAATTCACAACTTTATGTACACATTACTAAATATCGAACACCCTTGTCCATATGATTAGCGTACGCGTCTTTGGTGCGGGAGACCTAGGTTCGCTTTCCGATGGGAACTCCTGTGGTTCTGAACCCACGTTAATTTGTAAGTTCACGTCTCATATAGCCTTGATGCTGAAAGGGACACTAAACTCTAATCTAATACTAAATACAAATATTTAAAGAAAAATGATGACGCACCAAGATGACGTGAATTTGGCTATCAAATCCATTTTGTGTTTTCAGTTATTTTCTAGTAGTATTTTTTCTAGGTATCCTTTCAAAAGACAGTGATGCAAATTTCGTAACTGCGAATTCCTGTTAGAAGCCATGAAATTATCCGATTAGATGCAAAATTTCCCGTCCACTAAAATAGATACCGTAAATTTACAATATCTAACAATAAATAATTTTGAAAGATATCGCTTTCGAGGGAAAAAATGAAGTGAAATCTTTGAGTTTTACGTCCCACGGTTATGCCGGTTAGGCTAAAGGAGAGGAGTGATGATGAGAAATTAGTGAAATCGTGGAATGAAGAAAGTGGGAGGAACGGAAGAACCCCGAGGAAACCCACGCACACAGTGTTTGTCCACCACAAAGTTCACTTGGTACGAGCTGGGATCGAACCAGGGTCCCCAAGCACCAGAGGTGAACGATCTACCACTGAGCCACCGCGGCCCCGCTTTAGAGGGGCCATGACGTATAGTTGAACTCATTCTCGTAGTATGAAAGGCATTATTTATAATTATGCATGATAGGATCACAAACAAAATTTAAAAATATTATGTGCACTTTCTTTTAACAAACATTATATTGTCTTTTATGGTGTGGAAGGGAATGTTATGTTCGAAAAAAAAGTCCTTAACACGATTCTTGTTGCTATACACTGCATGTTTCTAGCCACAGAAAAGATGCAGCGATAGGTAGGCTATTTTTCAATTGCTTTACATTAGCTTGATGTTTCAAGTCTTTTGTGTGTTTAGCTCAATATTAACATGTCTTACATAGCTTTGGTTCGATTCTCAACACGGACTGCAACTACCCGTTAAATTGTGCATCCGAAAGGCACTCTTTGTTAAACCTCGCTTATCACCGCTCATCTTAATAATATATATAACTTCACCTCGAAGCAAATGTTTCATTTCTCTCTTTCATCCTAACACAAAACAAAACTAACCACAGCTGTGACACGAAGGAGCTATTTCAAAAAGAAACAAGCTGTGCTTCATAGAGATGTGTACCAAATGATAGAAGTATAAAGTATTGTTTTTTTTCCTGTTTATTGATATCAATTGGTGTTCTTAATGAGTTTACTCATTAGTTTAGAAGGAGTATATATGGAATTTGTTCATATGTTGTACGTATTCTCCTGAGAAATTGATGAGACCAGAAAAATTATAAGGACAGATGGAATAGGTTTAAGCGCATCTACGTGACTTTATCAAATATTTATTCTCCATAATGGTACCACGCGGAAAACTTGGTATAGGCCTACTTTTATCTTTGCCTCCCTCTGTTAGTTGTTTTGTAACATATATATCGGATGGTTTTGATATTTCTTCTGATCATTAAAACAACAATGGTACCTGTGTGCGTGCAGAAATGCAAAAGCACAAGGTAACTTCCTATTTGTTTTGGAAACAACAAACCCATTTCACGTGTGCGAGAGAAATTGAGCACAGCGAGATCGGGTGTTTACTCACGGTCAGTTCGCAGCAGGAGTCCATGGTAAAAATTTGGCTATCTCGAAAACACTCGCAAAACCTTACAAATACAAAAGACTGCGCTTCAAAGAAAGTTTAGACACAGATGTTTCAATTTTCTTTTAGCATCGTTCTTCAGCAAAAGAGTCGGTTCATTGTATTCGAAAAAGAGAAGGGAGAAAGGGTGAATTTATATTTTATGTGGGGGGTAACGTTGTAAGTAGTATAAACAATACATACCGCTTCCGACTCTGTACGCATACACTAGCCGCGGAGTTCACACACACACACACACAGAATCAGAGTCCTCACACACCAAGGGTGAGAGCTGTGCCACTGAGTCACAGCGGCCACGGGGCTAGGTCGAGTCCACTTTACGTTCATAGTTTCTTAGTACATAAATGTTACGATTATGAAATAGATTTTCCTTAATGAGCTGCATAAAAACAAAAGCTTTCGAAATGCATTAAACAATTAGCTCGATTTGAGTGTGAACTTAAAGTTATATCAGAGTGAAAATACGGATACGCACCAAAGCTCGAAAACTTAATACACTATTTCTCCTATATAGTCAGCATGTATCAAGCAATGATTCAGCTTTCATTTGAGAGGATGGAAATCGAAGGCTCCTGAACAACTATGCTACTAATGTGCGGAATGTATTTATCTTACAGTGAACTGCTTTGATGCCAAGTGGCCTAACTCCAAAATTGAAATTTTCCAGGAGTGAAAGTTGAAGTTCAATATCTCATGAACAATCCATATTTCTTTTATGTTGGGAACCAAAACCATAACTACTGTATGTAGTTCATTGTTTTATAACTTAGTGTTTACAAAAATCCTTTTAAAAAATACCTATTCATAGAAGTGGATGGTACTTATCTGTACTAGTTCTTGGCATCCAAGCAGTCCATTTATTGTAATACTAGCTTAATATACCCATTCTTCGCATGGGGGCTGTATTTGGAAGTCAACACCTGTGGAAGTATCACCATTCATTTCAGTGACCGCGAAAACTATAGATTTGACACTAGTATCAATCAATATGGGCTATTTATACATGTCTCAGTATTCCTCACCCGCTGACACCCGGCCCGCATACAGTAGTAGCTGAATTTCCAAGTCATCGCTGATGGAAGTGTCACCATTGATCTCAGCAACCGTGAAAACTATGGATTTGACACTAATGTCGATCAATTTGGATTACTTTTACTACATGTCTCGCTAAACGCCTCCCTGAGACCCCCTGGTTCCAATTTTGACAAAAACGCTTTGCCTTAGACTGGGACCTGGACCAAGGTATTCGTGACCAAAATTTGGTAACTCTCCGTCAACTTGTCTGGTCCCCAGGTCGGTCCCAGTAAACGTCCCCCCCGAGACCCCACTGGTTCGAAATAAAAAAAAAAACGCTTCGTCTTGATCTGGGGCCTGGACTAAGGTACCCGTGACCAAATTTTGGGAACTCTCGGTCCACTCGTCTGGTCCCCAGGTCGCACAGACAGACAGACAAACACACAAACAAACTCTTTATTTTATTTATATTAGATAAGATATACTATGTAAAATAGTATCGTATCATAATATGTGATGTACAACAAATGTTACATTATATATTATCCGTAGCTCGTGATATGCTGCAACATATTAAAGCCTCAGAATAGTTGGGCAAGTGAATAATCCAGAAGTTACGTAACCCTATTGCGTTCATGGGAACGAAAACACAATAATTATAACTATGCTAAATTACTATAGACTACCAACTGCTCATTCAGAGAATTTATGAAGTTCACTCTATCGCAATAGTTTTATACAAACTAGATTTAGACTACGGATAATAGTTTTATACAAACTAGATAATCAATTATTATTATTGTTATCATTATATTTGCAGTACAACCAAATACAACGACATTAACTATTAGTTCTAATTAACTGAATTGAGCTGAAAATTAAATCTTGATCTTTAAAGATTAACTATTAATTTTATGCGTTCTGTACCTTTCTAAAGGAATAAAAGCTGGAATTGGTTTCAAGGCTGTTTCTGAGTGAATACTTTCTTCAAAATAATATTAAAAATTATAGAAAGATTTTCGAGACATTCGAGTCGAGTCGAGATTTTTAAGAGCCGTCTCGACTCGACTCGTGTCTCGACTCGAAAATTCGAGTCGAGAAATACGTTTGTCTCGACTCGTCTCAAATTTTACTAAGTGTGTCTCGACTCGAATCTCGACTCGAATTCGAGTCGAGTCGAGTCGAGATTCGAGACATGTCTCGACTCGAGCGCATCCCTATTTATACCAAATATGCATTACACGATAACAAAAATCAAAATAGTATAAAACAACTCGCACAAATCAAAAATAGCAACAATAGAATGACGAAGATTTATAGAAACAAACAACAGATATCTTAGCCATACAGGATCCATTCTACATAACAACAAGTTAACAACTTTCCCTGTAACAAGTAAAATCATATACGGAGGTGAAGAACCCCAAGCAGTTACAGTAATAATGAACAAGAACATTGAAGCTTTAAAACTTTCACAATATATTGTGACAACTGGATAATCTGTATAGAAATAACAAAAGGAACAGACACCTTTTGGATAGTTAATTCATATTTCCAGTATAGCAAAGACATTGAAATATTTATAGGTAAACTTCAACAAGTCATTTGGCAGAACCCTGAAAAGAAAATATTGTTTGTTTTGGACTCGAACGCCAGGGGCACTGCTTGGGAATCACCCTTTACATATACTAGAGGAGAAATTATGGAAGACTTTATAGCCCAGAATGGATTGATAATCGTAAACACTGAAAAGAAAAAGTTTTTGAGCTCCCGAGGAGAATCTTATATTAATATAACACTCTGTATCCCCAAACTTAGCTGATAACATTACAAATTGGCATACATGGGATCGAGAACAACAAGCGATCGCGAAATAATAACATTTAACGTGGAACTAAATACAGCCAGAAAGAGCAAAGAAACGCTAAACATTAAAAAGATAAACTGAGAAAATTTTAAAAAGAAGCTTACCCTACCACAATTGGACTAGATATAAGCAGTGACGAATTGATGCAAACAATTAAAGTGTTTACTAAATTGGCAATACAGGCATCCACCCCTAAAACCATGCAGAGAGTTAGATACGGCAATTTTTGGTCACCTAAATTGGAAAAATTAAGAATAATCGTGCGAGCAAAAAAAAAAAAAAAAAAAAAAAAAAAGTTACCAAGCCACAAAAATTCCAAATTTCAAAGAAAGAATACTCTTAGTATATAGAAATGCCAAAGAAGAGTATGAGACAGAAATCATAAATACAAAAAAATAAAGAAAAAGAAAAGAAAGAAAAAGAAAAAAGTTTGAATTATTCCTAGCTAAATCATGCAGTTTGATCAGTGGAGATTTTCATACAAATTAATAATGATGAAAATAAACCCCTTAACACTTTGCACGTTAAAAAAAAATGATGGATCTTACATAGTAACTAGAGAAGAAACCATTGAAAATTTAACACAAAAATTTTTCCCGAAGGATATAATGGAAAATGAAACGGAAGATCAGAAACGGATAAGAAATAAATTCGAAGAGCCGACACAAGTACAACAGGTAAGTAATGAAGAAATGGTAACAAATTAAGAAATCGAAAACATCATTAGAAAACTAAAAACAGGAAAATCACCAGGATTGGATGAAATCCCAAATGAAGTCTATGAGAAAAAATAGAGAAGTATGGACCCCGTACCTGACAAGACATTGCAACATATTACTACAAAGGCAAGAGTTTCCTGATTCATGCAAAATGTCAAAGTTAATAATCCTGCTAAAACGCGAGGACAGTGGCCCAACGGATGTAAGCTCATATCGCCCAATTTGCTTGCTAAAACACTAAAATATATGAAAAGATCATAGCAAATAGGATTCTCAATAGAGAGAATGTAAGACTCGCTATCTAGTACAGCTAACTAACTAACTAACTAACTAACTCTATGGCCTATGGAACCCGGAGGTTCAGTGCCGCGTTCACAAAAGCTCTCCACTGACTTCTATCCTTAGCTAATTGCATCCAGTTTCTACTTTGTATTCCTATCTCTGCGAGATCCATCTTAATATTGTCCTCCCATCTGCGCCTAGGTCTTCCTAATGGTCGTTTTCCTATGGGTCTACCAGTCAAGACTTTGAAAGCGTTTCTACTTTCTTCCATTCTAGCTACATGACCTGCCCACCTAAGCCTCCTAGACTGACGACCCTAACAATGTTGGGTAAACCGTATAAACTATGTAGTTCCTCGTTATGAAGCTTCCGACATTCCCCATTCTCGTTCCTCTTGGGTCCGAATATTCTTCTCAGGATCCTGTTCTCAAATACTTTCAGTCCATGTTCTTCCCTCAGAGTAAGCGACCATGTTTCACAACCATACAGAACAACAGGCATGATTATCGTTTTATATATTTTAAGCTTCAAATTCCTCGACAGAATTCGCGACGACAAGAGATTTTGAACCGAATAGTAACACGAATTCCCTGCTTTTAGTCGACATTTAATTTCTTCGTGAATATGATTTTCGTCTGTTAATATTGATCCTAAATATTTGAAAGTATCCACTTTATCAAAAGTATTATTTAATATTTTAACGCCTCCACAATTTGCCGTATTACGGTCCCGACGCACTTCCATGTATTTAGTTTTCTCTGCATTTACTTCTAAACCCATGTCCCTGCAAGCCTTTAATAAGATCTCTGCATTTATTTCTACTGTTCTCCTATCATCCCCTATTAAATTTACATCATCAGCATATGCCATAACCTGGTGAATGCCGTTCAACTCTAGGCCCTGGTTGCTATCTTTGATTTTCCTTATGGCGTATTCCAGCACAAAGTTAAATAATAATGGCGACAACGCATCTCCTTGTTTCAGGCCATTTTCGACGTGGAAGCTCGTGGACAAAAATTTTCCTACCCGGACTTTACTTTGGGATTCACTTAAACATATCTTAATTAATCTAATTAGCTTTCTCGGTATTCCAAGTTCTGTAAGAACGTTGTATAATGTTTCTCTCCTAACCGAGTCGTAAGCCTTTCTAAAATCAATAAATAGTTGATGTACCGGGGTATTGTATTCCCACTTCTTTTCGAGTATTTGGCGAATGGTAAATATTTGGTCGATAGTTGATCGATTTCGTCTAAATCCGCACTGATAATCTCCAATAATTTCATCTGCGTATGGGGTCAATCTTGCTAACAGAATATTTGAAAGGATTTTATAGGATGTTGACAGAAGAGAAATGCCTCGATAATTATTACAGTCAGTTTTGTCCCCTTTCTTGTGAATTGGAACAATGATTGATTCTTTCCACTCTTGTGGCAATTCTTCCTTGTTCCAGATAAGGAGAATGAGTTTGTGTATCTTGTTCCACAATTTTTCGCCTCCAGCTAAAATTAACTCAGCCGGAATTTCATCTACACCCGGAGATTTGTGTTTCTTCAATTTTTTTTATAGCGGCTTCCACTTCTATTCGATTGGGTTCTGGAATATACGGTTCTGCGGTGTGTATCTCCTTTTCTCCACGCACATTAGTTTTTGGCTGCGTGTTCAGCAAATCGTCAAAGAAATCTTTCCATCTATTTAAGAGGCTATCCGTATCGGTGAGAACTGTTCCGTCAGATTTCTTTAATATATAAGCACGAGGTTGATAGCCTTTCTTAAATTCGCTGATCCCCTTATACATGTCCCGAATATTTTTATTTTTACTATTATCTTCAAGTTCCTTAATTTTAGCTTTCAAAAAATCCCGTTTCTTTGTTCTAAAAGTTTTGGAAGTTTCCCGCCTGGTATCTGCGAAATTTTGTGTAGTTGTTTCATTCGGATTTTGTAGCCACCGTAATTTTGCCTGTTTTCTCTTCTCTGCTAGTTTAATGCATTCTTGGTCGAACCATGGTTTGTTCCTACGTATTTCCGCGTGTCCCAATTTTTCTATTGCTGAACTTTTAATGCTATCTCTAATTTCAATCCAAGTATCCTCAACACTAGTGCACTCCGAGTCTTCTAAAACCGCGAATCTATTCGAAACTTCAATCTGGTATTCCTCTCTTACCTGGCTCTCTTCTAATTTCTTTAAATTAAATCTCTCCGTTTTCGGACATTGAATATTACCTTTATTCAGCGATAATCTCTCCCGTATTATCGCTACTACCAGGTAGTGATCAGTGTCACAATCAGCCCCTCTAAACGACCGGACGTCAATTATGCTAGATTGTCTTCTTCTATCTACTAAAACGTGATCAATTTGATTATGTGTTTTTCCGTCTGGTGATGTCCAAGTGTATTTATGAACGTCTCGATGTGGGAATTTTGTACTCTTCACGATTAGGTTTTTGGATGTTGCAAAGTTCACGAGTCTAACACCGTTGTCATTACTTTCCTTATACAAACTTTCGTTCCCTATAATCGGTTTGAAAATATCCTCTCGTCCTACCTTCGCATTGAAATCCCCTAATAGAATCTTCATATGGTATCGCGGGAGTTGGTCAAATATCCGTTCCACTTCTTCGTAAAAACTATCTTTTATATCGTCACCCTTATCTTCAGTTGGAGCATGTACATTTAAAACAATAATATCACACCACCGTCCCTTAAGAGTAATAAAAGAAAGTCTGTCAGTAACAAATTCCACCCGTTTAATTGCTGGTAATATTCGTTTGTGAACGAAAAACCCTGTTCCTAACTGGTGATTTTTATTTCCTTCCCCGTAAAAGAACGTAAAATTTCCGGAATTCTCAGATCCATTTCCTTCCCACCTAACTTCCTGAACTCCTACTACGTCCATCCTGTATTTCTCTAACTCACTCGTTACAGATTTTAACGCGCCTGCCCTATAAAGACTTCTAATATTCCATGTTCCAAATCTCATGTCCATTTTCTTTTGCTGATGTCGTGCCAAGTTATCAGTCCTTGTCCGAGGCTTTTGTGAATGTTTCTGAACAAGTACCTTTTTTTACAGGATGAGGGTGTTAGCCTTACCCAAACCCCCAAGTTGGAGGACCACTCCTAGTCGTCTGTCCGCGACTGCTTATTCAATATATTCGCAGCTAACCTCTATATCTAGAGGCCTTCTCCTCGATCCGCAACCTGAGGACGCGCCATGCCGTGGTGACAGGAATCTAGTACAGCACTACTATAAAACCTTTAATTTGTCTCTCTCATACCAGTCTTCTAACTAAATTGAAAAAAAAAAACAACATACTACATAAATGAAAAATACAATACGAGATTATGTCCAATTAATCCTTCTTTACTAGATCCTCTTGAAAACTTAAATGCTAGGGATATGATTATAAATATTCTTACTACATCCGGGTACAGGAAAGATTTTATTTTAAAGAACGAAACATTATCTTGATCTTTTATAATATTTTATTCAAAAACTAGACATGAGGCAAGACGAAAAAAATTCTCTATGAAACGCAGCAAGAGTTTTCGTTTAAACTCGGAAAACATTAATCGTGAAGGATCGAACTCAGAACCCGTCACACCCTAACTATGCTCAAGTATGCTTTAAGTTTTAAGGGTCCTGTGGCATAAGTTTCTCTGCCCTCGCTAGCGGCACAGCTCCACTTAGCCTTCACTTTAAAAGCAATTCCTTCACTTAAAAGAAAATGCTTGTCTTATCTACACAGGACTCCAGAACTCAAGAGAACCTGTGAAAAGAGAAACCTGACTAAGAAGTACGACAAGGTGATAGGTTATGTTCAGGAAAAAAAAAGTCTCATTCATGAGACTATAAACTGGCCCGTAAGGTGGGTCTTGCCCTAGCCAAGTCTCTTTCTGTGAGACAATAAACCAGCCACCAACAATTAGGTCTTGCCGTAATAACGGTCTCGCTCTAAAAGAGACCAGAAACTTATATCTTTTTCAAGAGATAATCACTAATATAGGATTAGGATCAGGGGAACAAAAAAAAACAATAAACTTTTAACTCGAGAAGCAAAGTTCTCGAACCCAAACCATTGGAGTTCGAAACTAGAATTCCTTAATAAACCTATCCAAGAGATTAAAACAAATCTCAAAATATAAAACCTATTTAATACATATCCCCACGTCCCCGGCGGGATTAAAATTCAAGACCTAACATCAGAATTCTCATCAGAAAACGATTCTTTAGTTATCTAGCAAAAGCTCCTATTCCCTATCCCCGGTCATTCCGAAAAACCATCCTACTCTGCCAGCCTTAAACAGCATAGCTTTAAAAATATATGGTTGATCCAACAAACATTAGGACCTACGGTCGAACGTAATCATGTGGTCCAGAGTGTCAGAAGAACCTCGACCGAGCGAATCAGCTCGGTTTATATACGGTTCTGCTCACAAGTGGCAGCATCCATGAAATATATATATATATATATATATATATATATATATATATATATATATATATATATATATATATATATATATATATATATATATATATATATATATGCATTTAAATAATTATCCAGGCCTTGAATTAATGAACCTTAAACTATTAGATTATATATATTTAACCCAGATATCTTTATACAGTTAGCTTATTACAAGTAAGTGGAATGAAAATGTCCACTTACAGAGTAATAATTGATGAAAACCTGAACTATGGTAAACACAAGAAACCGTTACGAGAGGAAACAAGGTGACCAAGAAATTGATAACCCTGGGTAAAACTAGATATAAACTGCCTAACAAAATACTGTATTAAAATTGTACCACGAAATCCTGCTATGCGCTACAATGACTTACGGATCTAGCCAGGCCCGTAGCCAGCCCCAAAATTTAGGGGGGACCGACCCAATCATATTATATTTCATCACCATATTATAGTTCTTTTGCAAGCCTACCCTGAAATTTTATGGGGGCCAGCCAATTTTAGGTGGGGCCTGGCCCCCTCCTGCCCCCCCCCCCCGTGGATACGGGCCTGGATCTAGGATATGGGTGCACAGACTGCTTCAAAACAAAAGAATGAAAGAACACATTATTAGACCATTAAGAAACCTTCTGATGAGATTAAGTGGTGCATATAGCAACACCTGCAACAATGTCCTGTGTTTGTTACGTGATGTCAAACCTTTGAACTTAATAGCAGTACAAAGAAAGGCAAATTATTGGATGAAGAGGAATAGTAAAAGAAGAGGTAAGAGCATTGTTGGGAGACGTTTTTGAAAGAGCCCAAGAGATTGAAGAAATAATTAAAATTATGTGGAATATTGAATCGACACACTCTGATAAGTCACAAAGACTTAGAAATATTATACCAACGGTAGAAATCAGAGAAAAAATAGTTTCTTCACCCAGGCCCAGGACTCATTCATTTCTTAACGGGACATGGTCCATATGAAACCTACCTACAAAAAGTACAGGCCAAAGACGATTCAAATTGTGAATTTGTGAAACAGGGACACCGGAGCATCATATTCTCTGGTGCTCCTTGCTCAGGGAGTTATTTAAGGAAAGAGTGGACATAAGACAGAAGTCGATAGCTGATACAATGAAAACGAGAAAAATTACAATATCCTAAAGAAAATAACATACCTTTACTCGGAATTAAAGAAAGAATAATTTTATAGAGACAAACATAAGAAAAACAAGAGCAGAATGAATGTGGAAGGATGAATGGAATCCAGTTTCTCATCTGGATCGGAGACCTCAGGATATCTCGTGGAAGATGCAGGAACTCCGTATTTGCCGAGGAGATGAGTGTGATTGTGCTAGTGGGTCCTCAGGCATAGGTGCCTTGTAGCGGACCTCCGGACGCACTAGAGTGTGTTTTTTGGAAGTGTGTGTTTCCTTTGGGTAGCGGGTTCATCTGGTGTGAACGTGTGCATGTTGGTTGTGACTGTGTCCCCATATTTCACAAGTTTGACTTCGTGAATGTCTCAATTACTGCATGTTAATGAAGATTGATCCCTACATCGGCAGGGGTGGAAGGATACCTCGAACCAGGGTCCACACTAAGTACTCTCAGTGGGCCCTGGACCTCAAACCTGTGTTACCGGGAGAAAATCTATTGCAACCACGACAACATTCAATAAATGAAGACCCAAAGGACTATCAAGAGGAATGTGTTAATGATTAGTGTAGACTAGTGTGGTTTAGTGTGGTTTGATGAATGTGGATTAAGTGTCAAGTTAGTGTTCTTAGTGTTCTTAGTCTGCAAAATGGGCAAAATTAAATAAAACACACAGTGTATAAATAATGAAAGAATTAAATATGATCACAGGAGAGAAATCTGAAATAGCAGTTGAAAACCAAGCTCATACAGGGAAAACCTGAAGGTAGAAGAAGTCCACCAAAATAAATAAAATTATACATTAATAAAAAATAAATACTAAATAAACATCTAATAAAAATAAACAAAATAAATAAGAAACAGAATAAATAAATGAAGCATAAGAAAATTTAAAGAATAATTAAAACATAACAATCATAGCCAATAAACATGGACTCAACCAAGTTAAATAAAAAATAACTTAAATAATTTCAAAATAATAATAATAATAATAATAATAATAATAATAATAATAATAATAATAATAATAATAATAATAATAATAATAATAATAATAATAATAATATATAGACATAAATACCAAAACTAGAAGCAACTAGATAGAAGTAACTAACTAAATATTTCTGCTATTAGGATTAAATAAATAAAAATAGCAAACAGAGGTAGGAAATGATAGGATAGATCAGATGGAATTTAGATAACTTCGATTTGATTAGTAATCCATTTTGATATTAGAATATGCTAGGATCCTTGGAAATCGTATTAGTCGATAGTTGAGTTTTGCATAGTTTAGTATTAGAATATGTTAGGGTCAAGCTCAATGGTTATAGTAATTTGGAAATTATATTAAGAGATAGTTGAGTTTTGCATAGTTTATTCTTTATTTTGTTTGCTTTGTCTTGTCTTTTTGTTTCCTGTTCGTAGTTTTGTTTCCTTTTCTTTATCCAAATCCCCTTTTACCAATACCAAAATGAAAAAAAATAAAGGAAAGAAATAAAAGGCAATAATGATAACTCGTACCGGTTTTAATTTTCAGATACCGGCTCTGAAAGACGGGCCTGAGTCTAAACAAAAACAATACTACTCTTAAGCTCCTCCTCCGCGTTTATTCAAAGTTATGTTGGAAAAAGTCTTCTGAAACCATCATTGATTATCACACTTGAGTGATATGTACTCAGCAGATTGGTTCTCCTCACAATTAGTGCTGGCTTTCTAGATCGGAGTGCGCTACTTATTCCCGGATCGGAGTGCGCTACTTTTTCAAATCAGCTTCCCAATTGTCCTCACAACAGGCTAGATGGATGCCGCAATGCCAATGTTATCTAGCGAATATCTGGGTTTCTACACTGAGAGAAAAAGGACTAGGATTTCCGTGTGGATACATCGTATTTACGCGGGTGCGCTCCTTAAGTAATGTAATTTCATGTATAAAAGTACAGCAAGTGGGAACACCATGCCAAGTCTGGAGTTCGGCGTCGAACTAGACTCGCTGTGATTGGATAATTTTATTCACATGATTGGTTTCGTGTTGAAAACTATTACTCTCGTAAGGTAGGGAGTCGCAGATTTAGAAAGAAGCAGGAGGGAACAATCGTAGGAAGGTGGTAACAACATTATATACGTAAGTTACCACCGTCGGAATGGGTATGGCGTTAATTCTAGATTTGAAATGGTGGTCCTACAATACAAAATTTTCGCTGGACGGTGGTGTAGACAGTACTACGGATGAAACAACATTACTTAATGAGGTGACGCGCGTAACCTGATAAAAACAGCATTTACATGCCGACTGGAGTATGCATTTCTCTCAGTGTAGAGCCACCAAAATAGTGTTGTCTGTGCTAGGCTCTTTACTACTGGGACTTTATCTAATACCGTTAGGTAGATTTAACTTAAAAATAAACTATTGAAATTTATTTAAAATTATAATGTACCTAAAAATTAGTATTACACCATTGAATATTTTGCGGTGATCCTGGATTTTGCTGAAGAAAGTTTAGGAACAGCTGTTATAACCTAATAATGTAAGTTTAAAATTTATTGAGATTAGCGTCCTCAAACAGTTCTACACAGTAGTACTAAAAGGACGCACTATAGAGTTGTAGTTGTACATTCCTTTTAGAACTGACGCAAATTTAAAATTTGAGGGGAGTAATAAAATTAATCTTTAAAAGCTAATTCTCGTTGATAAAATCAAGTTTTATAAGAAAGCAATAACGACAGTAAGAAATGAGAGAAAATAAAACGGCCGTAAAACACTTAAAAATAAGCTAGAAACATGGTTGTTTCACTTATATTCTCAGAAATATATTCGTTACTGCCTTACGTCCGAAACGTCACATTTCTATCTTAGTTTCGGCCGAAGCAGTCTTCCACTTCATTGCGCTGGTAATGTCATTGCAACTAGGTTGGTCAACATGAGAGCAACGCTCAGGGTCATACGCCAGTACGGGTGCCGCGTACTATAACATTACAATTCTTGTTATAATTCTTATTAAAATTCTTATTAAAGAAACGGATTCATTTGTACATACCCTCCTTAGTCTTAGATCAGTGACCAGTGCAAGTCTTCTCTTAAGTTCGTCCATTTCCTTTTCTTCATTTTTAATCATACGCACAAGCTTTTTCTTGTCTGATACAAGTTGTAAAATCTGATCTTCCAGTTCTATCTAAATAGGTATACAGAAACACCAATTATAATGAAGTAGTTATTGAAAACTAAGAAAAACAAATATTAATTACTCTATACAATGAAATAAAAAAAAAAGACTAAAGGGGGCAGACTACTAAATATTTTTCAAAAGCTAACAACTTTTCCTTTGCCCGTTTTTCGTAGGTGAAAAGAGATAATGAAAGGTAACTTACCACAATAATACATAATGTTATTCTACACCTGAAAATACGAATCGGAAGAATAATCAGAGTTGGCACCCATAGAAATGACACTGTGGCCAAAAGTTGAAGGACCCCAAAATCTTGGTTAAGTCAGAGACTAGAAAACTAAACTGAACGGTAATTGATGACTTATCATGATATCTGTGTTCCTTGTTAACTACTTTTTAAATAATAATTGTATTTATTTTGTAATAACTTACATAAGTTTTTATAAAATAAATAACTTATTACCAAATAATATTTAAAAAGTAGTTAACAAGGAAGACAGATATCATGGTAAGTCATCAATTACCGTTCAGTTTAGTTTTCTAGTCTCTGACTTAACCAAGATTTTTGGATATTTCAAATTTTGGCCACACTGTCATTTCTATGGATGACAACACTGATTATTCTTCCGATTTGTATTTTCAGGTGTAGAATAACATTATCTATTATTGTGGTAAGTTACCATTCATTATCTCTTTTCACCTAAGAAAACCGGGCAAAAGAAAAGTTGTTAGCTTTTGAAAAATATTTAGTAGTCTAACCCCTGAATTTACGTCTGAACTGCGGAGAAAAGTTAAAAGGCAAAGATATATTAAAATGAAATGAAATTGCCAGAAGCGTTGATTTCTAGCTACATTATTTTTTTAATTCTATCTTTGACAATAATAAAGGAAAATTTAAAGTTAACTGTATTCAATTTTCAGAGGTACGGCACTTGTCGCGGAATGTGAATGGGAAGTTTTACGTTGTGTGCCGCGTAGAGGGCCTCAGTTATTTGCTCAGATTACAGATACTAAACAGCTAAGGGATAAAAGGATGGGGATGACAACTGATGTCCTGCACGGGACTTAAATAACAAAGGTTATGTTTGAGTATAGATAAAACTCAAAAGATTAAATGTTATAAAAAAGATACTAGTTTAAAAGGTGAGATAAAGTGAGGAAGGAAAAGATTATTAAAATAAAGGATTGAGAACTCCTGTGTGATTGGCGTCGTCCTCGTCGTCTGGAATGACGAATCGAATCTTAACAGCTCTTCCACTGTCTGGTTGGAAATGGTAGAAATTGAAGTGGGTTGACATCTGGAACCAAATCCTGTTAAGCTGCTAGGGGCGTTGGGGAGAAAATACGATGAGTGTTGCTATTCATCTCTGCATGATGAATTAGATGTTCTGTTAAACTGTTTCTGTGGCGATATATTTTCACAACTATCACCGATAAGGTGTGGAGCAAAGCCGTCTCCAATGGTGTTGAACCTTTCTCATCTCGATGTTGCTCGTACTGTTTTCATTACGATTACCCCTTGAAAACGTGTCCTCTGCCATTTTGTTTGATAGGGACGTTCATTGACTGTTTCTTACAATGAACGAGGAAGTTCTTGGCTAGGATGAAGGGAATGTATCGGGAAGAAGAGAAACTAATCTTACATTTATTGGTAGCTTTTGCAATGACAATAAGAATATACATGTTTACTCAAGCTGTCTGTGAATGTACAACGTAAATAAGAGTTTTTCTTAACTGAATTGAGGATTTTAATAATTTTCATATAATTTACTTTTAGAAATGAAAATAAACTAATAAATGATTGTTATTAAATTTAACAATTCACAGCAGGAGCACACATAATTGATGCTTTTTGCACCGTTGTAATAGAAGCAGATAGTAGCACAATTTCGCTTTCTATTTCTTGAGTATTGGCACTTCGTTTAGAGATACCCTTTCTGATATTTGATATTAAACTTAGGATAGCAGTATAGATGGCGGTTTTTAATTATTAAAACTTTTGTCTCGGTTAGCATGACGTTCTTGTCTAAAGGACTTTTAAAAGTCTAAACCCAGAAAACTTCATTTGATTTAGTTGATATTTCGTTGAAAGGTATTCAATTAGTCTCCTTCATATCCTGGTAGAATGTAAGAGGTGTGTGGCAATTCTTTCTCTTGACAATATTGATCTCGTTTCCGTGATTTCTAGTATCGTTTTGGGGGACACAGCGCTCATTGGTACAGCGCCTACCTCTGGTGTGTGGTGTTTCTAGTTCGATCTCCGACCAAGTAAGTTTGTGATGTACACCATCGTGTCGGTGGCTTTTCTCGAGGTATTCCCGTTTCCTCCCACATTCTTGTACCACCGATGTTTTCATCATCTCACTTGTCTTAATCATCCGCCTCCCTTAGCCTAACAGGTATAACCGTGGGATGTTAAACTGAAAGATTTCATCTCATTTTTTCTAGTAACTCTTACACGTAGATTGTATTCAAGAGCTTCTGTTAGTACTGCGAGTTGATTTTAGTTCTTTACAATACAATGACAATCTCCAGTTCGTACCGCTGAGGGAAGCCGGCAGTCACCATGAACCCTTTTCAGAAAGCCTTTTTGCATTTTCAGGAGCATCTCGTTGGTTTCTTGCAGTCGCGAAGGTACACCTAAGCCTCACACAATGTGGTTTCTTTGATGCAACGTATACGCTTCTGAGTGTCACACTTCCATTCCCATCGGTGAGTATCGATAAGTTGATGAACTCTTTTCCTAATTCCGCCGTTGGCCCAAAGTACAGTTAATCGTTCCCCAAAACATCTAATTACCTAGGTATATGATTAGCCATTGTTTGTGGTCGAAACAAATTCTCGCATGGGAATCTTGCAAAGCTTCGCCTTAATGTTGTTGGTATGAATAATTTCTGCTTTTCCAACTTAACCCTTTCGAGACAGGGTCATTTTTCGCGTTTTCGTAGATTTTCACTTAATGAATTACAACTCAAAGACTATTTACTCGATTGATATGGTTGATACCTTGTGTTTTAGAAGGATGTGGCAATTTTATCAAGTAAGTCTGATTGCAGCGTTGCCAATGGGAGGGAAATGTAGAGTAAAATTCACAAAAAATCCCTAACAGAACTTTAATTTTTTGTAGCTGGCACCACTGTTGCCACATGGGTCCAAGTCACCTCAAAAAATTTTCTGATGTGTCGACAACATACAGTGAAAATCTGAAGTCGTTGGGTGCCATACAAAGACAGAAAGAAAAAAAATATCTCTTATTCTACACACGAAATTTTGACATTTTTTCCACCTTAGAAGCAAAAATCAAAAGTTATGCATTGTCGGCAGCTTTCCTAATTATCCTATTGAAACCTTTTATGATGTGCTGTGTAGGCCGGAGACGAGGCTTTCTTATACTAGTACGTTTGTTCTAATATAGCCAACAAGAGGGAAATTATAGAGGCAAAAGTGGGATATTTTCCAAATTTTTCACCTAAAATCGGGAATTAAAATTTTCTGTGGCTAGAAACATGGCCACCAGAAGGACGCAAACTATCTTAAATTAACTTTGGTATCCCTATAATATGTCCTACAAGTATCCTGTATCCTGACGATTGGTAATAAAGTAAGCATTCCATGAAAAAAAATATTCTACGTTCTACCTAAAAAATCATAATTATCTTTCCACTTAGAGAACAAGGTCTACTGTAAACTTCAGCTGTACTTCCCCTAATTATCCATTTGAAACTTTCTATGGTGCCTTGTGTAGAACAAAAATGAGACTTTCAGATACTGGTACGTTTATCCCGATGTACCCAACAAGGGGGGGGGGAGAGGGATTTTTCCCTAATATAGGGAATTACAATTTTCTGTAGCTGGAAATACTGCTACCAGACAGACGCAAACTATCTTAAAATAAACTTTGGTACACTGCTAATATATCCTACAAGTATCATGTCGACGTCTAAGAAACGAATCGTGTAGTTTAAAAAAAAGTTTATGGTAAATAGAGAAGTAAAATAAAATCAAGGTTTAGAACCTAAGTTCGAATTTTTCTTGCGCACCCTAATTATGCAATCAGTACTTGCTTTTGTTCACTAAGGACTGTTGTTCGACTGGCGTTAGTTGATTTGCGTTGGTACGTATAGGTACGGATTTATAAAATTAAATTTCGAAAAATTTAATTTTTCTACCAAAAAGTAGGGAAATTTTAATTTCCGTAGTTGGTAACACTGATCTCAGATGATCTAATTGGTCGCAACAAATAAATATCCATACGAGGTATGTATCTGATAAGTCATAAGTAGATCTCTCTAAAACGAAGGAAGTTATAAGGGAAAAAAAAAAGAAAAGTGGAAATTTGAAAATTCTCGATTTTTTGATTGAGCTCAAACTTGAGAGGAAAATTCGACACTCAGGGAAAAAAATTATCATGAGGATACACTATGGACCAACCATATTTAGCATAGAAAAAATCATCCCGATATCTTAATTAGTGTTCACACAGCAGAGGATTAAATAAGTGACTGCCCCGTATGCGTCGTTTACAAGGTCGGTCTCGTAAGGGCTAAAAGAAATCCTAATCACGGTAGCAAAATCTTTCCGCAGTGATTGATAAAACAAGAGATTATACGAATCGATATTTTGGTTAGCATTACATATATCATATGAATTCCCTGTTATGAATTTAAAAAATAATTAAGAGGAAAATAATTTCAGTATTTTATTTACGTCTACGCCTTATAAGGAAGAGAGAGAGATTATGTTACTTAAATTGTCAGATTGCTATTTCTTTACGTGGTGTGGTCAGCAGTCGTTCTGATAACATCAGCACCTCAACTGAGAGTATTGTAGGGAAAGAATACACTCGGGGCTACATGTTGGCAGACAGCACACTCTTAAAATAGGATGTGTGCAGAATTTATCCGCATTCCAAAAAGGCATGATTGTGGCTGTTCGAGCTACAGATGCATCAATAACACAGAAAGCGACTCTTGTGGAATGTGAAAGTTCCAGTGTAGTGAAGGTGTGCAAACAGTGACAAGAAAATTGGGTAACAGCCTCCAGAGATGGAACTACAGGGGCGTAAGGAAGATCATTCCACGGGGCAAGCGTCATGTAAAACGACACGACTCGTGACAACCAAACGAACCATCAGTGTCTGGGAATTACGTGACCCATAAATTAGTGGATGTACAATACCCATATTCCACTCAAATATGGGACGAATGCGAATGAAATTCCATAACAGACGATCTGCTCGTCATACACCCCTCACGATTCCCCACCCAAGACTTCGTCACACTTGAGCATAGAAGCACGCTAATTGGACCGTGGATAATTGTAAAAGGGTGTTTTGCTTCTATGAATCGCGGTTTATACTACACCACTCGGACGGCTGCGTGCATGTATCGCACAAACAGCACGAAGCTATGGATTTCACGTGCATGGTACGTACTGTACAGGCAATTGGTTGCAGCTGTATTGTTTGTGGGTGCTTCTGTTTGTATAGACTGGAACTCTTGGTATGGATGGACAACAGTGTGTGGTATCTGTTGTGTAGCTGCGGGTATTAGCGGATCACGTACATCCTGCAAGGCAACACTCCTACCAACTTAGACAGCATTTTTCAGGACTGCAATGTACGGTACTACTGAGCCAGAACTACTTGCTTGGCTTGAGATACATTTCACGGAGCTGCAGCATATGAATTGGCCCTCTAACTCACCGGATCTCAGGGGGGCGCGGTGGCTCAGTGGTAGAGCGTTCACCTCTGGTGCTTGGGGTCCCGGGTTCGATCCCAGCCCCCGCCAAGTGAACTTTGTGGTGGACAAACACCGTGCTCGTGGGTTTTCTCGGGGTTCTCCCGTTTCCTCCCACTTTCTTCATTCCACCATTTCACTCATCTCTCATCATCACCGTCTCCTTTAGCCTAACCGGCATAACCGTGGGACGTAAAACTTAAAGATTTCATTTTCACCGGATCTCAATTCTATAGAACACCTATGGGATGTTGTGGAACGTGCTTTTTGCGTCATGGCTCTTCCACCGACATCTGTGGAATCACTGTGGAATATCATCAGGGATATATGATGTCAAATCCCCGTGAAAACATCAATCAGCTTGTAGAATCCATGCCATGCCATGTTTCAGGCCATTCTTCGAGCAAAAGGTGCAATGAACGAAATATTAGGAGCCAGTCGCAACTCAGAGAGCACTCAGTGTATATGATCAGATTATCACATAATTATATATTTAACAAGCCAGTATATTTAACAAGCAGTTTTACAATACGGATCCACAGATTGTAAAATGTACGTACAAGATTGAGGAAGTCTTTAATTTTCCCATTTTATTTCTAGAACAGAACTAACATACCCCATGCGGGCAAGGGCACCGATCCCGGAGGAGCCTATCCCCCCCCCCAAAGCTCAAGTGGGCCCCCTTACTGTATTTATAAATTTACAATATTTGGCATAATTTGAATGCAATTTGTTTTAAAAACTTCATATATGCTTTCTGCATCTGAATGCCCCCCCCCCAATATACAGAGAAATCGGCGCCCTTGCATGTGGGGCTTCTAACACATTCCTACTCCGACTCCTACTTGTACTATGGATCCGTATAATAAAAGTGCACGGTCAAATTACTTGCATTCGTATTATTAATATTTTATTTTTATTATTAATATTCTCTTTTTTCTGTATATGCATATCTTACAAATATGTTGTAGAAGTGAACAGAGATCATGATCCAATAATTGTTTCATTTGAGCTCTGTCAACAAGAAGTTTAGAACTAACATTGTAGAAAGAGATTAGAACTAGGTTGAAATCTGAATTTGGGAAGAAGGAAAATTATAATCCCTTTTTAGCAAAATTAAATCGAACATTTGTATAATAAATAGTGTTGGAAAATTCGTTGTCAGCTTGGATTTGTACGAGGGCGGGGTGAGAAGTTCTCGGCCTGACCCAGAGATGGCACTCTAATCAGCAAAATTATATTGTTCTTGCCTAGGGGCGCTTTTCAATTGTTCATATAACAAGCGTCAACTTGTTCTTTCGAGCAGTTTGTGTGCAGGCATTGTTGCAGTTAGACGTCTTGAGTGTTAGTTGTGAAAATGGATAAACTTGAATATCATGCTGTAATCAAATTTTACGTTTTGGATGGATTAGTCCATACGGAAATTAATCCAAAGTTGACAAAAGTTTACGGGGACTCTGCCCCTTCCATGTCAACCGTTAAAAGGTGGGCAGCTGAATTTAAACGTGGTTGTACATCCCTCGAAGATGACTCACGTGAAGGAAGGCCGAAAACCGCAACCACACCGGAAACAATCGAAAAACAGACGAGTGAAGGTGGGTGAGATAGCTGAGAGTGTGGGAATATCGGAGGACGGGTGCGAAACATCTTGCACAAAGAACTAGGGATGCGAAAGCTTTGCGCGAGATGGGTGCCGCATTTGCTGACTGCCGACCAAAAGCAAATGCGAAAACGATTTTCGCAGCAATCTTTGGACCGATTCAAAAGGGATCCGACCGATTTTGTGCAGTGATTTGTTACAATGGATGAGACGTGGGTTCACCACTACACGCCAGAAATGAAACAGCAGTCCAAGCAGTGGGTGTAAGCTGGTGGTGCAGCGCCGAAGAAAGCGAAGATGATCGTACCGGCCGGAAAGGTCATGGCCAGCGTGTTTTGGGATGCGAAAGGATCCTGTTAATTGATTACCTTGCAAAAGGAAGAGCAATTACAGGCGAATATTACTCCAACCTTCTTGACCAGCTGGATGCCAAAATTCGCGAGAAGAGGCCCGGCTTGAAGAAGAAGAAAATCATCTTTCACCAGGACGACGCATCTGTGCATAGGGGTGCGTTGGCGATTGAAAAACTGTGGGATTTGCGGTACGATTTGCTCGGTCGTCACCCATATTCTCCTGATTTGGTCCATTTGACTTCTATCTATTCCCAAACTTGAAGAAATTTCTTTTCTGGGAAGCGCTTCACATCGAATGAAAAAGTTGAGAGGGTCGTGGATGACTATTTTCACGACCTTCCAGACTCGCACTTCCGGGAAGGAATACTGATGTTGGAGAAACGCTGGACCAAGTGTATTAAAGTTAAGGGAGATTATGTCGAAAAATAACATCATTTTCAAACTGAAATTCGCAGTCTTTCATCGTCAATCCGAGAACTTTTCACCTCTCCCTCGTATTTACTTAAATAATGATTATTTTACTTCTATGTAAAATACCTGCTGTAAAAATATTTTCATAAATGTAGTTTCTTTGAAAGTATATGTCTAGTAATCATGAACTCCCTTCATATTTGTTTTGTTCAACGAAAGATAGATGTGAAGTTCGGCAGTGATCGTGGAAGTGACAACATCCTCTATTGTGATGTCAAGTAGAGGAAGGGGATTTAGTAAAAGTTTTACACTTTACACTGCTCACACACACTTACACTTAACCACAAATACATCTTATATATATATATATATATATATATATATATATATATATATATATATATATATATATATATATATATATATATATATATATATATATAGAGAGAGAGAGAGAGAGAAAGGTGCCTTTAAGGACCCGCGCCAAGGGCCCTGAACGTGGCCAGTTCGACACTGCAGACAAGGTTAAACTTCTTGTAGATAGATCTCAATTTTGGTTGTTGTGATAGTCAGTTTTAACGTTTAAGCCAATCTGGTAAACCATATATTTTGGAGACTAATTCCACATTAATCCGTAAATTATGGATAACCATATCTAGCTTATTAGACTGGCCCAGAAACTATAAGTGGCGAACTTATATATATATTATATATATAAACTTAATACGTTAGTAGCAAAACTAGATAAGTGACAACGTTATATTTTCTGTACTGAATAAATATGTAGTACAAAGCAGATCCCCCCCCAAAAAAACAACAACAATACTGAGACAATCAAACGTAATCGTAAAGTTACTTCGGGGGCCGATGCTAAGTCCGAAGTTTTAGTGGCTTATGGGACCGTACTTATATGAGCAAGGGAGGTCCGAGAAGACTTTTTTCGGGAAGACGAACTTAGCCTTCCGCAACCTTTTTGGTAGGAAGACTCAAGAAAACATTTGCAATCGCGAAAATTCAACCAAGGCCTGCGCCTCGTGATCCCTGCGGGGCCTCGGGCCCTTGGCGATTGCCAAGTAGACAACATGGCCAGTCCGGCACTGCTTGTCTGTCAAATACTTCAGTAGCAGTGTTAACATGATGCTTACAGCTTATTGACACATAATTGACTGACACGAAACGGTTAAATAACTATCCGAAACAACGAAAATTTTGGTTTTCATGTACACAGAAGAAAATGTTAAAGTTTATGTTACAGGATATGAAGTAAATTATTTATTTCTGTATAATTCTTCAAGGAACTCGGGTTGAATACGAACACTGAGCCTTTCTTTATTGTATGATACAATGGGCAGAGCCACGTTAATCGATGAAATTCGTTCGCCAATTGTTCCAAGGAGCATCATTTCCTGTAACGGTGACATTCCGTGGCCTGCGAGATCCTCTGATCTTAGTGTGTGTGATTTCTTCCTATGGGGACATTTCAAAGGCAAGATGTACCGTACACATCCTGAAACAGAAGATTGAAGGCGAAATCACTGCCATTCTGCGAGATACGCTACACCGAGTATTCTGCAGTTTCTATAACATGCTATTAGTATGTGAACCACGAACGGAAGCACATCATTGCGATGTCATCTTTAAGAAGTAAAGAGATAGTTTGTGACTTTTTGTAATGAAAATATAAATGGCATACTGTATACATGCCAGGGTTATGTTCCAACTTTTACAGAAATAAATTGCTTGGCTTATATATGTATATGGAGTGTTGTGAGAATATACAGTAATGAAACTTTTAAGATAACAAGCAAATAAGACAGGCTGGATTATATGCGATACTTTTGGAATAACAGATAACGTACTTAATGTTCTAAATGTTCTTCTCAGGAACATTTATAATATGCTTGTCCAGGAATTCTGTGAAACTCTGCGATTTCCATTATTTATTAACTATGCATTACCATTTGCTTGTTCCGGGCTAGCACTTCGAGGGTATACATGTTTTCCTTTTCTTACGTATTATTCCCAAAATCTGACGCCAAGTACATAATTTCTTCATATTAGTGATGTCTTGTAATTTTCATAGCTTTACTGTTATATTACAATCAATCCGCTACGGTTGACTCCGAAAAGTTCCCGTTTCACTATTAGTCACACCCATTCCATCTTGACCACCAACATATCCCCTCTTCTGCAAGTAGTATATCTCGTGTTAATTCGCGATTATTCTATATTTGCTTAACACAGAGACTCTGTGTGAGGTATCCAATGCTATGACCCAGACTTGAGCATGTATCTTAATGTTGCCTCCTTGGTTGTAAAGTTGTACGCAGGATATCACACCATAAGAAGGCTTTTTTATTATTATTGATGTAGCAGAGTCTTCTGCAAGATCATATCCAGAGATTTTCTGAGGATATTCAAACATCAATTCTCACAACTACAAGGGAAATTTCTTCTGAGATACTACCATGATTATCATCAAATTCGAATACTAAAAAGAGGGTAATATCACCTTCACCCGTTGTCTAAAAGCCGCAAACAGAAACAACTGGCAACCCTTACAGTAATTCTGTATGTAATTAACAGAACAAGACAATCAAATTTGAAAGAAAGAAAGGAGTTCCTCACTATGAGCAAGTAACAAGTGTAAGTAGAAATGTTTGAACCTTCAAGTGAAAAGACTAAAGACATATACATTCTGTTTGTAAGAAACACAAATCCATGACCATGTAATTATATACCATTAACTGAATGTACTGTAATATGACGGATTTACCATTGTACTTTTGTGAATTGAGGCTACAACCTTGAAAAATACTTAGCATAAAATTAATAAATTTCGAGAATTATTCTCCATCACCGGCATCGAAAGCTGGAAAATGACTGAACACGTCATTCAATAATATCTATTGCCGAATACATAATAATGAAAATTATAGGAGATGTAGATCTATGGTAATATTTGAAAGAAAACATGAACACAATTTCATTTTCTACAAAATACAGGAGAGCAGGATAGGAGTTAAGGAATTTTCATAATATTCTAAGTCTAGCATTGTCACTGTATTGTTTCGGAGATTTTACTGTACCTTCGTCAGTAGATGCAAGTCCATTCTTTTCCTCCCTCTTGTCGATATTGCTCTTGAAAAATCTAAATTCAAGTACCACGAGTCCCTCCGAGCAAATGGTTTTGTTTCGAAGACGAAGACTCTAATCACGCCTCTTCTGCCTCTTCATTTTCATATAAGGTAAATCCTTAAAGCTCGAACCGTCCTCTCAAAACGTATTTGTGATGTCAGAAAGTGAACGGTAGTGAGGGCGAGTCTTAGACATTAATGCTGGGGTGTCAACCTCAAGCTTCATGAGTGGTACCTTTCAGAGGAAATCGAATTGAAAAAAACCTAAACTCAGCAAATAGAAATACATTGATGAAATCCAAGTTCGAAATAATCACAGGGTTGATAATATTACAAATCCTTAATATCGCAAGGTCTCTAACAAATTTGAAGAGTGCAAAATGGTCGGTGATTTTTTTCCATAAAAGGGTCAATCCAAGCTAAGTGATCGAGAAAAACGGAAAATTGTCGCTCGAACATCTCCAAAAAATAAATTTTTTAAATGAATATTTATCCTATATTAGAGTACTTCAAAACCGCAATTAATTATTTTTTTCAACATCGCATGGCGACGCAGCGGCTGCCGCCATTTTGCGTTTTCTGTATTTTAAACATTTATATTGTTTTGAACATCCCAGCATGTGTTTGTCCTACCAAATTGAAAGTTGCTGGACGTCTCCAACTTGTGCAGAGCTAAAATTTTGATCTCTTAACATTTTTGCCTAAAACCACATAAAAGGAGTGAAATTAGGGCCCTTTAGCAACATTTTTGGATATTGGAGACATGTTTCGGAATTTGTGTGTGCATGTAGTCCGGGATCATAAGGTTATACTCAAAAACTTGCAGACCTGTAGCTGCTCCCAAAGGAATGAAAAAAATCGTAAAGTTGGAGAATTATGCCAATTTGGCACATTGCACTGTCCAATATCTCCAATGGGCCTGGATAAAAAAAAAATCTGAAATTTTGGGAATAGTTAGTCCTTTAGCATGTTACATTTCAACGATAGTGCTTTTAATTAAAAGCTAAAATATTGATTTATATTTTAATATGATACGAATTAGACTTACCTGTCTTTTTGTTTTTACCCAAGGTGAGAAATTAGACCTTATATTCTCACTTGTATTTTGGCGTTCAATTCTTAAGTCTCTTGTGAATAAATCAATTCTGTATTGTAATCTTCTCAGGGCTGTTTGATGCCTCTCTAATTGTGGCATTTTGCCTGCGTCAAATAAAAATCACAAGAAAGATAAGTATATACGGAAATTAACAGCAGAGGGAATAGAAGTTGTGAATAAGTACAAAAAATTTATTCTTTTCTGAAAGAGAAATAGAATTGACTAAGTAACTAACTGTATGGCCTATGGAACCCGAAAGTTCAATGCCGCGTTCACAAAAACTAGTGACTTCTATCCTTAGCCAATTGGATCCAGTTTCTATTTTGTATTCCTATTTCTTCGAGATCTAACTTAATATTGTCCTCCCATCTGCGCCTCGGTATTCCTAATAGACGTTCTTTGCTTGGGTTTCCAGTCAAACCTTTGAAAGTGTAACTACTTTCTTCCATTCTAGCTACGTGGCCTGCCCACACTGGGCCTCTTAGACTTGATGACCCTAACGATGTTTGTTGAATGGTACAAATTACGCAGTTCCTTATCATGAAGTTTCTGGCAATCATCATTTCCGTTTCCCTTTGATCCGAATATTCGTCTCAAGATTTTATTCTCAAATACTTCCAATCTACGTTCTTCGCTCACAGTAAGCACGCGTGCATACAACAAAACATGCATGATTGTCATTTTCTATATTTTACGCTTCAAATTCCTCGAAAGAAGACGAAATATTTTGAACCGAATAATAACACGAATTTCCTGCTTTCAGTAAACATTTAATTTCTTCATGGATGTGGTTTTGATCTGTTAATATTGTTCGAAGGCATCTGAAAGTATCTACTTGGTAGAAAGCATTATTTGATATCTTGACGAAATTATAATTTGTAGTATTACCATTCTGGCGAACTTCCATGTATTTAGTGTTCGCTGCATTTATTTCTAAAGCCATGGCCCTGCAAGCGTTTGATAGGGCCTCTGCATTTCTTTCTAATGTTTATTTATTTATTTATTTATTTATTTATTTGATTGTATTCTTTCAATCATATCTATATGTTTTCGTGTTGTTGGTGACCAAGACAGAGTCGCATATCCTAATTGCGATCACACAAAACAGAAGTAGAGTTTCATTAACGTAGCCTCGTCTTGAAACTCTTTACATATTCTCATAACAAAGCCAAGATTTCTGTATGAATTATTAACAATTGATTCAATATGATAAGTAAAACTTAGTTTAAGATCAAATAGCACTCCTAAATGTTTAATTAAAGTAGGTGTCTCCAAAATAGTTCCTTCAATAGAATACCCATATTTAATGGTGTTTTCTTTGCGGGTAAAGGAAAGAGTTTTGCATTTATTTACGTTCAACTTAAACTTGTTATTGTCACACCAGTTCTTAAAGTCTATTTGTAGTTTTTTACAGTCTTCAAGCGAATTAATTTTGGAGAATAGTTTAAGGTCGTCAGCGAATAGAAGAGTGTTAGAATAATTAATTCTTCTCCTACCATTCCCTATCAGATTTATATCATCAGCATATGCCATAAGCTGGTGAATACCACTCAGCTCTAGGCCTTCGTTGCTATCTTTGATTTTCCTTACAGCGTATTCCAGAACAAAGTTCGATAATAATGGTGACAACGCAACTCCTTGTTTTAGACCATTCTAGAAGTGAAACCAGATGGACAAGAATTTTCTTCTCAGACTTTACTTTGGGATTCATTTAAATATATCTTAATTAATCTAACCAGCTTTTTAGGTATTCCAAATTCTGTAGGAATGTTGTACAGTATTTCCCTCTTAATCGAGTCGTAGGACATTCTAAAATCATTAAGTAATGTACGTACCGCAATATTGTATTCCCGCTTCTTTTAGAACATCTGTAACAAACTTAATGTATTAGACTAGTTGAAATACTTTTGTTTTATTAACATTAAGTGCTAAGCTATGAAGATTTGTTCTAATTTTTATTTTTTCAGATTGCTGTGTGAACAACAATAGTAAATAAATGTAAATAACTACTTTATTCATATTTGATACTTGAATAAATTTGTTAAACATAATTAAATTAAAAAGTGGATGCATATTGTATGGATTGATTGTTCATATCATCGATTCCTGGAAGGGTTAAACAATGTAGACCCGCGACAAAAATCTTTGTGACAGATAATAATTTTTTTTTTTTACCACACAAGGCGTATCTTTAAGATTTCAGCGTAATTAATTGAATACCTACCAAGACACACAGGCTTCTATGGGAGAAAATGAATATTGTGTCACTCAAGATTTCTTCAAAAGAGTTGTCCTAATAGAGCCTTAGCTACTTAAGCCTTCATTCGGCAAATTTTCTGTGTTTATTTCTGTATTTTTCTTTTTTAAATCAAACTTTCCTTCCCTTCTTTCTCTCTTCGACCATTATTTCATGTAAGGTGTTATAAGGCACTGGGCTAGAAATCATGGGGTATTGAGTTCAAACCCACTGCACGTCAAAATTTAATTTGTTCTTGCAAGGTATATGATGACTTCTCTTTGTTCGAAGTTCTCTATCTAGAGATAAGATGCAAGAATCATGCACATATTAACCGAGAGAAAGAGAGAAAGAGTAGATATATCTACAATTGAAATATTATCCGAAACATTCATTGATATTCATATTTGATTATGTTTTAATTCATTTTTGTTTATTCTTCTTTTACATAATTACAGTTCTCGATTACTTAGAATATAGCAAGGGATAGTTACGGCGTGTTACAAGAGAGAAGTCTTATTCTTCTGATATCGTATATGCTTCTAATAAAAACATGCTTGTTATTAATTGGGGATTAAATTACACAAACCCATGTACACACAAAATAAGACTATTGGTCATATTTAAAACATATGACATGTTTTCTATTGATGTAGTGGTTTTAGTAAATTGAACTGACACACACTGCATATCTTATTTTTAATCTCTTAGATTGTCTTTCTTTTTTCTTTTTTGTTTCATTTTCCGAACACACTGGAAACCAGTAACATAACTCCAGAAAATATTCTTGTTAGCTTTAATGTGTAAATGGAAAATAATAATAATAATAATAATAATAATAATAATAATAATAATAATAATAATAATAATAATAATAATAATAATACATTTTATAAAAATAAGAACTACGATGGATTTGCTGATAAAAAAATATTATCGCAAAACAATGATGGAAGTGAAAACACCTCGACCTGATATTTTAATTCATTCGACCTGATATTTTAGTACAGTTATTAAAACTGATAACTATCAAAAGTCAAGGTAACGTTGAAACGAATAATGTAAAACATTCAGAGATTTTACAAAATACTGTAACTTGTGAAATGAATGTTTGACCAACAATGACTTTTCCTTGTGTGTCTTATGTTAAATAAGATTTCTTTGTAACTTTTTCATTATAGCAATTGTTCTGTAGATACTAAACGGTGTCTTCTACCCGACTTTTTATTCCTCGCAGAAGCATGGATATTTTTTGCTGTTTGGCACACTGACATTTTTCAAACAAACTAGTGCACTTGTAGGACACCTTATGTAGTTCTCAAGCAATCAAGTTTATCTGCATTGTTGGTTGTTCAACGTTGCAGGATATGAAAATTGAAAGAGTGAATGCACTTTTGCTCGTATACATATAAAATAATTAACTTATTCGTACAATAGTAGCATACCTGAAATAATATTTTCAATCGAACGTCCCTGCGCTTCCAGGATTTTGAGGTCTAGCTCGTATGGAGCGTCAATATAAAGAATAAAGTCTAGGTAGAAATATGAATAATAAGGCTCTTCAACTGGATGGTCAGGTTCAGGATTATCTGGTGATAAATCATCCACTAATGGATTGTAAAAAAGTTGTTCCCTTTGAATAGTTCGATCTCTATTCCGTCGTGACCTGATCCAGGATCTTATTTTCGAAAAAACCTGAAATAAAACAAACATATGAATACAAGTATCGAAATAGTGAAGCATGAGTGGCGAAAGATATCTTCTGTTAGTCGGTTTAAACGAAAGATATCTTTAAACTCGTCGATATCACTGTTCGACATTGCATACAAAATTCACAACTATTGTTGACTAAGCTCGACGAAGTTAAACTCCGAAAACCAACCGTTGAATGTTATACTTAGTTCATCCACAACTTTATTGATATATAACATTGAACGTTGTTCCTACAACAAACATTTTCACTGAAATTCATTATGAATTTCATTCAACAGTTGAACTTTGTTGGTGAACACGGCCGTCAATTGAACTTACTCGTAGCTAATTATTATTAATTTAAAAGAGAGTTTTTCGGGACTGAAGAAGATAAATTGTCGTACAAGAATTATAGCATTTTCTCCAAATGCATCAGAGAGCTGAACTGAAGATTCTAACAATAAAGATCTGGGCCTTGAACCAGATGAAGACCATGCTATACCATATATATCATTCAGATACGGCAATCAAAACTATAGTGAAGGAAATGGGGTATCAAGTGATGAAAGCGAATATCATAGTCAGAGACAGTCAGCAGTTCTTGTACATTACTTACAGAATGCTCCGGAGGAGGCTAAAAGGGAAGTCTTACTGGGGATGTACTTGAACCTGAACCCACAAAGTGGGGGTGATGTATAAATTTCCTGAAAGCTTAGATCAAGGTGAGATCAAAACCTGTTACCAAAATTTGGAAGGTCTAATGCATTCCGCTTGGGGGCAGCACTTTAGTCATTGTTCTTAAAATCTTTCAGCGTGTCCATAAAGTCCGTTGCAATCTGAAAAATCTGAAACGGTGAGACAGATATGAGAACAGAAAAAAATTCTTTCATCACTTCAGAAGTACAACGTATCAAAGTAACGACGTCTTTGTCTCGGTATTTTTTGAACAAGTTATAGTATTTAGGGAATGTATAAATAGAATATTTATTTTGATGTAAAATAATGTTTTTCCTTAATTTTTCTAAGGTATAATTTGAGATATCAGCTACAGATGACAATCGACATTATGTATCTAGTTCAGTCAGTTACGGATCAGCATATTTTACAACGATTGAAATTAATTTCTTTTCTTTTTATCAATGTCAATATTCCTTGCGAGTAAATCGATAACTTTTTGTTTAGTGTACTTTCATTTGCGTTTTATGTAAGCTGCTATCTCCATACTTTTTAAATAAAAAAAATACTAGTTTACGTTTTATTCCCAATCATTTATTACCCTCACAATTTACAAATAATATTTTTATATAAACCGTTTCTAATCACTCTATTAGGATCTTGAGTTTACTCTCTAGAATTGTTGGAAACAATGGGGAGTTTTATCTAGATGGTATAGATGGAAGAATATTAAGTTCTATTTACAGAAATACATATAAAGTAACCAGGAAAGTTCTGTTGCTTTTTCACTCACCATCTTCGAACATCGATGTCACCTAAGATGTACCTGGAATATCAAAAATAGTCCTCATCAGCGTCGACGACCTTCTGCCAACGTTCTGGAAGGGCATGGATTCCGTCGCGGTAGATCTTGGTGGACCGTGAAGCGAAGAAGGTATTAAGTGCATTTTGCACCCCTATTAGGGATTTGAACTGGCGTACTCTAGGATGATTGTCCAAATAATGGAACAATTAATAATCGGACGGTGCAATGTCAGGGAAGTATGGTGCATGCAATAGAATTTCCCATCCAAGGCCTAGAATGATGTCCCGGGTCATCCTAGACACCTGGGGCTTAGCATTGTCCTGTAACAGGAGGACACGTTTGTGATTCGGAAGTGCTGGCTCCAGAGATTTTAGTCTTTCTTGAACACGGCTCAATTGCTGACGGTACACAGTTGCATTGATGCTCTGACCAGCTGGTAGCATTTCTCGATGCACGATGCCGCCTGCAGTCCACCAAACACACAGGAAAACCTTTGGAACCAGTTCATGGTATGCTAACTAATGATGACGTCGCCGTGGAGCTTCGTACAGGACCCACTTCTCATCACATGTCAACATTCTGTCCACAAATGGCTCCTTCCTCAGACGAGGAAGCAAAGAAACACAGGTGTCTGCTCGCGTTGCCTTCTGGCCCGGAATCAAATCATGTGGAATCCATCGAACCAACTTTAAGTGCTTTACAAGTTGATGGAGGTGCTGCCGAATGGTTTCTCCACTCACACTGAATTGTAGTCCCAGTTCCTCACATGTTTGGTCACTGTTCGCTTCAATTGCTGCTGAAGATCTTCATTTTGTACATGTGTTGGTCTTCCGGCACGCGGTGCATCTTCGAGGGTTTCGTCACCGTCCTTAAACTTGTTAAACCACCACTGCACTGTTCGCGTAGTTAAGACACTCTCATGAAAGACTTGGCATATCTTCCGCTCCACTGCAGCAGCGTTTGATTCCAGTTTGAACTCGTGCAGCATACTTAAGACGCTCTGTGGAGGTCCCTTGTTCACTCTGTCCTTACTCAGGTTCACGGTGTAACTACTACAACCGGGTAATATGTTGGATATAGTCACACCAACGACTGATCTTCGCCTTCTCTCGATTTGCATTCAACTCAAGCTGTGAAGGCCAATTGAACACAGACCTCCACAAAATGCGACAGAACTTTTCTGGTTACCTTTTTATAATAAACATTTTCATTAAGTTTTATTTTTTGTTTTTTCATATGGTGCGCATATGACACTATCCATAAGAACTTCTTAGGTTTGGCTACAGATTATGAAGTAGGATATTTTATATACTTTTAACCATATCAAGGGTCAAAGAGTGTTCCTCTGTCAATGTAGCAGGAGTTTGGGCTAAGATCAGCGTAGTTCTTGAAATGGATAGACGACTTCTTTCTGATCTAAAACCACACAACTTTTATTTTCGATATTTTTTTTTCACAACTTATCCTTTGCTCATGAAACTGTCAAAATGGGATTCGTGGTACAGAAACAATAGGAGAGAATCGCATAGCAAAGTGCCCGTTGCCACACAGAAAGTTACATAAGAAAGAACCTAGAGAATCAGTGTATTTCATCGTCAGTGATTCATTATGTATAATGAAATAGAACAAAAATAACATAGTAACAATAGCGTCCAATTGTCAATCACGAAAGTAAATAGAGTTGGTACTGTTTAAAACAAGAGAAGTAAAGTAAAATGCAAGTTATCTATCATGCTGTTGTACCAAAGTATAACACTTACATGGGAGGAGTAGACCAATTTGACGAAAGTGTAGATGCTTTCAGACTAGGTTCTGACTTTTCTCTACGTCTTCATTGAACCTCTGCCGATGAAAATTACCCTGCCCCTGTAACCTCTCACAAACTCAATCCTTAACAAGACTCACGACTTCTCTCGCGAGCTCAGTTCTTCACGAGACTCACGATTTCTAATGAGTTACGAGATTTCAGGGTAAGACTATGAGGGAAAAAAAGGCTCTTCCCGCTATTTGCTTTTCATCTAAATGCAGCCTGTCGAAATGCCTGGCAAATTCATCAGGTTTATGTTATATCAATGTTAGCAAGGAACTAACCGCAGGAGTACTGTTAAGTGCTTTTCCATTGAAGCATGCCTATCCAGCGAAAGTGAACAGTACACATAAGGTTCTGTTCACATCTGAGATGTACATTATGTCACAAATGCATAGAATTCTGTGCAAAAATTTAATGTTCAATTACATATACAACGCTGGTACAACTTTCATTCAGTCTGTACAGTTAACTTCAATGCCAGTAGCAAATTACTTGTGAGGATATGTCAATAAATTAAAATATTAACAACTATTACAATTGCTTTTGTAATATATTAGAATAAAAAAACGTTATTATTGTAATGCCTAAAGATATCACAAAATGTGATATTTTGAGATTCAGCATACCCCTTATTTTTGATTCGATTCAACTTGCAGCCATATGTCATTTCCTTGTTCTCTCAAATAAATAATACGTTCAATATGAAATAAATGGGGTATAGCTTTTGGGTAGTATGTTGGAAAGAGTCAATATTATATAGATACATAATGTTACAAACATTTCTTATATGTTTCTTTAATACAGATGGAGGAATTTTAATTTTTCTTAAATTTTTTATCACTGTCTGGGATTACACGCCTCAGATTTTGATTGTGCTATAACTATGTTTTCTTTATACACATTAGTCCGCTGGCATACTTTTGAAATAACGTACAGTATCAGAATTGCTTTCAAAATGTACTTTTAGCTGATTCAAAATCTATTTTATAACTAGGAAGCATTCTTAATTTGATGAACTTCGGAATACAATTTGTGATTGCTTACTAAACTTCTCGCAAATGTGCAAATGTATGTTATTATATCAATATAATATATAGAGTACCTAAAGCTGAATTTCAAGATTCAATTTTATTCTAAATCGCTTCATAAGGTATAAATAAAGAATAATAGCATAAGGAAGAGGTAGATGCTGTGATACTTATCTTTTAAGAAAGGAGAGATTTAGGTGAAATACTTTTGCCACTTATCTTTTGAGCATACCGTCTTGAAATCGTCAAGTATCTCTAAAGAATATGTATGTTAAGTATTATTTTTATTTTTTTATATAGATGAAAACTGTTTAAGCGCATTTATTCTACTATCTTTACTAAGGTTTGCTCTTGTACTGTTATATATCGATTGCATAGCAGTCATGTACTTGTTGCAAGAGAGAAATATGTAGAGTGCTATTTAGTCGAATACGTATGAAGACAAAATACAGAATAAAGTTGATGAGGCCTTACCGCCACGAGAACAAATCCTTCCATTCCCTCGACTAATCAGGAAAAATGTTCTCCAATTCCACGTATAAAACCTGGATTCTGGGGATGAAGGTTCTGTTCTAAGAAATTAACGGTTAAGAAAATTCGAGTGAGGTGCAGGGATGAAATTTTGAAAGATTATATTATTGTATGACAGAATTTATCATTATTACCTTATCCTGTATTACGTATCTGTAATTTAGTCTTCTCTTTCTCTTCTACAAACTTCTAAATAAAGTACAGAAATACCGTTTAAAGGAAAGAGAAAACTTATTAACACGAAAACTATGCTATTGGAGGAAAAGATTAAACTTACGGATCCCATGATAGATGCTTTAGGAATCCTTTGTTATGTTTGCTTTTTTATATTTCTTCTTGTTGGTTTTTTACGTCTTCTTTCTAAAATAGTTCGTCGCATTCTAATCGTTGTTTAGTTACTTTAATATTACATTGTTGTCTAACAATAGCATAACATTATTTATGTCTAACAATAGCATTTAAAAAAATAAATTCAAATCATAGATAATGTTCAAAGAATAGAGAAACATACCTCCTTGTTAATAACTTCTTTTTGCTGTATATATAAAAACGAAGCTTGACATGTATTCTATGTATATTTGGTCAATACATTCTAAACAACACTTTATCACTACACATAACAGTCCAAGTTTTAATAACTTTATCAGTAAACATAGCAGTTCAAAGTTTTAGGGCATTTTATCACTACAAACAGCAGTTAGTAACTTCAGTCCACTATACTTTAAAAAGAACGTGAATTCTTTTGTGTATATGTGGAATGCTGGATCATACTGTGCTATTGCTTTCAGCGACATTCTTTTCTTGCAGCGGAGTGAAGCTTGATCTTGACCTGCCCATAAGTTAGTTTCTTTTAATCTTATACTTCTCGGAAGAGGCAGAATCTTTTCTTGAAATACGAAATTATATATTTTTCCCAATTAAATCTTACCTTAAAGAAAATGCATAGAATAGACAACATTAGGCACTAAGGCAATTATTTAGACAGTAAAAGGCGAAATAGGAAAAATGGACAAAATAAAATTGGCTTAAATTTAAACTACAGGGTTATTCAAAAAGAAAGAACAGATTTCAAACATTTATTTCTTCCAAACTACAAAAGATAGAAACATGATTCGAACGTTACTTGATTAAGAAAAGTTTACAATTTAAACAGCCCGGAAGTTCCAATCACGGCTGCATTGGCGCTGTTGTTTGTTGTTGTTTGTCTGTAGCGAAATGGCGGCGTCACCACAGGAGAAGTCTTTTTGTGTGCTACAATTGGCGAAACTTGAGTCCATTGTTGCAGTTCAGCGAGCATTTCGCCGTCAACTTAATAAACAACCGCGGCATCATAAGCAAATTTACGAGTGGCATCGAAAATTCGTAGAAGATGGTTGCATCTGCAAAGGGAAAAGCACGAGACGTTCACACACATCGAACGAGAATTTCGAGCGTATTCATACACTTTACGAAAGGAGCCCAAAGAAATCAACATCACGAGGAAGCAAAGAACTTAACATTCCTCAACCAACGGTATGGTGAGTTCTAAAACATCGTCTGCACATAAAGCCATACAAAGTGCAGTTATTGCAAGCATTGCATCCTGACGACCACAACAAAAGGTACGGATTTTGCATTAGCATGTTAGATTATATGGAAGAAGACAATTTTGCTCAACGATTAATTTTTTTTTTTTGATGAATCCACTTTTCTTCTTTCTGGTAAAGTTAATCGCCATAACGTTAGAATTTGGGCAAGTGAAAATCCTGCGGCAGGTATTCAACATGAAAGTGATTAACCAAAGATGAACGTCTTCTGTGCGATATCTGTAACCAAAGTTTATGAACCTTTCTTCTTCATGGAGAAACCTGTGACAGAATTAACCTATCTAGACATGCTTCAAAACTGGTTATTTCCGCAACTTGAAGATGATTCAGATGACTTCATCTCCATGAAACATGGTGCCCCGCCTCATTTTTCTAACCACGTTCGACGTTACTTGAATGACACCATTCCAGAACGTTGGATTGGAAGAGGAGGAGCAGAAGATCAACTTTATCGCAGGTGGCCTCCCAGGTCTCCGGGTCTCACTCCGTGTGATTTTATTTTATGTATGGGGTTACGTAAAAGACCGTGTTTTTATCCCTTCTATGCCTGACACTCTTGAAGGTCGACGACATCGAATTGTTGAAGCTGTGGATTCGATAACTAGAGACCAGCTGATTCGTGTGTGGCAAGAAATGAGCCACCGTTTTGACATTTGTCGTGTAACACACGGTGCTCATATTGAATGCACACCATAATTACTAACAATAAATTGTAAACTTTTATTAATTAAGTAACGTTCGAATCATGTTTCTATCTTCTGTAGTTTGGAACATGTTTCTATCTTCTGTAGTTTGGAAGAAATAAATGTTTGAAATCTGTTCTTTCTTTTTGAATAACCCTGTATAATCCTCCATATAAACTTTAAAACTTTATTTTTCATCATATCTTTAATATTAAAGAATAGGCATTTTGCCTAACTCCCTGTCTCTACTCACCATGTTATACTTGTATGGTTCAACGACAGTTTGGCGAAATGAAGGCGGAGGTCAACTGATGTAGGCTTTACAGTAGAGTGTAAGTGTCTGTTTTTGTTAAAGCTAGCATTAACAGACACAATTCTCCACTTGAAATATAGGCACAAATATAGGATACGTTCTTCTCGAAAGTAGAAAAAAAAACTTCAAATGTTAATACATTGTTATAATAAGACAAAATTTCATACATGAAAGGTTCATTCCCTGTGTGTCTAAAGCAAGTGTCTTATAAGCGCAACGATATGACAGGAGAGCAAAATGCTACACCAGGAGCCGCCAGCTTATTGCGCATGTTAACAGTAATAAAGCAAGTATGTGCAGGGTAGCCAAAAAGTCCCTTTACATCTGGACTTATTTCATCTGTACGTTAATAATACTTTTGCAGGATGAACGCATTACTGACGCACTAACTACTGGACACGTTTCCTTTCGGGTTGACGGACGACCAGAACAAAGGCCATCCAAAACACTTCCCAGACGAAAAGGTTTTTTCTCCCATGTGATCAAAGCTGACGACTTAGTGGCTACTTACTGAACCGTTCACGAAACCTATACATCACCTACGGCATATTTTTGTTATTGTACTTCCTTTAACGAAACCACACACTTCCCACTAAGTGCTCCTCCATAGACAAGTAAGTGATATCTGCCATTGCTGTTCACGAAATACGGATATACCAGACAACTAACTATTTAAAAATAAAAGTAGTTATATTTTCACCTTAACAGAAAACTATTACTGTGATTTATCTTTTATTTTTGTTTCTGATTGTCATCATAAATCAACGACAGTTCACATACTTTATAGTAATATACTCTATAATTTTTCACAACTAAGCCAACTTTAAGAAGCAATTCTTGTGATATTAAAGTGGAATCTTCTATAAAATAATCATAATTGATAGTCTTTATTTCTGTCAGTACTTTTGTCACAGACTGAGAGCTACAAGACTAATAGATCTAGAAATAAGATATTACCTTCCTATTTTCTCTCCTATTTTCTCCCAGTACCTTTCTTCCAGACTATAAATGCAAACTGAGCAAAAAAGAAAGAAAGAAAGAAAGAAAGAAAGAAAGAAATAGAAAGAAAAATAAATGAGTGCTATTTCATGCCACAGGAAAATAAAAGAGATTTTACTTATTTCCTTGACAAGATGTCTGTGTGTGTGAGAGAGAAAAAGAGAATTCGACTTGCGGGGTTGAGTTTTGTGTAAAAGCAGTTAGTTCTTAGTTTTCCTGTATTTTGCATGTTTATTTAAATAATCTATATTTTGAATAAAAAAATTTGAACTTTATACTTCCTAATTAGTATACTTTGCAGCAAGGTTAAATAGTTTCTATGTGCTTAAAAGTTTATCATTTAGAACCCTACGAAAAAGACTTCTTTACAGCTATTTTTGTAGATTGGTAATTTCCGGGGTCGCTTGTTTTTTACGAAATAAATTTATTTAGGAGTGTTTAATTTGCATAAATAGACATATTGATAACTTTCAAAGTATTCTTTTAAGTTCTTACAGAAATTCTACTTCAGTATGCTTTATATACTTAAACAAAACTACACACACAAATTTGCCTCAATTGCCCCGCCCACTCCATGTCAGTCATACTCTGAGTAGGCTTTGTCAGTGCATGGCTCCTGCCACTGCTTCCTTCTTCCTCTTGTCAATCATTGTCAATATAGCACCTGGATTGAACTAAATTGTACGTACAAATCAATAAAAATTATTGTAATAACTTCAGTTGTTGCTTCTTTTTAAATGACGAAATTAATTAAATGGGGCTTTGCTTTTCGGGAAAAACAGTAGTTGAGAAAGAATATATGTCGGCATAGCTAAAACTAACTAACCCTATGGCCTATGGAACCCGGAGATTCAATGCCGCGTTCACAAAAGCTCTCCACTGACTTCTATCCTTAGCCAATTGGATCCAGTTTCTACTTTGTATTCCTATTTCTGCAAGGTCCATCTTAATATTGTCCTCCCATCTGCGCCTAGGTCTTCCTAATGGTCGTTTTCCGATTGGTCTTCCAGTCAAGACTTTGAAAGCGTTTCTACTTTCTTCCATTCTAGCTACATGACCTGCCCACCTAAGCCTCCTACACTTGACGACCCAAACGCCTACACTTGGTAAACCGTATAAATTATGTAGTTCCTCGTTATGAAGTTTCCGCCATTTCCCATTCCCGTTCCTCTTGGGTCCGAATATTCGTCTCAGGATCTTGTTCTCAAATACTTTCAATTTATGTTCTTCCCTCAGAGTAAACGACCACGTTTCGCAATCATATAGAACAACAGGCATGATTATCGTTTTATATATTTTAAGCTTCAAATTCCTCGACAGAATTCCCGACGACAAGAGATTTTGAATCGAATAGTAACACGAATTCCCTGCTTTTAGTCGACATTTAATTTCTTCGTGAATATGATTTTCGTCTGTTAATATTGATCCTAAATATTTGAAAGTATCCACTTTATCAGAAGTATTATTTAATATTTTAACGCATCCATAATTTGCCGTATTATAGTCCCGACGCACTTCCATGTATTTAGTTTTCTCTGCATTTACTTCTAAACCCATGTCCCTGCAAGCGTTTAATAAGATCTCTGCATTTCTTTCTATTGTTCTCCTATCATCCCCTATTAAATTTACATAATCAGCATATGCAATAACCTCGTGATGGTTGCTATCTTTGATTTTCCTTATAGCGTATTCCAGAACAAAGTTAAATAATAATGGTGACAACACATCTCCTTGTCTCAGGCCGTTTTCGACGTGAAACCTCGTGGACAAAATTTTCCTACCCGGACTTTACTTTGGAATTCATTTAAACATATCTTAATTAATCTAATTAGCTTTCTTGGTATTCCAAATTCTGTAAGAACGTTGTATAATGTTTTTCTCCTAACCGAGTCGTACGCATTTCTAAAATCAGTAATAGTTGATGTACCGGGATTTTGTATTCCCACTTTTTTTCGAGTATTTGGTCGATAGTTGATCGATTTCGTCTAAATGCACACTGATAATCTCCAATAATTTCATATGTGTATGGGATCAATCTTGCTAATAGAATATTTGAAAGGATTTTATAGGATGTTGACAGAAGAGAAATGCCTCGATAATTATTACAGTCAGTTTTGTCCCCTTTCTTGTGAATTGGAACAATGATTGATTCTTTCCACTCTTATGGCAATTCTTCCTTGTTCCAGATAAGGAGAATGAGTTTGTGTATCTTGTTCCACAATTTTTCTCCTCCAGCTAAAATTACCTCAGCCGGAATTTCGTCTACACACGGAGATTTGTATTTCTTTAATTTTTTTGTAGCGGTTTCTACTTCTATTCGGTTGGATTTTGGAATATACGGTTCTGCGGTGTGTACCTCCTTTTCTCCACGCACATTAGTTTTTGGCTGCGTGTTCAGCAAATCGTCAAACAAATCTTTCCATTTATTTAAGATGCTATTCGTATCAGTAAGAACTGTTCCGTCAGCTTTCTTTAATATATACGCACGAGGTTGATAACCTTTCTTAAATTCGCTGATCCCCTTATACATGCCCCGAATATTTTTATTGTTACTATCATCTTCAAATTCCTTAATTTTAGCTTTCAAAAAATTGCGTTTCTTTGTTGTAAAAGTTTTGAGTTTCCCACCTGATATCTGCGAAATTTTGTGTAGTTATTTCATTCGGATTTTGTAGCCAGCGTAATTTTGCCTGTTTTCTCTTCTCTGCTAGTTTAATGCATTCCTGGTCGAACTATGGTTCATTCCTACGTATTTCCGCGTGTCCCAATTTTTCTTTCGCTGAACTTTTAATGCTATCTCTAATTTTAATCCAAGTATCCTCAACACTAGTGCACTCCGAGTCTTCTAAAACCGAGAATCTATTCGAAACTTCAATCTGGTATTCCCCTCTTACCTGGCTCTCTTTTAATTTCTTTAAATTAAATCTCTCCGTTTTCGGACATTGAATATTATCGTTATTCAAAGATAATCTCTCTCGTATTATCGCTGCTACCAGGTAGTGATCAGTGTCACAATCAGCCCCTCTAAACGACCGGACATCAATTATGCTAGATTGCCTTCTTCTATCTACTAAAACGTGATCAATTTGATTATGTGTTTTTCCGTCTTTTGATGTCCAAGTATATTTATGAACGTCGCGATGTGGGAATTTTGTACTCTTCACGATTAGGTTTTTGAATGTTGCAAAGCTCATGAGTCTAACACCAATGTCATTACTTTCCTTATGCAGACTATCGTTCCCTATAATCGGTTTGAAATATCCTCTCGTCCTACCTTCGCATTGAAATCCCCTAGTAGAATTTTCATATGGTATCGCGGGAGTTGGTCAAATATCCGTTCCACTTCTTCGTAAAAACTGTCTTTTACATCGTCATCCTTATCTTCAGTTGGGACATGTACATTTAAGACAATAATATCACACCACCGACCCTTAAGAGTAATAAAATAAAGTCTATCAGTGACAAATTCAACCCGTTTAATTGCTGGTAATATTCGTTTGTGAACGAAAAACCGTGTTCCTAACTGGTGACTTTTATTTCCTTCCCCGTAAAGGAAAGTAAAATTTTCGGAATTCACAGATCCATTTCCTTCCCACCTAACTTCCTTAACTCCTACTAGGTCCATCCTGTATTTCTCTAACTCACTCGTTACGGATTTTGACGCGCCTGCCCTATAAAGACTTCTAATATTCCATGTTCCAAATCTCATGTCCATTTTCTTTTGCTGAGGTCGTGCCAAGTTATCAGTCCTTGTCCGAGGCTTTTGTGAATGTTTCTGAACAAGTGCCTTTTTTTACAGGATGAGGTTGTTAGCCTTACCCAAACTCCCAAGCTGGAGGACAACTCCTAGTCGTCTGTCCGCGACTGCTTATTCAGTATATTCGCAGCTAACCTCTATATCTAGAAGCCTTCTCCTCGATTCGCAACCTGAGGACGCGCCATGCCGTGGTGACAGGAACCCACGTTACATAGCTATATCGTCCCTTTCCGGCATTAATGCAGTAAGCGACAATTTGAAAATTTTAGAGGAGAGCCAAAAAACTAAAATTTTGATGTTTTTTCTTGTATAACTTTTTGTTTTCTGAACTATTTTCGTAAGAAAAATACAGCTAATATAATTAAACAAGGTCCGTCAAATAGAACAGTGACGTATATAATAGCTTCAATATATTCACTTATTTTGGCGCTTAATTCATTTTTGCGTAAACATTTTTTAACAAATCAATGCTTCAAACGACATTCGTTCAAATGTATTAATGCATTAAGCCACACGGTGTCATGGTGAGATTGCGTTAAGCGACATTTAGGGAAAAAATAAATGGGAATAAATCGCTGATTCGTTAATTGAAGAATGTATACTGATCGGTAAAATACTGAACGCTTCTCGAAATAATGCTGCTTAAAATCAATTAGCCAAGAAAAATGCTTTGGATTACCTCTCCTTTATATGTAAAATTAATCTAATGTTCTGAATGCTTAAGTTAATAATAACTGACACCATTATTTAGTTTTCTCATTTATTTTTAGTGTTATTTTTTAAAATTTCTTAAAGCTTAGAATATTGCAAATTATTACTGATTTGTTAAGCTTACTGATCAATGAAAATTTGCATCATATATTTACTAAATAAATGCAAATTGTCGAAACTTCAGAAAACTGTAACTTTATCAGAGAACATGTTTCAATCTTGAATTTCTTCTTCGGTGTCCTCTTCATCTGTCTCAGGGAGGGTATCTTGTGTTTCTCCCGTATGTGGCAACTGCTGGTAGAAACCGTATAGATGCTTTGGTAGAAAATTCTGATTACACAATTTGACAAGATCCTGACCTTACTAATAGGGATGTCTGCCGCATAAAGTCTGCTTGGCTGCTTTTGCCTTGGTGGGCGAAGTTTCAGTGTAAGATACATTGCATTCTTAGTCACTGAATACTTAACTTTGGCAAATTCACTATTTTTTTGAAAAAGCGACAACTCTCATTTTTGACAGCAAGAAAGGTTCCCCTGACTCATGTTTCCTAGCACTGAAGATTTGCTCTGCCAAAGTTGACCAATTTCTAAAAGAATCATGCTTCAATAATTCAACATTATATAGATGTGGCTCTGTTCTCGTCATTCTCATGACGGTAATCCACTCGGAAGGACTTTCAATTTTTTGATTATGAGATGCTTTCTCAATTTGACTATGCACACTGTCCACAGTCATATATGTGTGACCCGGTACCAAATAATTGATCTGGATTCGTTGCAAGTTTTTGGATTTTTCAAGTTCATATTTCAACATGTCCATAATATTTCTATTTTTGTTTTGACCGGCACAGTTATCGCAATACAGGATTAAAGTTGAAGCATTACCTCGTTCGTCCACTACATCTATATATCTCGAAAGAATGGAAGCGATTTCATTCGATCCTCGTTTACCTTCTCTCTCACTCCACACTCCACTGATTATATGCATTTCTGCTTTTTGATTCATATATCGAGAGATTGTATACGGAATACTTTCGTGTGTAGTATAAAAGCATGGAATCGCCATGAGGTACGCTCAAAACTTTCTGCAAACCGAAACTTGCGACAAGTGTTCCTTCCTGGCTACCACTCAAACTCTGGTGTTTTTTTAAACGAGCCTTAGTTGCTTCTTTACCTTCAATATGTCGGGTGTAATCAGCCTTCTCTTCTTGGGTTATATCTGTCTTGTTGGTAAATGCGATACATTTCTGGCACTTGTCCTTTTTGGGTCTATGAAACCCAAGGTTGAATTTTGAGTTAAATATACCCCGAAAAACTCTTTCACTCACAGGAGTATTTCCTTCTTCGTTCATTGCAAATGAGTAAATCGTATAGAGATAAGTGACGTTTTTGAGATCCTCGGGAAGATATAGTCGTGTTGATTTATTTCTACAGTAGTGGTAAGGCACTACAGGAAGTCTTTGAATGAATTCAACAACGAGCTTCACATCTCGCTCGGATGTCGCATTAGGGCGAACTTAGTGGCGTCCTTGACCATCAGGTTTTGCTGAGCCTTCAGTGGATTGTGTAACAGTGTAATTCGCAAACCTTTGTGAGATATCTAATGTTGGAGCAAGAATTTAAGACAAACTCTTCTATAGCCTTCACCTTCGTTAACAAAATACTGAAAAGATTATGCCCGTGGGCTCTCTCCCTGAAGCCTCCTTCTTTTCACTGGAACTTGTCTGGTTGCTCCTAAGATCCAATTCCTTTGATCATTCGGTTTTAAAGACCAAAAGTGTCTAAATAAGTATTGACGCCTCTCTTTCGGAATATCAGAACATTTATTTGGGCAAGACTTGCATTTGTTTCGTTGTATTTGTTTCTTCTCCACTCTTTCTTGCTTGTTTTGGTTGTAGGCTTGGCCACTTTGCTATAATCGTTTTTTCCTCTCTTTCTGAGGAGTTTTCTTTTTAATTCTCAATCCCTTTGCCCCTACGATGTTCTTTTCTGGTGTAAAAGTAATCGTTCTATTTACAATCTTCATCCATTGCACCGCTTTCCTCGTTGTAACCATCACCTGAATTCAACTTTGCAGCTGAATTTTCTGAAACTCTTTTACTCTTAACATATAATATAGCTTCATCTGATGAGATTGGTGTTGTGCCCGACCAATCCGTTGAGTTTTCGGACGAGCAAGCCTGGTTAAGTATGATATCATCGTCAGAAAAATAGTTTAAATAGTTAAGTCCCAAATTTGTTCTTTTTCTCAAGTTCCGTTTCTCAGCGAAATAATGTTAATCTCTTTCTCGATTCCTTTCTAAAGTCCCCTCTTCATTTGGGTTTAGAGTCTCTTCCTCTACTACTGTCCCCTGATGCTTATTTGGGTTTTTCCTCCTTTCTTCGGTCCTCTTCTCATCTTCGTTTAGGATCCCTTCCACTGCTACTGTCTCCTGATGCTTCTTTGGTTTCTCCTTCCCTTCTTTAGTCTTTTTCTCATTGTGGTTTAAAGTCTCTTCCACTGCTACTGTCTCCTGATGCTTGTTTGGGTTTTTCTTCCTTTCTTCAGCCTTCTTCTCACCCGAGTTTAGGGTATCTTCTACTGCTACTCTCTTCTGATGCTTGTTTGGTTTTTCTTCCCTTCTTCAGCCTTCTTCTCATCCGAGTTTAGATCATCTACTCCTTTTCAATTCTGATGCTTGTTTGTTTTTTCTTCCCTCTTTCTCCCTTCTTTTTATCCGGGTTTAGGGTATTTTCTACTGCTGCTCTCTTTTGAAGCTAGTTTGGGTTTTCTTCTCTTCTTCACCCTTCTTCTCATACGGGTTTAGGGCATCTTTTACTGCTACTCAATTCTGATGCTTGTTTGGTTTTTCTTCCCTTCTTCATTCTTCTCCTCATCCGGGTTTAGGATATATTCCACTGCTACTCTCTTCTGAAGCTGGTTTGGGTATTTCTTCCCTTCTTCAACCTTCTTATCATCCAACTTTAGTATCTCCCACTGCTACTTTCTCCTGATGCTTGTTTGGATTTTTCCTTCCCTTCTTCAGCCTTGTTCTCATTTGGGTTTAGGATATCTTCCACTGCTACTCACTTCTGATGCTTGTTTGGGTTTCCCTTCAGCCTTCTTCTCATCCTGGTCTAGGGCCTCTTCCACTGCTGTAAGGCCCCAATTTTCATGATCTCACTCTTCGAACAGTTAACTATATTGGAGTATGTCTCGTTTGGTACCCTCGGCTTCATGACTTGTTCTTCAACTTGCTGTTTGGTTAAATTTAAAATCTTCCTCTCAAGGGAAAACTGAAAGCAGAAAATAATAAAAAAATAATAACCGAACTAAAATGTGATAAAAGTAATATTTTTTTTATAAGTGGAGTGCAAAGTAATAGTTTTAATAGCTTTGATTAATAGTATCTCCTGCCTACTAAATAAAGCTGACTTTTGAAGTTGGCTGAAATAACATCCACTAAATAAATTAGATAGTTTTGATTTCCATTGACTTGAAAGTTCAGCTATAAGTAGTAGACACATGGTAGTGTAAGTCGAAGCTTTAGGAGATTATTACTCTGCTATTTTTATCACGGTTTCATTTTTATATAATTAACATTGACAATTTGTTACCTGGCCGGTGGGGTAGGGACAACTTGTCTGTCTGCCTGCCAAATAGCATTTGATAGGTGAGCACGAACCTCGTTCTAGCTGGTCATCCAAACTGAGGATTTCCCTGATATTCATCAGTCTTAACAGGCGAATGTCGGGACGGCACCTTCTGTAAGGCCAGAGCCGCTTGCTTTCAACATCCTTGCCCTCCATTCTTCTCCGGTCTTAGTTTCCTAAAGGCAACAACTAATTTACATTGCTAATTAGTTACTAAAAGAAATCTTTCTTAACAACTAGATTTTATATGCACAGAACGATCATTACAATAGGAATAACCGCCATCAAATATCGATAACACATAACTTCCACGTCATGAGCAGGTAACATAGAAGACGCGCACGGCTACCGAACATAATAGCACGCAGCTGATGCCCGTTATGGGCAAGCAAAATTATGTGAGTAAATTTTGACTAGCGCAAACTGTTGGGGCACAAATAACTGCTGCCAGTACACCTGAGACAGTCGCATTTGTGGGATGTTCAAGCGCTACAGTGTCAAGGTTTTACCAGCAGTGCTCATGACGGTCAGTCATCCGCCAAGCGATCACACTTGGATCAGGTACGTGCGGTGGGCACAAAATGAACAACGAATAGCACTATCGTATCTCACCACAGGCGTATGACAATGGAGGAATTGACGCACCTGTACAATGTGGGCCAATGAATCCTACAACAAATTTCAACCATGACCATGTGACATACCTTACATCCATTAGGGTATCATAGCCGTAGACCAACACTTTACAACAACACAGAAATAACATAAGACTGACACGGACAAAAGCAAAGGGATCATTGGACTATGGATCAATGAAAGAAGGTTATCTACAGTGGTAAGTCCCGCTTTTCACTGAACCATGTCAATGAGATTGCTGGAAACAGCATGAGTATACGTCTCTGGGTCGCAGCAGGGTAATTCAATACGACGGTGGCGGTGCTGTTTATTGTCTGGGTCTGGGAAGCGACGCACAGGTGTTTCTTACTCGATTACACTTTTCATGACGCAATATATTGCAACCCATATTTCCAAGTCCAAGAGAACACCGCCATATTCTACTTAACCCATACTTCTGCACCGAAATATGAAACCTTAAAATGTTATACAACGTTACACACTGTTATTGCAAGCAGTGGCGTAACAAGACGGAGGGGCAAGGGGACATTGCCCCCCCCCCAAAGTTCTGGTAGAAGTTATTGGGGACGCCGAAGGCGCCTAATGATTACTTTGCCTTTTTTTTTTTTAAAGCCGATTGAAAAATGAAAAGTCTATGTACAAAAGCAGTGTTTTGTATGCACTGCCAAATCTTCGACAAAATATAGAGTGCAGTGCTTTGTATTATTATAACCAGGGCCCGGATCTTGTTGACAAGTCAACTTTTTTCTGTTACGCATAGGAGAAGGCAAGTTCAAGTAAAAACGTTATCCATCAACTCTAGGTTCTAAAAATATATTTTTTTAGGGTCAACTTTTGGTCACTTTTTGCCGTTTTGAAGTTTCAGGTCATTTTTTAATATTTTAAGGTAACTTTTAGGTCACTTGTGGACTTTTTATTCTTTTTTCTTCTACATAAGAAATCTTTAAATGAACACGATTTGCGGATGTGGAAAAGACGAAGTTGAATAATCTCATTTCTTGCTTCCTGACTATTGGGATGAAAAACTGCATTGTTAACAAGCTAATGAAAACTAAACTGTAGCTGGTTAACGAAAGGTGGGGTTGGTAGGTGGCCAAACAGATAGTTTTGGGTTGTTAACCACAAAGGATGATCACCTGAATAACTAAAAATGGATTAGAAGGCATAAAAAGATTTTAAACAGGGTTTCATCTATTATTCCCACGTAGTCTACATTTGCGAACTTTTATTATTTAAGAGTGCTTCCTAGTTTCAACTAGGGAGTGAATTGACGTTTTCAGTACCTACAATGCCGTACAATGGACTGATCAATAGAAATAAATGATCAATGGAGTGCAACTAACTGAAACATTTTTTTTTTAATATGAGCGAGAAATGTTAATTAAAAATCCAATGGATATTTAAAAATGTCAATGTTTACCGAAATAAACGTTTAAGAAAACCCAAGTTTTAAGGTCAATTTTTGTGATTTTTAGGGTCATTTTCCAGGAATTTTAGTTTCATTTTATAGGCCACTTTTTAGAAAATTTTAGGTCAACAAGATCCGGGCCCTGATTATAACTAATTGATATTTTTTCTGTTCCTTTTGTGTTGATTGTCTAGGGCATCTTTGATACAATAAAATAAAGAAATAAAAATTACCTATATGACAATCAAGCAGTGATATAAACATTTTCTCATCACCTTTCATTATGTACGGGCGACATAATGCTTCGATAGAATAAAAAAGAAAATAATGTTCCAATGATGGAGCATTGTAAATATATTAATTATTCCTTTTGCCGCCCCTGATTGTATAGGGGCGCCTTCAACAGAACAAACAAGGAAGTAATATTGCAATATTGCACCAAGGGCGATATAGATATATTCATTATTCATTTTGCAGCCCCTGATTGTATAGGGGCGCCATCAACAAAACAAACAAGGATGTAATATTGCACCAAGGGCGCTGTAGATACATTAATTATTCATTTTGTCGCCCCTGATTGTATAGGGGCGCCTTCGACAAAACAAACAAGGATGTAATATTGCACCAAGGGCGCTGTAGATACATTAATTATTCATTTTGTCGTCCCTGATTGTATAGGAACGCCTTCGACAGAACAAACAAGGATATAATGTTGCACCAAGAGCGCTGTAGATATATTAATGATTCTTTTTGTCGCCCCTGATTGTATAGGAACGCCTTCGATAGAACAAACAAGAATGTAATGATGCACCAAGGGCGCTGTGGATATATTAATTATTCCTTTTTTCGCCCCTGATTGTATAGGGACGCCTTCGATAGAACAAACAAGAATGTAATGTTGCACCAAGGGCACTGTGGATATATTAATGATTCCTTTTGTCGCCCCCTGATTGTATAGGGGCGCCTTCGATAGAACAAACAAGGATGTAATGTTGCACCAAGGGCGCTGTAGATATATTAATGATTCCTTTTGTCGCCCCTGATTGTATAGGGGCGCCTTCGATAGTACAAACAAGAATGTAATGTTGCACCAAGGGCGCTGTGGATATATTAATGATTCCTTTTGTCGCCCTTGATTGTATAGGGGCGCCTTCAACAGAACAAACAAGGATGTAATATTGCGATATTGCACCAAGGGCGATATAGATATATTAATTATTCATTTTGCAGCTCCTGATTGTATAGGGGCGCCTTCGACAAAACAAACAAGGATGTAATATTGCACCAAGGGCGCTGTAGATATATTAATTATTCATTTTGTCGTGCCTGATTGTATAGGGACGCCTTCGACAGAACAAACAAGGATGTAATGTTGCACCAAGGGCGCTGTAGATATATTAATGATTCCTTTTGTCGCCCCTGATTGTATAGGGGCGCCTTCGATAGAACAAACAAGGATGTAATGTTGCACCAAGGGCGCTGTAGATATATTAATTATTCCTTTTGTCGCCCCTGATTGTATAGGGGCGCCTTCGATAGAACAAAAAAGGATGTAATATTGTGCCAGGGGTGCTGTAGATATATCAATGATTCCTTTTGTCGCCCCTGATTGTTACGGGCGCCTTCGATAGAACAAACAAGGATGTAATGTTGCACCAAGGGCGCTGTAAATATATTAATTATTCCTTTGGCACCCCTGATTGTATAGGGGCGCCTTCGATAGAACAAACAAGGATGTAATATTGTACCAAGGGCGCTGTGGATATATTAATGATTCCTTTTGTCACCTCTGATTGTATAGGGGCGCCTTCGATAGAACAAACAAGGATGTAATGTTGCACCAAGGACGCTGTAGATATATTAATGATTCCTTTTGTCGCCCCTGATTGTATAGGGACGCCTTCGATAGAACAAACAAGGATGTAATATTGCACCAAGGGCGATGTAGATATATATAATTATTATTCCTTTGGCACCCCTGATTGTATAGAGGCGCCGTCGATAGAACAAGCAAGGATGTAATATTGTACCAAGGGCGCTGTAGATATATTAATGATTCCTTTTGTCGCCCCTGATTGTATAGGGGCGTCTTCGATAGAACAAAAAAGGATGTAATATTGTGCCAAGGGTGCTGTAGATATATTAATGATTCCTTTTGTCACCCCTGATTGTTACGGGCGTCTTCGATGGAACAAAAAAGGATGTAATATTGCGCCAAGGGTGCTGTGGATATATTAATTATTCCTTTTGTCGCCCTTGATTGTATAGGGGCGCCTTCAACAGAACAAACAAGGATGTAATATTGCGATATTGCACCAAGGGCGATATAGATATATTAATTATTCATTTTGCAGCTCCTGATTGTATAGGGGCGCCTTCGACAAAACAAACAAGGATGTAATATTGCACCAAGGGCGATGTAGATACATTAATTATTCATTTTGTCGTCCCTGATTTATAGGGACGCCTTCGACAGAACAAACAAGGATGTAATATTGTACCAAGGGCGCTGTAGATATATTAATGATTCCTTTTGTCGCCCCTGATTGTATAGGGGCGTCTTCGATAGAACAAAAAAGGATGTAATATTGTGCCAAGGGTGCTGTAGATATATTAATGATTCCTTTTGTCACCCCTGATTGTTACGGGCGTCTTCGATGGAACAAAAAAGGATGTAATATTGCGCCAAGGGTGCTGTGGATATATTAATTATTCCTTTTTGTCGCCCCTGATTGTATAGTCGATCCCTATTTGTCGTAGGATCATAGTCTGCACCTCATTTTGTTCGTAATGATGCAACGTTTCCAACGGTACCACTACCATTGCGCTGCCAGGTACCTAAGGAAATAAGATTCGGAGAAAGTTAATTTTTGAAAATTTGAATTTCCCTCTTTTCTTTATACATTTTGGACGGAGATTTCTCCCCTCAGGTACATGATGCGTACATGCAAGTGATACTATTTAAAACGCTGGTTCATTACAAACAAAAAGGTACAAACCATAATCCTACAATAAATAGTCTTGGTGCTAGAGCTGATTTACTAAATTTCCCTCCCCATTTTTGGGTAATAGTTACTAATGTATTGTTATTCAATAAGCTCTAGCGTCAGGAGTGTTCATTGTAGGATCATGGTTCGTACCTCATTTTGTTTGTAATGAAATAACGTTTCGAACTGTACCACTGCCGTGGCGCTAGCATGTATCTGGGGGAAGAAATTCTCAAAAAGGTTATTTTTTCCTGACAAAAATCTCTTTTTTCCAATTTGAGCAGGATTTTTTCACTTCTGGTACATAATGGGGAAATTTGAATGGTACAGTTGGAAACATTCCTTTATTACAAATACAAAGAGTTACGAATAGGGGTGTTCGGAATTGAGATTTCAATTCCGGAATTCGGAATGTCGTTAATTCCGGAATTTTTCGGAATTCCGTTTTTCGGAATCTCGGAATTTCGGAATTTTCGGAATCTCGGAATTCCGGAATTTCGAAATTCCGAGATCCCGGAATTCTGAGATTCCGAAAATTCCGGAATTTCGAAATTCCGAGATCCCGGAATTCCGAGATTCCGAAAATTCCGGAATTCCGATCTTCCGAAATTTCAGATCTTGTTTCGAGATTCCGGAATTCCGAACTTCCGATATTTGCGATGAAGTTCCGGAATTCCGATTTTCCGAAATCAAATCTGTTAGAGGCTTCATATTTTAGTATAGATATGTGGGAAATACCAACTGAAAATGTTCGTTGCGTAACAACAGTAGTGCCAATATTGTAAAGGCCATTGTTGACTTGAGCGATTTCCAACATTTGAGTTGTTTCGGCCATACTTTGAATATTAGAGTAAACAAAGCCCTTGAGCTACAGGGACCTTCGGAAACAGACAAATTATGAGTCAAAACAGGAAAATGAGACATGCGCTGCAAGAAGAGTAAGATGCATTAGGCCTTCTGCGTAAAATACTTCCGTCATGCACGCCAACAAGATGATTGTTTACTTTCCTTTTGATACTGGTAGTTTTAACACGCCAAGAAGAAATAGCAAAAGTTCTGTCTCAAACAATATATAAAAATCTTATCCTTCAGAACGAAGAAACAGAATTATTAACTATGATTATTAATTAGAATTATTAACTATTATCGTCCTTACAAATGCTTTGTGACAGTATGTCAGCAGAAACATCTGTTACAGCGTCGGACATATTGCCTCATATGAACAAATTTCAAAAGATTTTCAAGTCGAAGAATCTCAACTGATAGACGATATATCATAACAAGATGAAGCAAGTACGCAGGAAACACATCTTTCATTCTATGACTTTTTGACTGAAGAGGGAGATAGTGAACAGATCTTAGAAGCAGCCTCAAAGAAGATGAAAGAAGCATGAAAATGGAAATTTTGTCTCTTCTGGAATCGCGATTCGAGAAGGATGAAAGAAGCAGAATTATGTAAAAAATTTGTGCTTTCTTAGATCTCAGGTTTAAAGAAGTTAATTTGGTAAAAATATTGAGATAACAAAAGGTAGAGTACTGTATAAGTTGAGACTTATTCCAGCAGGAAATCCTAAAAAAGATAATCGAGGGAATGTTGGTACTAAAAGATTAGACAGTTGCCTAAAACGAAGGACATTTGGTGACAGGATAAAGAAGGCAGTCACATAGAATAATTGAACCTGTACCTAAGCCTTAGAGATGCAGATTTGGAGGAAGAGCCACTACTTTGGTGGAATAATCATTCCCACCATCTTTCAAGATTAACAAAATTAGCAAGAAAATATTTGTGTACACAAATAATCTTACCGCTCAGCATGCTGAGCAGTTAATATTCCTGTCCATGAACAAAGCTATTGTCCCAAAAACATTTTAAAATATTATTGAATATAAGCTAAATTTTCTCATTGTTTCATATCTCTGGCTTAGTATAACAGGGGATTCATAAATCAACACGAAGTACGGAGTCCGACATAATTATTCTAACATAAACATGTTTACTAGATTTATTATTTCTATAGGTATGCAAAGAAAGTAGACAAAACTACAACTGCTACAAAATAAATTTGAGTCTTCTATTAAATATATAAACTCATGAAAAGCATCGGATACTTATTTCCACTACCAGAAAGGATGAAAATAGTTTGTTTACATCTGGATATCAGCATTCAACAGAGAACAGCTAGTAATTAGTTATGTTCCCCTTTCTATGGATTACTACGATAATTACTACGATAATTTTTAACATGACTATACTTTTTTGTGCTGACTGCAGAGTTCATATTTCTCCACTCTGAAGAAGTTCTTTCAGATGGTCCTTACTTCTAATGTGATGTTTCCTAACACGATCTTCGAGCTCGTTTCAGATGTTCTCTGTAGGATTTAAATCTGGTGATTTGGTCGGTATCTTCAAAGTGTGAGGAGTGTTTTACACCATCCAAAGCCTCATAATTTCCGCAGTATACTTTGGATCATTGTCCTGATGGAAGTAATAACCATTTCCCAATTCTAGCTTCTGTGCACTCCTCTTAAGATTGTTTTCAAGAATTCTCTTGTATTCAAACTTTTCCATGATTCCATCTATGAGCACCAGATCCCCAACGCCTGATGAAGCCATACATCCCCATACCATCACACTGTTGCCTCCATGTTTCACTGTAGCTACCATGTTCTTAGCTGTATTTGATAGCCTTCACACTGTAACACGTCCATCACCCTTGTATAAGCAGAATTTGTTTTTATCCGACCAGAGAACGTGATCCCAGAATTCTGTTGGCTTCCCCTATACAGGTTAACAAATTTTAGACTCTTTTTCTGATTCACACAATTGACATATGGTTTCCTCGTAGGAAAACTGGCATTGTAACCGGCACTATGTAAAACCCTTCCAACTGTTCCTGTGTGCATCACAGTGCCAGAATATTGTTCAAGGCTTCCTCCAATCTCAGATGCCGGATTCTGCTTGTTTGGCTCCTGTCTCTAGTAGTAAGTTTAGAAGGAGCGGCGTATCTCGGCTTATTCACAACACTATTAGTCTGTTTGAAGCGCTGAATGATGGAGAACACCATGATTTTGCTTCTGTTGACTGTACTATCAATTTCGGAGAGGGGTTTGTGTTGTTTGTACAGATTAATTACAACATTTCTCTCTTCGACTGTTGTCTCCTTACCTTTACACCCCATGCCACTTGTGAATGCTTAGCTTTACACTACAATTGCGAGCTGCTGTTGCGAGGCACAGTATGAAATCAACGACTGTGTGGTGGGGGCATAAAACATGCATCCAGTCATGTGTCTACTCGTTTGGAGACGTTATGTCGTCCTATAAGTGAGACCGCAGGAGAAATATAGTAGACTCTATATATTGTGTGCTAAATACATGCATTATGATATTTTAAATATAGTTTCGGAGACACAAAATGGTAACGTTTATATGTTTACAAATTCAACACTACTAAGCAAATATGATGTATGTTGTTTATAATTCATACAATGTAAATAAAGTATTAATTATATTATTCCAATACTTCTGTCGGTCTCTGTATCTGTTTTTTTCTTATTTTCAAAGGTACGGTAAATTTAAGCTATTGAGAAGGGCATAGTTACCAGTGTCATTATCACTGCATACATGTATCTGTATATTATTCAAATAACATTCCCTTTGATTTCATAATGTTATTACATTATTTCAGTATAATATTTCAATTAATATATTTCTTAAGTTTCATAATATTTCGTATTTAAAATGTTGTTTGTACAGCATAACACTTTCTTAGTTTTCTAGTGTTACGTATTAAATATGCGTAATATATATTGTTATTATGTTATTTGTATAACATTTCCTTGTGTTTCATCATGATAAGTACTTTTAATTTGTAGTTAATGTACATTTCCATTCTGCCTTTTACATATGTCCTAATAAAACTAACCAGACTGAAAACGCTATGAAAGGATAAAAGAATTTTCAAAAGTAGCATTTTGTAGTAGAAATAATTTACAGATACAATCAGGTTTAATGGCATCCATCAAATATATAGGATATTATTTCTAATTTTTAAAACATTTATTCTTTTGAAAATTGTCGCAAACATAACTATCCTCTCACGAGTCGGGATCGAAGAACTGATTTTATACACCAGTGTCCGACGAAATAAAGGTTGTTCTATAACCGCGAGTACCGTGTTCAGAAAAGTATTAAAATGTTGTACAATGATAGTATTGGATTTGAGGTAATGTGTATTTTTTTAATTTTTGTAAATTAATTGTAATAATGTATATTCTAATCTATGAAAATTTATACGAAATTTATATTGCATTAACCAACATCTTTAAACATAATAAGGTATTTTTTGTTTGTTTATTATTATTTTATTGATCTTATGAACAGGTAGCCTAACTTATAAGAGTAAGAATCCGCTATTATGTAAAGCTCTGATAGAAAAAATTACGGTAGAAACTAAAATTATAGGTTTCCTTTAAATTAAAGAAATTTGAGAGGATTAACATTCTATTGATATGGCATTTCATTATTATTTGATGTTGAAAGCTAGATTGATTGTATATTTTTCCACTGCTTTTACAAATATTAAATACAGTTATTACAAATATATTACATGTATTTCCAATCTTCCGCAGTTCAGATCTATCATATTTTTATTTCTTCTTTATATTAACGGAAAATACATTTGACATTAAGGAAAGTTTTCATTTTGTGTATTAAAAAAGGTATCATGGTATAATTGAATTAATTTTTGTGCCATGCTATCTACAAAAATTACATAATTATGGTATAGCATTATGCAAAACCTACGTTATGAAAAACTGTTTGCTATCAGCTAGTTACGGGACCGACTACGTATGTGAGCTCCGAACCACATGTTTTCGTTGAAAAGTTGTTTTCCTAATACAAGAAAATAAAAATTAAGAAAACTATGAGGGAGAAGAGCTAGATGCTTTGTCTTATAAAAATGGATGTATGTTTGTTCCAGCATAATCCTGGAACACCTGAAGTAATTTCAACCAAACTTGGTACACATATGACTAAACTAACCAACTAATTCTATGGCCTATGGAACCCGGAGGTTCAATGCCGCGTCCACAAAAGCTTTCCACTGACTTCTATCCTTAGCTAACTGCATCCAGTTTCTACTTTGTATTCCAATCTCTGCGAGATCCACCTTAATATTGTCTTCCCATCTGCGCCTAGGTCTTCCTAATGGTCGTTTTCCGATTGGTCTTCCAGTCAAGAATTTTAACACGTTTCTACTTTCTACCATTCTAGCTACATGACCTGCCCACCTAAGCCTCCTAGACTTGACGACCCTAACAATGTTGAGTAGACCGTATAAATTATGTAGTTCCTCGTTATGAAGTTTCCGCCATTCCCCATTCCCATTCCTCTTGGGTCCGAATATTCGTCTCACGATCTTGTTCTCAAATACTTTCAGTCTATGTTCTTCCCTCAGTGTAAGCGACCATGTTTCGCAACCATACAGAACAACAGGGATAATTATCGATTTATATATTTTAAGCTTCAAATTCCTCCACAGAATTCGCGAGGACAAGAGATTTTGCGCCGAATAGTAACACGAATTCCCTGCTTTTAGTCTTCGTGAATATAATTTTCCTCGGTTAATATTGATCCTAGATATTTGAAACTATCCACTTTATCAAAAGTATTATTTAATATTTTAACGCATCCACAATTTTCCGTATTACGGTCCCGACACACTTCCATGTATTTAGTTTTCTCTGCATTTACTTCTAAATCCATGTCCCTGTAAGCGTTTAATAAGATCTCTGCATTTCTTTCTATTGTTCTCCTATCATCCTCTATTAAATTTACATCATCAGCATATGCCATAACCTGGTGAATACCGTTCAACTGTAAGCCCTGGTTGCTATCTTTGATTTTCCTTATAGCGTATTCCAGAACAAAGTTAAATAATAACGGCGACAACGCATCTCCTTGTTTCAGGCCATTTTTGACGTGAAAGCTCGTGAACAAAAATTTTCCTACCCGGACTTTACTTTGGGATTCATTTAAACATATCTTAATTAATCTAATTAGCTTTCTCGGTATTCCAAGTTCTGTAAGAACGTTGTATAATATTTCTCTCCTAACCGAGTCGTATGCCTTTCTAAAATCTAAAATCTCTTCGTGCGCAGAACGAGCATTTCAGCTACGTATCCAGAACCTGGCTTCTAAACATTAAACGAGGATGAATATCGGCTCAAGTGTGCAAGTAAATATATAGGTAATGAATACGAAACTCGCAATCTATGGCTTCACCCTGTTTCTAAGTTTTTCATTTTCTATATATCATTTTGAAGCCACGCAGGGAAGAAACTGGTCGATACTCTATCCGTATTGCACTAGTGACCTGGCTAGCAACGATGTATAAACATGTTAGAGCCTGCCCTTGGATAGAACATTAGAACAAGACAAGAACCAGTAAATGAAGTCTTTACACTTTGTTCAATGAGTCCTTCTGCTCAGCTCTTTTCGTTCTGCAGAAAGACGGAGTATTGCCGCCACTGACAATGAGTAAAAAAGAGTAAGTTTCATCATTACATTGTCTGAGTGTTGATGTCTATCTCATAATCATGTTACTTGAAGATTTCAGATGCTGACATTTCAGCATTCCGAGATTCCGATATGCTGGATCGACGTACCGTTATTGGGAATTTCGAATTTCAAAGATTCAGAAGTGCTGAACCGAAGTCCTCATATTCTGGAATTCATAAATTTCTAGCTGAAGTTTCGAGATTCCGGAATTCCGAGTTTTGGAAATTCCGAAATTTCTGACTGAAGTTCCGGAATTCCGAGATTCCTGAATTCCGATATTTCGAGGTGAACTTTCAGAATTCTAAAATTCCGGAATTTAGAGATTTCGAAATTTCAGAATGAACTTCCTGGATTCCGAAATTCCGAGATTACGGAATTCCGAAATTCCGAGATTACGGAATTCCGAAATTCCGAGATTCCGAAATTACGGAATTCCGAGATTCCGAAATTACGGAATTCCGAGATTCCGAAATTACGGAATTACGGAATTCCGAGGTTTCGGAATTCCGGAATAACTAAATTTTTAATTCCGATTCCGGAATTAAGATTTTCATTCCGAAGTATTCCGGAATTCCGGAATCCGGAACACCCCTAGTTCCGAACTATGGTCCTACGATAAAGAGTCTTGACACTAGAGCTTGTTAAATAACAATAGTAGATATTAGGAAAAAATAGTAAATGAATTTTAGTACCAAGACTATTTACCCAGTATTATGGTTTATACCTAGTTTTGTTTGGAATGAAGCAAAGTTTTTTTTTGGTAACATTTGCATGCCTATGTTGTGTACCGGAGGGAAGAAATTCGCAGGAAATGGGGACTTTTTAAAATCCTTTTTTCCCAATTTGGACAGGAATTTTATTGCCTTAGGTACATATTAGGGAAATTTACAAATTAGGAAAACACTGTTTCATTCCGAATAAAACGGGATATGAACCATGATTCTACGATAAATAGTCTCGACGCAATAGCTGCTTGACTGAAAGTCTAAAATTTACCTTAAAAAGTGGAAATCTCAAAAGGGTATAGGGTTTTCTAGTCTCGAAAAAAACTGTTTTTTTTTTTAAATGAATACCTTTTCCATGTTTTTTTGGCTTGGGATTTTTTTCTTTTAATATTTCATATTTAGCGAAGAAACAACAGTGTGTTCCAGCTTTCTTTTCCCATTAAGGTCTAACTTAAAACAAAAAAATGTATTCTGAAGAAAAAGAAAAGGTAAGAGCCACCGCACTAAGCTTTGTTGCTCCAGTTCCTTAAACTAAATCATATTATGCTGCTGCTATTAGTGAAACATTTTCTTCTGAAATATGAACAAAATTATGAACCCTTTTCGGTTCTAATATTAGGTATTGAAGAGTATCTGAAACAATAGTGTTTCTGGAACGGCGGTGATACTTTTTTCTCGTCTGCCAGTTTGACTTTAAGCAACCCAAACAACACATTTCAAGATGTATAAATTTCAAGAACTTGATATGGTTAGGCAACCAACGTGGGACTTATGAGATCCTAGTTGTGTCAAAAGAGCGAAAATTTCCGTTTTCGTTCCTAAAGCCGTTTTTTTTTTTTTAATGAAAATAAAGCCGGCTATTTTGCATCTCTAGTCCGGTATATCAATACAAAGTGCAGTTCAATCTATGTACTGAAACATTTGAAGATTAATGTGGTGTGAAAGTAAAATAAGAAAAGTGTGCGTGTAGGTGTATTGTAAGAATCTGTTGATCACTTTAGAAAAAAACTTTGTCGTTGTGATATGTCTTCAGCCTATGAGTTCTGGAGAGTGAGTAATTAGTTAATTACTATTTAGTGATTAGTTAATAGTAAACTATACTTCATACGTATCCCAACGCAAATCAAATAAGGTCTACTAGTTTTACTAATGTACGACTCTTGTGTTGAATTGGTGGGTGAAGAAGCTGTCTTTACTTCAAGTAAGTCTAATATTTTATTTTTTTTCGTAAATTACAATTATTTTCCCACACACGCGAAAAAAAAAACTACATAACAGTAATACTGTAAGGATTAGTGGAAATTACGGGCTGTGATGGGGGGGGGCGCTGTTGAGAGAGGGGCGCAACAAAAAGACTTGCCCCCTCCTATATTCGAAATGTTACGCGGCTGATTGCAAGTAAAACAGCAGTAAGTAGCTATAACAATATTACCGTTTACTTCAGAAGTGAGGCTGAGAGCCTCTTACGTATATTTTTAAGATAGCAAAATTGCTGCAAGGAAAAGTATTTGTTCTTAGCAGGTAAAGAGAACTGCAACAAATACTGGAAATCATTGATATCATTATATCAAAATTGTTTCAAGCGACTCAGAACCAACTACAAGCTGGCGCTTACTACACTTTTGCCGTGAAATATTGTAATAATCATGTCCATACCACATTTATTTGTTCCAAGTACGAAAATAATTTGGTGTTTGAAACAATCTAGACTACAAGTCAGTTTCTTTGTTTCATCAGAAACATTTATACAGTAAATACAAACGACTGAGTGTTACATACAACATTTTTGCCTCCAGTAAGTCTAATTACACCCGTGTAAGCGACATAGCTATCTCGATAACGGTTAAAGATAGAAACATGGCGATCAGACCATTCGATGCGCCTTAAAATTCTGAGCCAAAAAAATATAAAAAAGTCGATTTCGAAAAAAATGTCGCTTACTGCGTTAATGCCGGAAAGGGACGATATGTCGGCATAAAGAAAATTATTCAGATATATTATTTTTATGTGAAAATAATTATGTATTGTCAAAAATGATGTTCACTTCGTTGACGCATGCACATTTCTTCTGACTAGCTTTGCTCAGATTTGTAATATGATGCATAATGGTAATGATTACAAAACTTCTATTATGACCATACATTCTTAACCACTTCCTCTAGTATCTAACATAAATAAAATAAAGAGTTTGTTTGCTTGTGATTGTGTTTGTCTCTCTGCCTGTATGCGGCCTGGGGACCAGACGAATGGGCCTAGATTTACCAAATTTTCGTCACCGGTACATTGATCCAGGCCCCAGACCAAGAGGAAGCTCTTTTTTCAAAAAACGAACCAGGGGTCTCAGTGGGTCTTTTACCGGGACATGTAAAAGTAGTAGAAAATGACAGATATTTGTGTCAAATTCATAGTTTTCGCGGTCTGTGAGATCAATGATGAGACTCCGATCGCATTAACTTCCAAATTCAAACCGTTCGGCTGCGGGCCTGGGGAAGGGGGATACCGAGCATGTAAAAATAATTCAAAATGACCGATATTAATGTGAAATACATAGTTTTCGCGGTCGCTGAGATCAATAGTGACACTTCCATTAGCGATGACGTTCAAATTCAGCTACCACTGTATCCGCTTCGGGGGTCACCGGGGGGGAAGGTGTACCGAGCCATGTAAAAATAATCCAAAATCACCGATAATAGTTTCAAATTCATAGTTTTCGCGGTCGCTAAGATCGATAGTGACACTTCTATTAGCGATGACTTTCAAATTCAGCTACCATTGTATAAGGGCCGGGGCATCTGCGGGAGGGGGGTACCAAGACATGTAAAAATAATCAAAAATGACTGATATTAGTGTGTAGTCCATATTTTTCGGGGTCGCTGAGCTCAATGGTAAAACTCAACATTGCGTTTACTTTCAAATTTAGCCCTTATTAGCTAAGGAATCGGATCCATAATAAAAAGGTTACCGGGATGTGTAAAAATAATCGAAAATGACCTATATTAGTGTCAAGTCCATAGTTTTCGCGGTCACTGAGGTCAATGGTGACACTTCCATTAACGGTGACTTTCAAATTCAGCTACCATTGTATGCGAGCTGGGGGTTTCCTACTGGGGGGTAAATGACATGTAAAAATAATCTAAAATGGCCGATATTAGTGTGAAATTCATAGTTTTATCCACATTTATGTTGGTTTCTTCTGTTTAGTAGTAGATGGTTTTATTGTAGTTGATAACAGGTTAGTTATAGTGGTTTTCAAAGCTAAACCAACTTATCTTATCAGCAGTAAAACTCTCATATGGTTTTTAGCGGTCACGTGCGGTTTGTCAACCAGTTGGATGTTGCCGGTATTACAAAAGCTTAGCCGCTCACCCTGCCGCCAGGGTAAATAATGAAATCTTGAACTATTCTTCCTGAGTGTTGCAAACCAATGAGCAGATAAATAAAACAAGAATAACCATTTAAAATACTAATCAAATACATACAGGTCATTCGACAAGTAATTTTATGTCCTTTTAATATAATAATAATAATAATAATAATAATAATAATAATAATAACAATAATAATAATAATAATAATAATATGATTATACGGCCTACTGTGCATTTTCGGTAATGCTCGGAAAATAGAATCGATCCTGAACTGCCCGATGGACCGATATTGTATTTTTACCCGTATAAATCGGGTTTGCCCGATTGAACAGTATGAATAGGGTTGGCCAGATAACCCCGTTTTTATGAAAACAAGTTTAGTCTGTCATGATTGAAAATAGTGTGTTTTTTCACTTTATTGCCTAACACAAATTGTTCTAATTATCATGTACGAACTCATAACGAGTCTATAGAGCTCCTCCGTGGCTAAGCGATTAGCGTACGCGCCTTTGGCGTGGGAGACCCGGGTTCGATTCCCGGCGGGAGCTCATGTGGTTCGGATTCCACGTTAATCAGTAGGTCCACGTCTCATATAGCCTCGCTGCTGCAAGTGACGCTAAACTAAAATCAACTCATAACGAGTCTATAGGGTCAAACGGTCCAAACAGGCGAAACACGGGTCAAAGGGGTTTATCAGGTCTAAGGATCGAGTAAAGCAAACGCAATGGTTATCGGGCGGATACTGTTTACCTGAAAAGTTCAAGCACTAATTATAGGTTAAAATCAATCTTAAGAGCTCTAATTGTTTGCATTCACTTTTTTTTTTTTTTTTTTTTTTTTGTTAGCCGACCAACGAACTTGCGGATACATAAATATAAATACTCAAATCTAAATTATTGCATTATATTATTGCAATGAACATGAACGTGATTTACTATTAGGAGTTAGCGTGATGCACTAATGTTAGTATTTTATAAATAGCATTATTATTATTATTATTATTATTATTATTATTATTATTATTATTATTATTATTATTATTATTATTATTATCCCGTTTCCTCCCACTTTATTCATTCCACTATTTCATTCATTTCTCATTATCACCGTCTCCTTTAACCTAACCGGTAAAATCGTGGGACGTAAAACTGAAAGATTAAAAAAAAACATATGTGTGAAAATATTAACTGTGCCTACGTCAACTTCTACTCTTGAAAGATCTTTCAGCTCAACGATTCGAATAATAACAGCAATAAGAAATGGAATCGAAGGCGATTGACATTGGACGACGCCATGAAATTCAGTTTAAAGTCCTACGATTATATCCTTTAGGCTAAGGGAAACGGATGATTAAGGAAAGTGAATGATGATGATGATGATGGAAGAATTTGTGGAATGGGAATGTGGGAGGAAATGGAAGTATCCCGAGAAAACCCATGGACACGATGTTGTCCACCACAAACTTACTCTGGCGGGGATCGAACCAAAGACCAGAGGTAGACGCTTTACCACTGAGTCACTGTGGCCCCTCATGACTGCATGATATTTTCTATTGAAGGAGATGTTGGAAATAGTTTTAAATTCTTAAGTGGTATGCATCCAAAAGACAAAGACCTGTTTAGTTTAAATGAGCAAGGCCTTTACAAGAATTATTACAAAATGATCATTACAAAATTAATAAGTATTTTCGAAGTATTTAATTCTTTGGTAAATTAACCGCTTAGTATTAAGATATTCAAGTTGGAAATTAGATACTTTTCTGACTAGTGTTGCCACGAGACGAGACGAGACGAGACTTCAGACTGTCTCGTCTCGTCTCGTTCAAAGCATGTCTCGTCTCGTGTCTCGTCTCGAAAAAATGTTCTCGTCCCGTCTCGTGTCTCGTCTCGAGAGGTTCTGTCCCGTATCGTCTCGTCTGGTCTCGTTTGTCTCGTTTTGTCTCGTCTTGTCTCGTAAAAAATATAGCAGCATACCATGGGAACGAAAGTTAAATGTAGCAGGCTGCACCATGCTAATCAAGATACAACTAAGTTACAAGTATTAACCAGAACACAAAGACAAGAAATGTCACGGTAACTACACCGTGGAGCCTTCACCTCTGGTGTATGTGGTAGTCGGTTCGATCTCGGTTAGTGCCATGTGAGCTTTGTGGTGGACAAACATCGAATGTGTGGGGGGGCCGCGGTAGCTCAGTGGTAGAGCGTTTATCTCTGGTGCTTGGGGTCTCGGGTTCGATCTCAGCCCCTGCCAAGTGAACTTTGTGGTGGACAAACACCGTGTGCGTGGGTTTTCTCGGGGTTCTCCCGTTTCCTCCCACTTTCTTCATTAGACCATTTCATTCATTACTCATCATCACCGTCTCCTTTAGCCTAACCGGCATAACCGTGGGACCTAAAACTCAAAGATTTAATTTCATTTTATTTCATTTTTCGAATGTGTGTGTTTTCTCGAAGTTGTCTAGTATCCTACCACTTTCTTCATTCCACTAATTTTCCCATCATCATCCATTCGGGGTGGGCCAAAGTTGCCTAAAGGTCTTAAAAATAAATTCAAATAAGCTCACAAGGCAAGGACAAATAGTTTACAAGATAATATATCTCTGCTGATATATATATATATATATATATATATATATATATATATATATATATAGAGAGAGAGAGAGAGAGAGAGAGAGAGAGAGATGGAAAGATATATAGATAAATAGAGAGATAGATATGTGTGTACACTTTGATTTCATATATTCCAGCCTTTAGGTTTCCATACCAATCCAAAAACTATTTTCCATTTTAGCATGTTTAGATTTGTTGCAATGATTATTTTTTTTAAAAAAAGCTCGGAACCAAATAATTTTATTGAGTAATGGAAAGTATTTGATTGAAATTTTATATGTTACTGCACAGTAAGCTCTGAGCTGAACGACACATCGGACCAAAGAATGCTTGGGGCCAGTCTTCACCTCCATGGTACAAATCTGTTCCCATAACCGCGGGGTGTGTGCCACTATATGGTGGTTGCCCCGTTTGTAACAAACTCATGACAGTACACCCAGATTAGCTAGTGGTCTTAAAAAATGTTGATTTTTGGGTGGCCATTTTGGATTAAAGTTTCTTATATTGTCGTGATCTATTCGCAATCATGCAACGTACATCTTCATACCAAGCTGAGCGGTCTGCGGCGATAGACCATCGGCTCCGGGTTCTGGGTTGAGTCCCGGAAGGGTCATGTGTATGGATTTTAACAGCATTTGTTTTTTCGTATTGTGTCAGGGGGCGAAATCGTACGGGATAAAAGGATTTCAGTCTGAAAAAAAAGGAGAGAATATCCTCCCCAGGATACTTTCATGGGAGTAAGGAATTAGTAAAAATATAGGATATACATTTTATAGCAGGTTTAAAATTATGATTTGGGTATCCTATTTCTTTTCTGTTAATTATGTTCTTCAATTTTCGAATTTTGATCATTCTCATGATATTTTCTGCTTTCTATGGAGTTCCATGAATATTATACCAAATGTTCTTTTCTCTGTAAGAAACCATTTCTGAAGATAATTTAGGTCCTAATGAATATTATTCACTAGGAAAGGGAAGTATTCCCCTCCTCTCAACATGGAAGCAGAGCAAGGTCCGTTGACCCTACTGTTCCGCGCTTTTACAGGTCCCTTCATAACTCGCTGTTTCTGCGTAGCCACTTTCTCCAGCTGTAGTGTAACGACACCGTGGTGAAGCAGGGACAAATATCGTGTGCTAAGCCTGGGACAAATATCGTGTGGTAAGCCTATGTTCCGCCTTAGCGATTTGCAAAGGAAAACAAATTTTTAAATGCAGTAAAAGTAAAGACTACATACAGATACAATATGTACTCACTATAGCATTGAGTATCACTTGAAGAACAGCTTTGCATCCATTGTCTTAAAGAACATTCCTCCTGCGCAGTTCCTGTGTTTTTCTACTCAAAAACCGAATTCTGAAGTATGTCTTAGCCTTGTCGAATAGTTTCAAGATCGAAGTGTCTTTCTTAGGACATAAAACGGTCAGCCAATCACATTCTTTTTCTTTTCTTCGGTTCACAGTTTTTTTTTTTTTTGTGAAATATTCGAAATATAACTTCATACTATTTTATTGCTTCCATCCACCTGGAAGAAGGTGAAACGAGACCACCACATAGCCTCATATTGCCACCATTGAACTTCGAAAGAATCGCAACTATCTTGAATCCTGAGACTTCAACTTTCGATATGATTTCCAAGAGTAATTTTTACTTTTCATAGTCTTATCGAAATCATAATACACTGTCTGTTTCCACACATCTATTAAGCCTCGAATCATTGGCACCTGTACATTTCTGTGTATTCCTAAAAATAAATAAACGTTTTGGTCATAGCATACACGCCTATTAACATTCAATTCATCAAATATAAGCACTGAAAATTTTTCCACACTCTTTAAGTAGCGTCCTTGCTAAGTCAAAATTTTCAAAACTGGGGTAGGAATACCGGGAAAAAACGGTAATTTTTGCATACAACGTCGAAATGTCGACACATTGGGTACGGGGATTCGAACTTGTAACCACAGATGATTGTATAATTTATCAATGAGGCGTGTTGTGTTAATGCACGAATGATATCTTAATCAATCCATCTTAGTTTTTTCTTGCCATTCATTAGCATATTTACTTGATCCTGTATAAAACTTTTTCGTAATATATCCACCACCGGTTATTAACCACTTTATTGAAACGATCACAATATTATATTTTAGAACTGGCCTTTGAAATTAATTCTTTATTATATTTGCTTTCCAATTCTTTTAACTTCGTTTGTAAACATATTATTTTGGCTTTGTACATACTGTTAGACTTCACTTTTTCGTTCTCTTTACGCAAAAAGGAGAGCTCTTCCTTAGGTTTATGCCCCTCAGTCTCCACAAAACAAACGAAAAATAACATAAACAAAGAGTTATTTTTTGTTTCAGCCACAATAGTTATCTCATCTGGCTGCAACCCAATGTCTGATTTGTTTTTTCTTTAAACATCTAACTTCCGTACATTTAATTCTTTAAGTATTTACATCAACACGGTTCCGTATAGAAAAGGTAAGTTTAGTGAAGGCACGTCTTGTTTAAACTTTTTCTTGGGTAGAATATTTAGAAGCTCACATTTTAAATTATGTCCATAAGCTTCGGGAATAAAATGATCGGAATAGACGCTGGCGTTTTCAACTTTAAAGATGTCTTACCGACAGCATTTCTTTTGCCAAACTTTGCGCAAAGGAACCGAGGGAAATACATGATAAATAACTTTGGAACCCGTAGTATTTCTACTATAATTGCGACAAGTACTTAGTGTAGAATTCGACTATAGTGTAGAATGCTTATAGGCTAACACGACCACTACAGTAATTAATGTTTTCTTAGTACAGGAAAGCACTTTCCTGCAAAAATCAAAGAAACAAACAAGGGTGAATGACAAGGACCTTGGGCGAAAACTGTTTCTGCTCCCGCCGTGACGTCACAGTTTTACTGCATCTTCGGTTTTCAAAGAAGGGTAGTTATGACGCGACCTTAAAAGAGGAAATGAACAGTAGGGTCGACGAACCTTGGAAGCAGAGGGCAATTTCGCACACTGGTCAGATCAAACATTTCCGCGTAACAAAACGAAGGTCCCCCTGTGAAACCTCTTCATTTAAAGTGTTATTGTTAGTATCATAAATTTGCTGAAAGCGAACAATTTGAAGGGTTCGTCGATAATATCTGCTTTTTTTGTCCTGCGCCCGCCTTCCAAACGAAGAGGTGAATTTTACAACATGACTGCTGTATAATAAGCGAGCTATTGGTAAAATGGTAAAAGTGTATTTTTATGTGTATGTGTGTGTGTGTTTGTGTGTGTGTGTGTGTGTGTGAGAGAGAGAGAGAGAGAGAGAGAGAGAACGAGAGAGAAGACAAAATTTTAGTTATAAGATGACATACTTCAATTGCCGTTTTCGGTTAATTTCGGTTCATATAGCAAAAAGAATACCGCCACCAGAGAATCCGCCATCTCAACCAGAACTCTCAACTACAGCCTGTAATGAGAGTAGACCTTATCCAGTTTTCAAATTGAATAGATGGGGTGGTAGTTCGGTTTCTTGACCTTGTAAAAATCTTCCCTGTCTTTGATTTTGTTTGTCATCATTCCAGCCAGAAATGAAAAAAATGAGAATTCCTCAGTTTACAGCAAGGGGAATTTGGGACAAGACATTAAGGATGATATTCCTGGAAGCTCATGTATCACGATTGATTCATTCAATAGACAGAGGACACTTTTCTATGAAGGCTTTTCAACATGTTTTCTCACAAAGAGGATTTTCCTTTTGCAATCTATATGAGCACTGGCAATTTCAATCTTGGCCATTCCCGCCAGCGTTTTCATTTTCGAGACACGAGACGAGGCGAGACATTTCACGATACGTCCCGTCTCGTCTCGTGTCTCGTCTCGTTTTCGAGACGGGACAAGTAGTCTGTCTCGTCTCGTGTCTCGTCTAAAAGGGTTCCGTCTCGTCTCGTTTACGAGACGAGACGGGACACGAGAAATGTCTCGTCTCGTGGCAACACTATTTCTGACTTAGAACTACTGTAAGAAACTGCTACTTTGAAAAGCTTTCGATATTAGGTCTAGCTCCCACTAAAATTTCTTGGTCTGCTTTACATTTAGAGAAAACCTGGGTGAGTTAAGAGAAGCCTAGTTTTAAAATCATGGTAAATATGTGTTTGGCTTTTTTTTGCATCATAATAAGATGTATTATTTACTACATAGGAATTTATTTAATAATCAATTGAACATGTACACATATTCTTGTGCTTTTCTTAAAAGTAAGGACAAACAAAACAGTAGAAAGACGTGACATTTTTATCTTGTGTTATTTTATGGGGTATCCATAGAATATAACTCAAAATTTCATTATTTTAAAACAGTAACACCAGTGTTGCATTTAGGATTTTGTTTCGGACACATTGCCTAAATCCAAAATAACAATAAACCTAGCTTTATTATAGCATTATGTATTACATATCTAATAGAAAAGGGAGCACAGTGGTTCACTGGTAGAGCGCTTACTCTGGTGCATGGGGTCCTTAGTTCGATCCCCGCCAAATTTTGTGATGGACAACATCATGTCCGTGGGTTTTCTCGGGGTACTTCCGTTTCCTCCTACTTTTTCATTCCACCAATCCTTCCATCATCATTCACTTGCTTTAATCATTGTTTTCCTTAGCCTACAGGGCATAATCATGGGACTTAAATTGAAAGATTTCGTTTCTTTCATTTTATTTCAAACTAGCAATAAACCTAGTTTTATTATAGCATTATGTATTGCACATCGAATAGAAAAACTATAGCTTAAAACTCGTTGGTAAGGTCATCCCCACTTACAATATATATATATATATATATATATATATATATATATATATATAATGAATAAGTTAGAAGCAATGAAAAATATCAAACCTGTGGGAAGTAAGCCTGATAATGTCTACAAAATGTTGTTAAATATAACCGATTCCGGGTCTTCTTCTTTCTAAACCAGAAATTTTAGTGCGCAGTTTATGAAGCCATAATTGTTCGGCACCCTAATTCAGACACTATACAAAAGGTCTTGAAAGCAATTATTATTTTGTATGATAGCGATGTGAAGATACTACTTATCTTAATTTTTATATTTTTTGGTATTCTTTATAGTTTTAAGTTATTCATTGAAATTGAAAAAAAAGTGTAAATAAACTTAGCAGAAAGCATTAACTTTTCAGGGTTAGAGGATCTCAAGCTCTATAGGCCTTTATAAATACACCTCTGAGAATTCCGATCACTCCCCCTCCCCCCCCAACATACCCCAAAAATGCCCTCAAACTCAGAAAGATTTTTCTGGAAGAAAACTTACATGCATGAGTTTTATTTTAACTCGTTGAGCTTTTACGGTCAAGTCCTATGATTGGTCGTTAAGTCTACGGAGATGTGACGTATTAAAGTTTGAGCGCCCTCTACAAGTTTTTCAGTCGCACGACGTGACAAACCGAGAGTTCTAATTGGAAGTGAAGCGAAGATACCGGAGAAGGAAGAAGATACTGGAACCATGGTAAGAGTATAAACTAATGAAAATAACTGTGTCGTTCAATAATTTGGTTTACTTTTAATCAACAGAAATAAGACAGTTAATTATGTGGGTATATAAATATAGTTTTATTATTATTATTATTATTATTTTGTTCGTATTGATATAAAGGATAGTGATAACCGAAAACTTTGTGGTCTGCACTGTCGAATTGGGAAGGTGAGATGCTATTGAAATAAAATACTTACTTGGTAGGGTTAATGATAAAATGTCTTTATACTGTAATGATAGAAAAGAAAATGAACTGTTGATGTGAATATTACAATGAAAGAAAATAAAATTTCGACAGAGGTACCAAAAATATAAATATATGCATACATGTAGAATTTGTTGTAGGCGATTGACTAGGGCCAGGAACATATTTGAACAGAACGGTTCAGGAAAAAAAAAGTGCGCTCATATTCAGTATAGACAAGGTTAGTCAAATTGTTCCTTTGTCATGTATGGCCTGTTGTGGCCATTCTCATAGCTGAGGTGTAATCAGTGAGGACCCAGCCTCCACTAAAATTTTGTATTTTCTTCAAAGAAAATAAAATTTCGGTTTGCTTATAGGGCAATAGGAAACCTACATTTCAAATTTTAGAATTTATTGGCCATTATTACTCCTAGGAATCGGAGGGATAGGGAAGAGCGCTTACCTCTGGTGTGTGGAGTCTGTGTTCGATTCCCGACCAAGCAACTTTGTGGTGGACAACATAGTGTTCGTGGGTTTTCGGGGTAATACTGTTTCCTCCTACATTATCATCCCCCAATTCCTCCATCATTCATGAGTTTTAATCATTATCTTTCTTAGCCTAAAAGGCATAATCGTGGGACATATTAATTGAAAGATTTTTCTCCAAGAAATTGACTTTAAAAAAAACTAAGTTTATTGTGGAAGTTTTCTTATTGACTTGACAGAGATTCTTCGCATCGCTGTAGGTAGGATGGATTTAATCATGTTACATATTTCCAGAAATTTCAGTGTTTTTATCAAGAAAAAGCACCAATAGAGAAGGAAAGAGTAAAGCTCCTTAGACAAAGCAATAAGTTTACTATTTTTAATATATTATTTGAATTCAAAATACTTGGAAATGAACTATTGTTTTGTAACACATTTTTATGACTAGGGTAAATGTGCCAGTAGTCGACCCTTTAAGGGTGAATTCAATTTCGAAAAATTATTACATGCAGATTTTCTCATCACATCCCATTCACATCGCGTAAGTACAAAGAATAAAGCTTAAAACATTATGTTCGAAAGTAAACTATTAACTTAATTTTTAATAATTTTTCAAAATTACCTGTAAATATCCAGTAGTCGGCCACCAGTTACCCAGAGGTCTGCCAATATTCACCCCAGTAGTCAGCCGCATTTAATATCACGGATTTAAACGTAAATAAACGACATACACAGACTTAAATAAAATTCAGCTGCTACAGAGGAGACACTAAAACCTTTGTATATCTAAATAAAAATACAAAATAATACATTTTAAATAAGTGTTTAAAGTATATCTATTAAATTAACTTTCTAAAATAAGGTATGCAAACTTATTCAAATTAGCATAGGCTCTTAAACAAACCAGAGTGCTTAACAAAGTATTAGTAATTGCACAGTCTCAAAAATTCAAAAATTTCGAAACTAATAAGCTGTTTCATATCATTATTTTCTAAATAATAGGAACTTTTGGTTGCATAACTCACTCTATGGCCTTATGGAATCCCGGAGGTTCAGTGCCGCGTTCACAAAAGCTCTCCACCGACTTCTATCCTTAGCCCAACTGCATCCAGCTTCCACTTTGTATTCCTATCTCTGCGAGATCCATCTCAATATTGTCCTCCCATCTGCGCCTAGGTCTTCCTAATGGTCGTCTCCTATTGGTCTTACCAGTCAAGACTTTGAAAGCGTTTCCTACTTTCTTCCATTCTAGCTACATGACCCGCCCACCTAAGCCTCCTAGACTTGACGACCCTAACAATGTTGGGTAAACCGTATAAACTATGTAGTTCCTCGTTATGAAGCTTCCGCCATTCCCCATTCTCGTTCCTCTTGGGTCCGAATATTCTTCTCAGGGCCCTGTTCTCAAATACTTTCAGTCTATGTTCTTCCCTCAGAATAAGCGACCATGTTTCACAACCATACAGAACAACAGGCATGATTATCGTTTTATATATTTTAAGCTTCAAATTCCTCGACAGAATTCGCGACAACAAGAGATTTTGAACCGAATAGTAACACGAATTCCCTGCTTTTAGTCGACATATAATTTCTTCGTGAATATGATTTTCGTCTGTTAATATTGATCCTAAATATTTGAAAGTATC
>NC_137467.1:75076127-75329072 GCF_964235325.1 Thermobia domestica | reverse complement strand
GTGGGATTTTGAGGAACCACCGCGAGTCTACTGCCATCTATTGCTTGCCGATTTCTCGACACAACTTTCCTTTTACCCTTAAACGAGGGGAGTAAGAAGCGTCCAGATGTGATTTTTCTTCCTTTTTCTTGTTGGTTTCTCTGTTATTTAAAATAATATAGAATAACACTTGACCCTTGATAATAATCTATTGTTTCATTAGTATGTTATTTATTACTGAAATCGGTGAGAAGGAAACAGATATATTGTGCAGTGTGTATTGGTATACAAGCTTTTCCCTCGTATCTATTCCGTCTATCAATACAAAATTTGGTACAGTCATTCCTTATACCTTATAATATTTTTTAAGATACATTTCGATTGTGTGCTTTTACTTGGGATCACTCCAGAGGGGTCCAAAGTTGATGGGAGGAATTTCTGGAGTGAATTTTCCCGACATTCTCCCAATTTTTCCTGTTCAAGTACTTTATGGACCCACGTACATAGCACCTCTGGAAAGCTTGTTCCATGCTGAAGAGAATGAACTATAAACCATGACTTTTCAATGAACAGTGTTGATGCAATAGCTATTTCACTGCTAGTATACGATTTTCTTTATACTAAGAGGGTCAATTGGCCCCAGAGACTTATTCCGTTCTCCATGACACTTAACTTTTTGTGCATGAACATCTGTTTGTTATGTTTATCAAATGGACTAGGTTTGATTCGGGTGTTCGGATGACACGATCGTGTCCTTTCATTGTTAGTACTTGAAGCCATCTATAACACTATTAGTACCAGTGACACTGATTTCTGTATAACTTGGGGTGTTCATTCAGGTATGTGTTTGTTTTGTTGTCAGATATCGCCTACAAGCAATCAATAAGAATTTTAGTACGGGGCCCAAGCAAACTTTGGATGCGTGTATGGTCTGGGTTTCTTTAGCCTCTCCAGGATCTGCGCCCATAGTTAGTACAGATCAAGTCAAAATGATGGACCCGATTTCAGAAATGTATTCTGTGAAATCTAATACATGTGTTATTTTAAGACACCTGCTACGAAAGGTAAACTGTTTAAGTTTTGAAATAAAACACTGAACTGCTGAACAAGACTGTACTATTCATAAAAATAAATACTTTACATGTTTGGTTGCAGACGTGCAGCAATGTTGTGTTTTCAGGTCAAAGTTTTCTTCAAAAATATCACAAGGGTTCTATGTAGTGCATGGAGTTAGTGTCAGAAACCACCAAAATATTTCACTTCCGGCTACCAGTCTGCAATTTTACACAGTTCTTATATGTATACCAAAGAACAGAAAACCGCCGGGAGACACTCGATCCAATGTCCAGAACTCGTGTGATGACGTCATCAAAATGGCGGACAGCTCGATTCAAAAAATAAGCCATATCTCCGTTATTTATGGACCGATTTTCTTCAAACGTGGCTCGTTTTAAAGGAAATTAAATTTGCAATAAAACATGTTACCACAATATTTCCTCTAAAATTAACCGTTTCGGAGTTATTTAAGAATTTAATAAATTAATGAGTATTTATTGAAGAAAAATACATAATAACTCCGAAACCCTTAGTTTTAGACGAAACACTTAGGTAACGTGTTATATTGTTAATTTCATTACCTTTAAAATGAGCTATTAATGAAGAAAATCGGTCCATAAATAACTGAGATATCACATATAACGTGTTAATTACATTATTAAAATGGCGGTCAGAACTAGTAATACATAGCGACAAATTCAGCCAAAATACTTCACTTCCATATACCAGTTCCAAATTTTGCACAGTGTTTATACACATAATAAATAATTTTAAAATACCTGGGAGACACTTGATTTAACACGCTGAACTCCTATGTTAACGTCATCAAAATGGCCGCCGGGATTAAAAACATACAACTATCTTTGCTTAAATACAACTATCTCCATTACCGATCTTTTTTTGAGTCTTCCAATTGTTCCATTTGAAAGAGCATGAAATAAGCTACAAAAATGTTATTCGATTTAGTTTATAGGTAAATGGTTTATGAATTATATATGGCGATGACAACTTGAAAGTGGATTAAAAGAACATCCGTACATTTTCTTCTAGTAGATGGCAGAAGTTTCTACTTGAAGAAAACGCAAAAACATTTCTTTTGTTTTTACTAGTGGTGATTTCTGATACTTACCGAATTTTTAGAAGAGAAGCAAATATTCTATCACACGATGTACTGGAAGACCACCATAGTGCTAGAATGTTTCCTTTTAGATTAGGTCCGCAGCATTCGACAGGACAGTTTGATAGACTTGTCCATGGAGGTTTGCTCTCGATCATACTATGCGCGATGGCTGCCAGTGTTTTTGTACAACTTAAACCAACTGCCAGAGATGTATCCAACAGTGAGTTCCAAAACGGAAATATATCTGGCTGCAAAACAAAATTAAATTTTCCAGGATGGCACATGACCAGTTACATGAGCAGAACAACAAACTAATTAAAGATTCTTCAATTAACCTATCCCGTCTAAGTCAAGGGGAGGGACTATTGCAATGGATGGTTGCAGGACCCGAAGTTGTCCGCATGATTGGAGAGTTCCAAAAGGATCGGAACCTGAAATCGTAACATCACTTCCGAGGAGCATCATGAAAATACTCCAAGTTTTCATAAGAAATTCGAAAACCATGTTTCTGCCCTTGTTGAAGTGTTTGAATCACACGGCAACCCATTCGAAGATTACGAGTTAACTACAGTCAACAGTAGTAGAATCATTCTCCCAGAAGAAAATGCGATGAGCGTCATGTCGGCAAATGCTACAGGGAAAAGCCAATTTGATACATTTGTCGAAGATCGGTTGATCCTTAGAAAAGTTTCCATCCATGAAGTCATCAAAAGAAACAACCTTCCCTTGATGAGTGCTAAGAAAGTTACAGTTAAGTCCAAAGACAAGCAGAAAATAGTAGACGTGAGAAAATACAGTACTCTTTTTGCCAAGTTATACGTTGCTAGTCAATCAAGGGGAATTGACGCCAAAAAGTTCTTTACCCATGAAAATAGCTTATGTCCACATTCCATATCCGACCGCGTTAAGCTCGGAAAACCAATTTAAAAAATCCGACCTGGTGTCCTGTATCGTCGAGTCAAGTGGGGTTCGGGTGACCAGTGCTCATGAGCTCGAAGTTTCTTCGCTCATAATCGATGCAGCAGCCTTGATCCATATGCTTGTCCCTAAATCCAGCCGGACATTTCAAGAGTACTGCAACCAGATTGTTAAACCATACATTCTAATGAGATTAAGATCTGTGGAAAGAGTTGACCTAGTTTTTGACCGCTACCTAGAAGGAAGCCTAGAAAGTGACGTAAGACAGTCTAGAGGGTTTGGGCTCAGAATAAATGTAAAATCTAATGTTGTCATTCCCCTGGTCAAAATGGATCTCCCCGCCGGGAAAAGAGCCATTTGCACCTACAGAGACACCGTAATTGGATAGCAAATGGTGGTGACACTTGAAGCTATATCTTCCGAATTCCATGAAGAAGCCGATGCCCGTCTCCTACTTCATGTATGGCATGCAATGGAATACTCGGGTTGTTCTTAGGTCATAGTGAAAACTGTTGATAGTGACATGGTACTAATTGCTATATATGCCTTTTCTAGACTCAATACACTGAAAGAATTTTGGATTGAATACGGCAGTGGAAAGCCCCTCCATTACCTTCCGATCCACGAGTTGCACAACGAAGTTCCACGAGGAGTTCCAGATCTTTTGCCTTTCTTCCATGCATTTACGGGGGCTGACACTGTGTCAAGTTTTGTAAGTATTGGTAAAACCACTGCATGGAAAACGTGGATGACTTTCCGAGATGTAGACAAAGCTTTTTCGGCATATTCTCAAGTTCTGGACAACATCTCTGAAGATGACGACACGTTTTTACTCATTCAACGCTTTGTAGTTCTTATGTACCATTCATCAAGTTCTGCAGAGTCCGTCAATGAGGTCAGGCGGATTCTCTTTATTCAGCAAAACAGACCCATTGAAAATATTCCACCAACCAGCAACGCTCTGTTGCAACACTTGAAGGGGGCCATCCTACAATGTTCATTGTGGACAAACTGTCTTCAACGGAACAGTCAACGCTTGGATCCTTGCGAGTAGGGATGGAAGAAGACCGCAGATGACTACGAGCCCCTCTGGTCGACAAGCCAAACTTCACCATGGAAAAGCTAAAAGAGTTGATAGCATTCAAGTGCAAACAGATTTGCACGCGCTGTCGATATGTAAAAATACACGAACTTTGTACTTTACTTTGTAGTTGTGAGGGTCAATGCAGAAATTAAGTTTAATGTTACAAACTTGTCACTTTGTTTAAAGTTTACATTGTTTTCAATAGTTGTGGCTTCCGCGTTAATAATCCATGTGGATGTACTTGTTTTCATTGTGAGAAACTGTTGTAAATATCTGTTACTGTTCCTAAAAAAGAAAAGTATTTTTTTATTTTTGCCAATCAGTAAAAAGAGGGCATTGGATCCACTAAAAGATGTAAATAACTATTTTTATTTTCATGTTCACTCTTTTGTGGTATAATTTATAATTAAAGATGAACCACTCTTAAAAAAATTATACAAGCATGCAACATCGCAATGGATGTAATGTGTTTACTTAAGTTAACGCCTCTTATAATAACAGAAACGTCATTGCAAAATATATTAAGCCAACAGCAACCATTTTAAAACTGTTTTTTATCCCCTTCCACGTTGTCATCGTCATAAACCATTTAAAATCGAATAAAATTTTTGTAGCTTATTTCATGCTCTTTCAAATGGAACAATTGGAAGACTCAAAAAATGATCGGTAACGGAGATAGTTGTATTTAAGCAAAGATAGTTGTATGTTTTTAATCCCGGCGGCCATTTTGATGACGTCAACATAGGAGTTCAACGTGCTAAATCAAGTGTCTCCCAGGTATTTTAAAATTATTTATTATGTATATAAACACAGTGCAAAATTTGGAACTGGTATATGGAAGTGAAGTATTTTGGCTGAATTTGTCGCTATGTATTACTAGTTCTGACCGCCATTTTAATAATGTAATTAACACGTTATATGTGATATCTCAGTTATTTATGGACCGATTTTCTTCATTAATAGCTCATTTTAAAGGTAATGAAATTAACAATATAACACGTTACCTAAGTGTTTCGTCTAAAACTAAGGGTTTCGGAGTTATTATGTATTTTTCTTCAATAAATACTCATTAATTTATTAAATTCTTAAATAACTCCGAAACGGTTAATTTTAGAGGAAATATTGTGGTAACATGTTTTATTGCAAATTTAATTTCCTTTAAAACGAGCCACGTTTGAAGAAAATCGGTCCATAAATAACGGAGATATGGCTTATTTTTTGAATCGAGCTGTCCGCCATTTTGATGACGTCATCACACGAGTTCTGGACATTGGATCGAGTGTCTCCCGGCGGTTTTCTGTTCTTTGGTATACATATAAGAACTGTGTAAAATTGCAGACTGGTAGCCGGAAGTGAAATATTTTTACGCTAACTCCACGCACTAATGTGAGTATCGTGCGTAACGGCACACAATCTGTCGATATTCTATCTTTCTGCCAAACCTTCTGTAGAATGTTGCGCTTAATATCAGCAGTTCATTGTATGTTCACTGCTGACTCTTAGCGGTAGAAACATGGAAACACTGCGTGTAAACTAAACTTTGAAAGTTAACCACTCAAAGCGCATGTCTCGCGATAACATATATTTATTAAATTTCACTCAATAAATTTCTGATACCGGATCCATTATTTTGACTTGCCCTGCACAATCAATTTACGTAGTTGCCGGGACCATTGGTGTGATCCCACAACCCATCTCTCTTGGAGTTGAGATAGTGTAGTGAGAAATGGCCGAGAGTTGGATCAACACACGTTTGCACTTTATGCTATACTTCCAGAATCACCCAACCAATAATATTTTTTATTTCAAATGCATTACCTTTGTTGCTGGTGTTCACTGGGTTTTAACCCTTATCCGGGCAAGCTATTTTTGTAACGTAGACTGCAACTGGGGCCTTACCAACTCTATTAGCCTTACCAACTCGATATGTTCATAACTTTTAACTTCGACTAAAGATAGAAGAATTCAGAATTTTATGGCATCGAAATATTTATGGTTATTAAGAAATTCGAAGAAAAATATGAAGCTACTGGGCCTGGGAGGCCCCGGTTGCCCGGATAAGGGTTAATACTCGAAGAAAATTTTGTTTTGATCGATTTTTTAAAGGGCTAATATTTTTCAAAGGCTAATAATTTTTCTTTTGCCCGTTTTTCGTAAGTCGAAAGAGATATTGAAATGTAACTTACCACAATAATAGATAATGTTATTCTATTGAAAAAAGAAAGAATAATCAGTGTTGCCATCCATAGAAATTACAGTGCGGCCAAAATATGAAGTTCCCAAAAATCTAGGTTAAGACACCGACTAGAAAAATGAACTCAACGGTAATTGATGACTTATCATGTTGTCTTGGTTCCTTGTTAACTACTTTTTAAATAATATTTGTATTTATTTTGTAATAACTTTAATAATTTATTACAAAATAAATAAGTTATTACCAAATAAATAAGTTATTACAAAATAAATAAGTTATTACAAAATAAATAAGTTATTACAAAATAAATATAACAATATTTAAAAAGTAGTTAACAAGGAACCAAGACAACATGATAAGTCATGAATTACCGTTGAGTTCATTTCTCTGGTCGATATCTTAACCTAGATTTTTGGGTAATTCATATTTTGGTCACACTGTAATTTTTATGCATAGCAACACTGATTATTCTTCCGATTCGTATTTTTGCGTGTAAAATAATATTATTTATTATTGGTAAGTTACATTTCAATATCTCTTTCCACTTACGAAAAACGGACAAAAGAAAAATTGCTAGCCTTTGAAAAATATTTAGTAGTCTACCCCCTTAAGTTGCAACCACCAAATTGTCGGCGAGAAGGGATCCAATACTCAATTACAGCTACACAAAGTCCCATTGTTCAATACAGTTTATATCATAATCAGTAAGACAAAAACGCTCAAATGGGGAAATTTCCTAGTGCAATAAATTAATTTATTCTGTGATATGTAACGAGGGAGGGCCAATTGTGCCGCCCGAGGTTCCAGCCTATTCAGCCTAGGCGTTAATCCAGGCCTGGAACTGGATATACTGTGAGGGTTAATCTTGCATTATAGTCTGTGTACCGTGTGTATCCTGTACAGGCTTGTTGACAGCCCTGTGTAAAAGCAAACCGATGGATTTCAACTTGTTTCTCATTGTACGTGAACAAATGTAGATACCATATGTTTCCCACCAACTCGTGCAAGATCTTGTGATGACTGAAATCTGTCTGCCAACATAACCGCCGAAATGCACGGTTCTGTCTAAAAGAGAATTTCATTTTTCGACCACATTTGCCAACTTTTCTACATTTTATGCACTCTACTTTCTGAATCTTAGCGAACTGTCTACCCGCTGTGCTTTTATGCATTTTCATAATGCGCGCAATTTCAGCATTGGTTTTGCAACATTTACTTAAAGTTCAAATTTTATTGTTTTTTTGTCAATATTCTCAATTCTAAGCCCGATGTAAATGAATTGCACGACTTTTCTCCTGAAATACACTGAGTGTAAACATTTATGAAAAAAAAGGGGGGGTACGAGACGAGTTTGAATTTCAGAACTGACAAGTTTCACTACACGCTTGAAAACTTCAGCATTCCATCCGAGATCCTGAGTACCTGCACAATGAGAATGGTACTGCCAGAGGCGGATCCAGTGGGCGACGGGGCAATTGCCCTCCCCCAGAAGAGGAAACTTACTTATTTTATATATAAATAAAACTCATCGCAGAGTTTGAAGCTCTTAAAAGTAGTCGTATTACAACCCACCGCCCCCCTCCAGAAGTCCGTCGTGGATCCGCCCCTGGTACTGCACGATTGAGGGGTTGATTAAATAGTCGAGTGCGGACCTCAGAGTAAGCTAGACCGGGTCAGTCAGTAAATATATAACTTCTGTAACTTAATTTGCACTCTGCATAACATTTTCTTCAAATTGATGTATATTTCATTGTAGGCTATATTTATGCTTACTTATGTACTAAACGTTGCAAATACATAAAATTATATGAAGTTATTATTAATTTTTCCATTACTGTATACCTAGATACATTTCCAACACTTACATTCATTCGTGTATCGCAGTATCGATGCTCTTCGTCCATTGCTCGAAATCTAATCTTGGAAAATAAAAATGCATAACACAATTGTTTCGTGGTAAACCAAGATGTCATTAAGCAATTAAATTGAAAATAGAATGCTAGAGTACAGTGATGTGTGTAGCAACTATTACAATTATCTAACAAGAGCAACTCACCACCACCGCCACGACTATACTTCTGTTTACAGAGATGCTTGTCATAAATGCGATTGGATTTACTAGATGTCAAAGAATTAATTATATCTAATTAGATAGTCCTAATTGACAACTATAGTATAAATCCGAGTCACAGTATATTAGCAGATATTAATTTCATATGTGCTAAATCTCATCAAAACTTCGTGAATAATTGAACATTGATATAATGGGAAACCCTACGAGTGGAATATCAACCACTGTGAATAACGAACAAGTCTCCCTGGTCACTAATACAATACCTTTGCATTATGTAGGATGCATGTTTCATCAAGTTCGTTTAACCAAAAAAAAAAAAAAAATCTTTTTTTTTATTTCTATTTGCGTTATAAGTTGCAAAATTTGACAGGTTGCAGTGTGCAAACATTACCATGTCTATTTATGTCCGTTGGCTTGGAGCTGCGTTTATTTATTAACTTTTAGTGTCAACCATTTTTACTAGTCAGAATACTCTATGGACTATTCCGATTTTGTTTCCTTTTGAAAGCAAATTTATCATTTTTGGATCAAGAGATCCAATAAATCAACAATTTTCTTGTTCGCCTTATATTTACAGAACTACATATAGTGTAGCCAAACCCAAACTATCACTTAATTCAGTATGATGTCCTTATTTCGTTAAAAAAAAAAAAAAAAAAGATTTAGGGTCCGTTCAAAATTTTGTTGTGGGCCCCGATCCTAGATCCAGTATATTTCAATTAACAAAAATTTTCTTGTATGCCTTATCTCTGAAGAACTACATATAGTGTAGTCAGACCCAAAACTATCAGTTAACTCAGTATGATGTGCTTATTCCGTAGAAAATACGAAAACACGATTTAGGATCCGTTCAAAAATTTTCTGGCCCCTTAACTAATTATTGACAAAGATCGCAATCTTTTGATGCATTTTTTAGTTCCTAAAATTCTTGGGCAAGATCGCAATCTTTTCGTCCATTTTTTTTTTTTATCATTCTTAAAATTCTTGTTTAAGAGTTCTGTTTTCCCAAAAATTCCTTTATACGTGTACTATAACGAGATTCACTTCTGTCTGTCTGTTCGAGAGAGACAAAAATCTCAAGAACTTCTTAATGGATTTCCATCAATTTTGGTCGGAATGTAGATGATCGAAAGTTAAAAATTAAGTCCGTTGATGAAGGTGATCCATGCACTTGATTACAAGATATGGATAATCAAAAATCAGTTCCCTATGTGTGGCTATGGAAGTAATTATTCATTTCATTCTTGGTTGATAGGCTACTCACAGTGCTGATAAGATTACCAGGTCAGTATAATGCTCAGGATACAAAATACTAATCTCTCGGTGAAATACAATAACATATTTTCTAGTTTCAAATTTCATTTATCTTGAAGTATACTCCCATTTAATTTGAGGTAAAATTGTATATTTAAGCGTATGTTTGGTGAAATTTAGGAAGTGGTATTCTGAATAATATAAATAGATAACTCGGCACCCATAATGTTTGGAGAGCACGTGTATGAGTTCCCCACTTCTTTGGCAGCCACTTTGGACATGCTTTATTCAAACTGTATCAACATTTTTTTGAACAGCATCAAATTTCTTTTCTGAAAAAGAAAACATGTAAAAAATCCAACATCAGCCATTTTGAGCTATTTTAAATCTAACAATGGAAGCTTTACCCCCCCCCCCAAAAAAAAAGGCACCAAGGAAAAAAGTGTATTTTTCTAGTCAGTCATAGTAGATGTGTGTGTGTGCGTACAGTGAACTAAGGACCTGTCTTTCGTTGAATCTTTCCCGTGATGTATAGCCCCAAGCTGTTAATTAACAAAGCATTCATCACAATCTGCTTTTCCTGGCTAAATCCCAATTTCGTCCTTTCGGCTTAAGTGTAAATTCTTGTCCCTTGTCGACGAAAAAAAAAGAAAAAGAAAAGCTTTAAAAATGAGCGAGACGTATAGAGAGAAGAGAAGAAGAAAAAATAATTCAAGAAAAAAATTCAGAATATAAAAATCTCGCAAGAATTAGGAGTAAAAAACTGAGTCTAGGGAATGTTGGTATTACTATAGAAAAACAGTGTGACAAAATTTCAAAGATAACACACTTAAATCGTTTATATATATATATATATATATATATATATATATATATATATATATATATATATATATATATATATATATATATATATATATATATATATATATAATATTATATAAACGGCTAGGAAAAACGAGAAAAAAGTTTTATACAGTGATGTTCAAAAGAATTAGCGTTATTTTCATTCGCTTATTTGAACTAGCACATTTTTTAAAGGACCATACTGGTTCACTGGTAGAGAGCTCACCTCTGTTGCAAAGGGTTCTTTGTTAGATTCCCGGTCAGGCGAGCTGGACAACATCGTATACGAGGGCTTTCCCATTTCGTCCTACTTTCTCATTCCAACAATTCTGGCATAATCACTTCCATTCATCATCTCCTTTAACCTAAAGAGCAGTACAATTTTCTTTTCTTAGAGGATACAGTATGCGGCAAAACAAACAGTACTGAAATTTGCGTATGGATGGCGCACATATTCAAAGTAGTATGAGCTGTGAGCGCCACACGTGTGCTCAGTCGTGTGTGGACTAGTGTAGTGTGCAACTGATGGAAAGATAATGTTACTTACAACAGAGGAGAAGGTGTTCATTCACAAGCACTATTTCCGCTCAGTTTTCTCAGTTCCGTTCGGTTTTTCGCCGGATCCGCTTTCGGTTTTCTTCAACACCGGTTCCGGTTTTTTTTCAAAATTGGTTCTATTTCTGACTAGAATAGTGTTTCGTTGTTCTCCGGAAACCGATTCCGTTTCCACAGAAAGTGTTGTGTGTTTACCAAAAGTTTTCAACGAAACCAGTTTCGGTGAAAACCGAATTGGTTTTGAAGAAAACCGTAACCGGTTTCGGTGAAAAACCGAACTGGGTTTTGGAGAAAACCAAACCGTTCTTTTGGAGAAAACCGAAACCGGTTTGGATGAAAAACAGTATCGGTTTTGGAGAAAACCGAAATGTCGGTCTTTCGGATTTCGGTTTTTCTAGAAACCGGTTTCCGGTTTTTATAAAAAAACCGGTTTTGCCCATCCCTAGTATTTTATCAGTCTCTTACCTCTTTGAAATCATTGCGTATAGTAGGAAAAAATAAACCAAATATCGATCAGAAACCATGAGGTGCATAATAGCATAAATACAACACAGAAACAAAAGTTAGTTTTTCATTTAAGTATACGTAATACTGATTTATATTACTGACGTGGAATCACCTAATTACACAGTATTTCTGGAATTTAAGAATGATTCCAGAAAAGAATCAAAAGATTGTGATTTTGGCCAATAATTAGTTTCTGGCTCAGGGGCCACAAAATTTTTGAACGGCTCCTAATTCGAGTTTTTTTTTTTTTTTTTTTTTTAAATAAGCACATCATACTGAGTTAAGTGATAGTTTTGGGTTTGGCTACACTATATGTAGTTCTCCAGATATAAAGTGTACAAGAAATTTTTTGATTAAAATATATTGAATCTTTTGATCCAAAAAAGCAAACGTCCTTGTGAGTGTGTGGGTAACATACGTGCCTTAGGCGAGAGAGATCTAAGTTTCATTCTAGGTGGCAGCTCCTGATGAGATTCACATTAATTTGTAGATCTCGAATAACCTCGGCGCTGAAAAGGGATATTAAACTCTTGATCAATCAATTAAGAATTGAAAATGTCCCCGTAAAGGTATAACTTAAATGGGATTCATTCTCTCATTTTCAGTTTAAATAGTGAGGTAGACAGTGCCATCACATTAACCACTCCTTCTGGAATATCTTTGGGATTTTCTATAAGGCTTTCCGGGCAGGTTGCAGCAGGGATCATCTCTTTTTTTTCTGGTGCGCACGTTCTTTTTTTCATCATGTGATCCATAACCCTCAAGAAGGAAGCAGAAAGTAATATCAGTGGAAGAAATACTACTTCAGGGACCGTATTTCTGTGAAATAGGAAACCTGTAATGCATCTCGTGAAATTTAGAACAGTGTAATTCACATCAGTGAGAGGTGATCTAGTACAGAAAAGGGACATTTGACCATCATAAGCTAATGAGTGTGGCTGAGGAGATATTGGAACGTCGGAAGTTAGTTTGTGTGGCTGAGAGACTGAAACAAGTATACACGAGGATGATTCAGAAAGTAATGCCTCCAAACTCACTACTTGGCCAATAGTACTGGAAACATTCTGAACTGTTTATCATTAGTGCACTGATGTTTATGCTATAGAATGTCAGTTGTTTCACCTTTCTATCTCTTCTCGTTCCATAGTAATAGAACACTCCATGGAATCCAGTGGTGACGTTTGGTTGGAATTGCGGGCTGCGATTGAATTTCCGACAGCGGAAGGTTGTGCGCCCAGGAACATTCATCGCCGGCGACGACTTGTGGATACACATTACGACCCGGAAACGATGCGTCAGTCGATGGAGTACCGCCACATGTCCTCTTCTCCGCCAAAAAAAAAAAAAAAAAAAAAAAATCAAAGTTGTCCCATCTGGTGGCAAAATGTTGTTGACATTCTGCCTCATCCTGCCTATATAGTCCGGATCTTGCGCCCTACGACTTTTGGCTCTTCTCTAAATTTAAGGGCCAACTTTACAGTTGTGACGCGGAGGTGGAAGTAGCAATTCGGCAATGGTGTCGCTAGCAGTCACTCCAATTCTTCGTCGACGGCATGAAAAACCTTGTTTCGCGTTGGTGCAAGTGTGTTGTCCGTAATGGGGACTTTGTTGAAAAATGATGCTACCACTGGTAGCTGACATTGCAAGCTTGATGCTGTCAAACACAAAGATATCACCTTGGAGACATTACTTTCTGAATCATTCTCGTGTATGTAATTAATTTCAGTATGCATCACAAGCAATTTTTTTTTACCTTTTTCTTTTTCATTCTTTCTTTCTTCTTCTTTTTTACATCATGCGTTACATTTGTTACCGTGGCCACCCTTATATTTGTTTTTGGGTAAATGCGGTGGTGACAATAGTTCCATCCCGAAATAATAATTCTGCGTACATCCATTGGTAATCATATAGACTTGTTACTTAAAGAAAAGAAGAGGGATCATTAATCTCCATCAAGCAATCAACAATGGATATCCGTATAGGAAAATCTATGTGTGAAAAGTGCATTTTCTATCGTTGATTATTGTTTAATAAATCACGAAGCACATCATACAACTTTTTGTTAAATCTTTTTTCTATGAACGTGTTCACATAAATTAAATTATATTTCTTGTTTCCAAGATACCGTAATTTATAAGCTCCAGCATTTGCATGTAAGATACCTATTATAGTATGCTTCCTGCCTCTGCTTCGGTCTCCCTTCACTATTGAAACATAACATCAAAGCGGATCTGAAATACTGAGTCGAAATTAGATTAGATAATAGAGAATGTTAAGGGTTGTAGTAGAGGGGAAGAGGAGAGGTGACAGATTATTAATACGCGTTGCTTTATCATTAAGCATATTACACGCACTTGCCTTATCCTATTGCGTCGACAACTTATGCATATATATATATATATTTCAGAAGAGAAGATAGAGGCTCTTCCTTTATTTCGACCGTACAAACATGCGTCGTTTTGTTTCAACGTAAGAAGTAAATCAGGCACGAACTCGACACAAGATTCACGAAAGAAGAAGAAGAAAAATGGAATTGCATGTCCTTTGATTGGGGTTTGTACGTGTATACATATAGGTAATCCTCTTTCCAAGGTTCAAAGTATCACAAGTTGAAGTTTCATTCTTTAGTTTGAATCACTCTCATTAAAACAGATAATTGCTCTCTACGTACTAAACGCTTTTAAATTATTCAAGAAAAGAGCCTAAAGATGGGAACAGATCTTCCAGTGCTTTTTTGCTTTCACCATCCAATCCATTAATATAAATGTAATTTTACACATTTTCACGACACCTGACTTGAATTTTAAATGTCGAATTTTCTCCGTGTAATAGTAATCCAAGTGACCCGATATGATAAGATGAAAAAATGAACAAACATCTTTTCATGTAAATTTACGTACGTATACATTACAGGGTTAGCATAAATAATCCATTCGTTTTGAAAAGGCTATATTTTCAAAAGTATTACACGCACACACCTGACAGATACATAAAAAGAACCACAAACTCACCAAGTTTATGAACCCTCTACAAATGTCCTTTGGTAATAAGACACACGCGCAGATGATACACGAGCTCATTTCATACACTCTGTAGCATAGTCCTGTCAATTGTCTGCACTGCAGCACTGATGCGTTCTTTGAGCTCGACTCAAGATTGCAGTAGTGGGGGTACCTAAACAAGGTCCTTAACTTACCACCACAGGAAGAAGTCGCAGGGCGTTAAATCACGAGATCTGGGAGGCCAGGGGAACAAAACTAAGTCATTCTCACCAATACGCCCAATCCAGCGATACGGAATGTATCAATGAGGGGGGGCCTCGTCTTGCACTTCCCCTCGTGCTGCCACCTGGAATACACAATACAAACTTGGTCCTTTTCAGAACGAATTAATAGACTGAAATAGTGTGACGTCACATCCTTTTCGTTGCCATGGTGATCGCCATTTTATTTTCTATACAAACACGAGCGAAGGCTGAGAAATAACGCATAAATGGTGATATATTATGTATTTGATTGTAAGCATTAATGTAATTGAGCAGAAATGGAACATGCAATATCCTAGAATTCTTTACTAAAGATTTTCGATATTCTGTAGGAACATAAAATTCTTAATCGTAAACGTAAAATTACTAAGGCAAAATAAATGAGCAAATATGATTCGATCAGAACACACAATTGCAATATTACATGATACAGACAAATCAACACGATCTTTACATAAGGTTTGTTCCCCTTCTGTGCAATACATCGAGGCATTTATATTAACAAATAATGGATACAAACTTACCTCAACTTCAGTTCTTCATGTTTGCCTCCACTCTGCCTTTTAAATATTTAAATTCACCATCATACATTATGGAAGACACGTGATTTGATTCAAGAGCATTTTCGCCTTTTTCCTCCAACTTTACTTCGTTCTCAAAGTATTTAAAAAATTCTAAATAATTTCACAGCCATTGTTTACTCAACACATCATTTACACACTCACGTTTGTATAGAAAACAAAATGGCGATCACCATGGTAACAGAGAGGAAATGACGTCACCACTATTCCAGTCTATTATTTATGCTAACCCTGTATTTAGATTAAATCGAGGTCAGTTTACTTTCCGTAACATCAAACGAAAAATACGAAATGTAGTATATAATATAATATGTCATGGTGAATGAATGAAGTGAAGACTGAAGGATAGTCTTCACTTTATCAAATTAGGAGATAGGGCATAGGCCCTTACTTTCACCTTTCCGCAAATTTGTAGTGGGTAAAATGCACCTTGAGTGCGCACTTTTCATGAACTCATGACACACACAATTCTCTTGATAAAAACGTTTTCCAGTTTATTTTTTCTTATGTGGCAATTGTTTCATCAAAAAAGAAAATTATTATTGTAGGGTGAGATTGTAGCCACAGAAGAAAGTGTGATTTTATTATCTTTGAAAGAACATGCTCAGTTGCTGGTTCATAGGCACAGTAGAACTAACGATAAGCGTTTACTTTAGGTGGCTCTTGATTTTTATAACTGAATGTTTATTACTTGTTCGTAGCTGTCGAGGATTTTATCACTTCTCATTTCTTGAAGGATCACTGAAATGATAAGAGACTTGTAAGTTATTAGATATGTTTTCCGCGTGGAGATTATGAATCAAAACTTACATTTAGGAAAGAACACCAGACAAGAGTCGAAACTGTCTCGTTTCGAAAATGGTTGGAAAAACGATCTTATATATTGAAAAAAATGTATATGTTTTCTATTGGAAGAACTCTGTCTCGTCACGAGAATTTGACTCGTGTACAGTGCTAGTAACATTTCCAACTTTACCCAGCAGGTGTTAAGTCTACACTTTTGGTAGCTTAAATCTGCTCGTCTCAAGTTCACAAGAACGTTGTAACTCAGTTTGTACAGGTATTTTTGACATACCCTGTATATTATATATGTACGTGTTGATTTTTGAAAGAATACGTTCTGCAGTGCAACATATATACATATACACAGAGAGAAACAACGTTATCTCCTTTATCCTACTCGGCATTCACACAGACACAAACAATCTGAATGCTGTATCTAACACTAACAAGTACCATGTAAATAATTCAAGCTGTTTCTCAGGGACGCGATGCGACTGCTGTGTGTTGCGATGTGTAGAGAGCGAAAAGTTGGCTAATGCAGTTTTAATCGCCCTCATCGCATGTACTCGCTGCCTCCAGACGAGGAAAATTTTTAATCCGTTTCCTCTTCTTCGTATCATGTTTCAGGATAACAGCATTAAGGGAAAGACAACCACTGCATTTACAAGTATTCAAAGTAAGTATTAAAAAAAATGGCGCTCATTAACGGAATGGAGTCGACGATATTGAAAGCACTTGCTCACCGTTATAAAGTCCGTGTTAATGGTTTGTGGTGTGGTACTTCCCTATTATCACAAAACAGTGTTAGTTAACCTAGTATAACGACGTGTGGCGTGATAGAATCGATCTCTATCGAAGAATTGGATACTTAAAACTCAGTGTTTTAAATTAAAGTATTTTAACTTGCGCTACCTGAAATCAAGAGAGTGGGTCACATTGGATAGGTGAGAGAGGGAAACATGTATACATAACTTGCATAATGCACTTTTGAATAATACGGGCTCTAACGCGGTTTCATTACAGGGTGGCCCAAAAGTATGTATACACCTCTGCATTGATCAAATATAACATTCTAGCTTATGAGTTTATTTGCCACGGCTGTTCCGAGCTTAAGATATAAGTGAAATGGCTTTTAGAAAACCGAGCTTAAGATATAAGTAAAATGGCTTTAAGAACAAATAATAAAGAAACTAAGTCTATCTGATGGATAACAATAAGAAATTATATAAAAAAGCAATGAGTTGATCAGTACCGGGCTGTATACCCACTTTTGGGGCCACCCTGTATTATATAGGGCAGGGCTTCTCAACGTGAGGGTCACGAGAGGGTTTCGTGGGGGTCGCGAAAATAAGCGGAAGAGATAAATATAATTAAAATCTAATTTAAAATAATATTAAATAGTATTTTGAATTTTGTTCTGATAGGCATATATTTTAATTTTGATTAACGCTCTACCTACAACCTATATGAAACCCAGTTTTACAATATATAAAAATTAAAATTATATGTTCTTAAAACATTTTCAACAGGTGCAGAGTTGTTTAAACATCAATTTAAATGAAAGACGTACTAATTGAAACTAATGAGAACTACATATTGAAATACCAGAAAAATACAAATGCAACAAAACTTGCATATTGAAATACAATTAAAATCGAAAGCTAATAAGATACTTGAGCATGGTGTGATTTCACTAGTGCGACAATGTCCGTTTCAATCTTCGTGACGAACATTATCAAGTCATTTAAAATACTCAATAACATTTTAACAACGAAGTTTTTTTTTTAACCAAAATTAAAAATCACTTTATTTTTTTATCATATGGCCCAAAATTAAGGGAGTTATGAAGTTTTAAAATTTTCAAACGGTCTCTATTTTGAAACAGGATTACGGATCGGATCCGATATTGGTAATATGAATGAATGGTCAAATCTGGTTTTAATCCATTTGCTTTTAGGGAAGTTATGGTACCCACTAGATACAAGAAATAGATTCTATTATTATATAAATAGATGGATATCGTGAGATTTTCGTAATAGGTGTATTAAAAATCCTACACATTACAAAACAGAAATTATAAAGAGGTCGCTGACAAGAGGATGTGATAAAAGTGGGTCGTGATAGGAATTAGGTTGAGAACATAGGCCTGTACTATTGTGCTGCCAAAATGTCTTGAGCCGTGGCAAAAATGCGAACTAAAGCTCACACCCTCACACACCCACGCGTTGAGCCAATAAGGGTTCAGCTCTTGCTAAGCGAGAGAAAGCGAATGGAATTCCTTCAGCCGATAGCAGCGCTTGCAACGAAAGAATAGAGATCAAGACAATGTGGTATATTTATAGTAATGTTTTCCCAAGCTCAGAGTTGCCAATTCGGGGAAAAAGTCGCTAAATCTAGGAGATTGAGCATCTCCAGTAAAGCAACAACAAAAAAAAAATCAATTTTTTGACTGGCGCCTTTTTTTTTTGGGTGATTTTTAAATAATGATTTGGCGTTTTATTTACAAATCTAGTTACTTTTGTGCTGCGAACTTGTCTTGCTGTAATAAAATACTTTTAGTTGGAAATAATTCAATGTGTTTATTTTAACTCTTTTTGTTTGTTTTAATAAGCAGATATGACAAGGAGTTGGGCAAATATACAACTTGACTACCCTTCTAGTTTGTTTTCTGTTACCCCTGCTCTCTAATACAGAATAAGTCAAACCTTCTCTGACCATTAGTTTGCAGAACTTCCATTGAGAAACATAAGTAGTACATCACCTACGATAGAAAGCCGACTGTAGGCCTACCCAATGAAAAATGTGAAACTGTACTTATATATGTAGGTGAAATCTTGTAACCCAGCCGAACAAAATCTAAAGTGGTTGTACATCTTTAAAACACGAACCAAAGTACAGAAAATAATGGGGAATGATCATCGAATTCAAGGATTGGTTGCTTCCTATCGACAAAGATGTGACTAGAGCATATTGTTTTGTGTGGTAGTAGTAATGATAATAAAAGTAGACTTTACCCTTGTTGAAAACATAATAAACTATATAAACTTCGTGTTAAAATTTACAATATAGGCAAAGGATTTAACGAATATGTTTTTAGTGACTTTTCGTCTAAAATTGGAGTCTTTTCATCTCTCGTTTAGTGATTTTTTGTATCAATGGTTTGGCAATACTACCCAAGCTTCAAGCTCATCTGTAATTGCCTGTGCGCTGGTGACATCTCCGTGAACCGTTAGGAATTAGCGTTAGGACTGACAGACTGAGATGTCTTGCTTATGTAATAAGAATTTACGAATTAGCACTAGGTTTACCTATTCAATTAAATAAATAAATAAATACAGGTACCGGTAAATAAAAGTAGTAAATAGCAAGTATGCATGCATGGGTGGAAACACTGTGTAAGTCGAGTCAAATTGGCTTGTGATATGTGATGTTAACTAAACTTACAAGTGAAGAATGGCACACTGAAAAAAATGTATGTGGCGTACGTAAAATCGTATGTTACATTTGTAAATCCTGTAGTTTTTTGGACTTAACGTACAAACACATGTTTGTACGTATAACTGAAAACACATGTTTTATAATTCTTTCTGTATAAATGTTCCATCTGTACGTATTTTCCGTATGAAACAATTTAGGCGGTCAGGTTCTCACATAGAAATGGACGTATATAACATATAGCTGACGAAGGTAAAACGGCATGATGTAACATCTAATGGCAGTGCGTATGTAGCATATCGATAACGTATGCTCCGTACTGATTTCTGTAGTAAGCAAAAGAATTCCGTAGATTTGTACAATATACCGCTGTCCGGAGAACATAGTTTTCTCAGAGCAGCTTGGGGTTCAGTACAGTAGTAGAGTACCCATCTCAGGTGCGGGGAATTCTAGTCTAATCCTATACCATGTAAATTTGTGGTGAATAACATCTTAGCTATGGGTTCTCTCGTTTCCTTCTACATTCTCATTCCAGCAAATTCCTATTTCAGTAACCATTCATTTTCATTAATCATCTGTCTTCTTCAGCCTACAAGACATAATCATAGGACGTAAAACTGAAATATTTCATTTTTCGTTTACAATTGAATATAATACCATAACAACGCCGGAAAATATGGCGCGTTTGAGAGCGTCCATCCAGCAATCTCAAAAGCGTTTTTACAGTCCGAGGTCGACCAGGCGATTTTTTTCTCAGTGCAGAATTGCTATAAAGTTTGATACATAAGTTTTGTTTTTCTATCCGAAAAAGTATCATGCCAGCCAAGTCCGAACCTAATGCAAAATGCTCGCTGAGTAGATCACAGAACCACCATTATGAATATACTCCTCCAGAACAAAGGTACGATGCTCACCGCATCACGCCATTGTGACTACTGAAAATGGCACGTATACCGCTACTGATCGATACCCATCCGCTGCCGTATTCCAACCCCAACTCACCCAGCGCCCTCTCCAAATACGGGAAGTCTTTTCGTCGGACCCTGTATTTATAAGCTTAAACTAAAGCTTATGATATATAATTCTCCGTAACTGCTTTTTCTCTATGAAAAGCAGTTTTTACCTAAAGTTTCTAAAGAAATAACAAAACATATCATAGCAATATGTTTACTATTATTAGACCCTATTAGTGGATAAGTGATAGTTGAATAATAATATTACACGGCTATTTCTGCATTGTTTCATATGGCCATATTAGGAAACTGTTTTAATTCCAACAAGTTTTATTATATATCAGTATTCCCGATAGTTTCCTTCAATTTTTAAAACCCTATTTATTACTTTTTTTCATGTTTGTAAACATAATCTAACATTTGTAAACTTTGCCTATACAACGTTTGCCAAAAAAAATTCTCTCACACTTATTGCAATTTTATTATTTTAGAGGGTCGATTTTTAGAAAAATGGAGATTTCGTGTAGTTACTTTCAAATATTCGTAACTTAGGCAATAATTAGCAAAGATATATGAAACAAGAAGCAGGGTACATCCAGAATAGAGAAAAAAGATTCAGGAGATGTATGACTTACTGCAGATTTAGCAAACCGTCACCTCGGGAGGAGGAGAAAGAGTGAAGGAAAATTAACTCCAATTATCGTTTTTATTTTGTCGTGGCATTCAGTGCGTTATATATTGTTTGTTACTGTTCTACGTAATTTATTTGCCCAAGATACCTAGACGGGACTACTCAACGTGTAAAGCAAAGATATGATGGACAGTTATTTTTCTTCCTACGACTCAGAAAGATGTGTAGAAAACTGGATATTACACAGCTTGAATAAAGACATATGTTGAAAATTAAATGTTAATTGCTGTGGCTTTATTACTAAGCAACTGTGGCCTTATTATTCAGTAATTCATCTGCATGCATCAATTAATATTGACTCACTGAGACACTCTTAAATCCTCGTAGTTCAAAGAAGGTCACAGAGGTAATTAAATCTTTCTTAGGGAAACAGCTTTCAATTTTAGTATGAGGGGTGTTCACTATATTCTAAGTCTAAAGGTGGCGTAACAATCGTGGGATAACGAAACTCAGTGAAACGATTGCATCATCCTTCCGTTCAGTTGTAGTAAGATGGCGGAAAGGCTGATACCGAGCGGTGTCTACGATAGCCAGCAAGATGCTCTTACCAAAGCTGCTATTCAACAGTACGAATTTGAGCCTCTTCTGCATCCACCTTATTCTTCAGAATTGGCCTCAAGTGACTGTTGTTTTAGGAACTAAAGAAACATGGACACGATTAACGTTACAGCGACGATGATGAACTAACGTTGGTCTTTTATGCTGTCCAAGACTGGTTTGACGGTTGTGACAAAATTTCTTCCATGTCTTACCAATCGATGTGCTAAATGCGTTGAGATCTGGGGAAGTTGTGCAGAAATCTGAGTAAATACTTTCAAATCCTCATACGTTATGCTTAGAACTTATTGAATGCTTCTCACAGCACTAAAATCAATTTACTTTTAGAAAAGTATTCAGCATGCCAAGTAATTTAAAAAGAAAGGTACACGTTTCTTTCCTTCTTCAGAGAAAATAAATATGTAATATTTCAGTGTTAAAAAAAAGTAATAAAGCAAGTATGTGTATGGCTGCATTTGTGCACAACTCTATGAAAGTCTGAACCGAAAAAGAGACAGAGAACGCTCAATAATCTACAGACTTGATAAACATGCCGTTACTGCATCAATAAAACAAAAGAGAAGCAATCTTACCGTTCCTTTCGTATCTGCCGACTAGGAAAAGAGGCTTTATCCAATATTACGGGAATTCTTTGACTCTTTCTTGCCTTTGATCTGTTCACGCTTCGTTGGATAAATCCTGTATTTCGCGGAAAAAGATAGCAAAAGAGCGGATCTTACAGCTACGGTGCATGTTATCAAACAGTAGACTTCGGTCTATTGCAAAAAAAGAGTGCACCAGCATGTAATAAAAGAAACGTAAAGAAGAAAGAGCCTTTCTTGTTATTTTTAGTTGTTTGGTTCACTTCCGATTAATTTTGTTTTCAGAGAAATTGTGCTTTGATGAAATTTACTCTACATATTCTTTTTTTTTTTTTTTTTTTTTTGTACTACTTCTACTCTCTCTGTGCTATGTAACGAATTTCAGATACATTTTCTGTTTCATTTGGAAAATCATAAAAATTCAAAAATTATTGTAACGATAAAAAATGTTTTAGATATGTTTCAGTAAAATGAATTATCAGTTTTTATTTTAGAATAGTGGTTTCCAACCTTGTTTATCTGCCCCCCCCCCCACGTTGAGCTTGCATATTTCACACCCCCTCCGCCATCCTTTTTACTCGTTGGTCATGCTTGCTAGGTGCGTTGGCTGACCTCTTATTACGAATTCAGATACAGCTTTGATTTCTCAAATCTTCAATAATAATAATAATAATAATAATAATAATAATAATAATAATAATAATAATAATAATAATAATAATAATAATAATAATAATAATAATAATAATAATAATATCCCACAAGTTTATATTTGTTTCCAGCAAGACTTCTGTATACCACTGTAGCGCAATATTCTTCTTCTTATTATTATAACAAATGTGGTCTTTATGAAGCCACAGTTCTTACCAAATACAGTAGTTATTTTGCGTTTGTTCGACATCTAATTTAATGCCTCTTCGTTTATAATATTTGTAAGAAAAATCATAATTTAGTGTACCATCTTGCAGGCCCGTATCGAGTTTTTTTTTTTTTTAGGGGGGCCGGCCCCCTAAATTTTTGCTGCTCCCCATAAAATTTTCACGTTAGGCTTGCAAATGAACAATAATATGGTGATGAACTATAATATTGTTGAATCGGCCCCCCTAACTTCAGCCGCCCTCCCTACATTTCTGGGCTGGCTACCGGCCCGCCATCTTGGCTCCTTGTAAATCAGATATGAATTTTTTTTAAGTCGCCCTTCATTTTGTTTTAGTACTTTCAAACACACCGGAAACTCTTTCGACAATTGAAAGAAAGAAATGTGATTTGTTATCATACATCTTTAAAAACGAAGAACTGCGGGTAATGTCGAAAGAGCAGGGCAGAGCAGTATTTAGTATTTATTTTCGGCACTGTTGGTAACGATTAATATACGAAAAGTTTGAAGCTCGTTAGTGATCGATTGGTAACGAGCTCTTTCCTTCTTGATTCAATAGTGCCACTATTGTGCTTTTGAATAATAATAATAATAATAATAATAATAATAATAATAATAATAATAATAATAATAATAATAATAATAATAATAATAATAATAATAATAATAATAATAAAACGCAGACTGTCTACATCTGCAATATTGGAACCATTCACAATTGTTCGTTTCATTAATTTTTCCGTCTGGTGTTTTGATCTGAGAAGTTTATTTTGTAGTTGTGTGAATGTTGTATTAACTTCAAAATTTCCCGTTTGTGTCAGTGTGTGTGTGTGTGTGTGTGTGTGTGTGTGTGTGTGTGTGCATGAAGTAAAACAACAGCTTCCAGTTCAAAGAGAAGATTGTATAGTGAGGATTAGATAAGGTGTAGTGTTACGTTCATTAAAAAAGACGATGTTCAAGCACCACAGTGTGTTGTGTGCAGAGGCGGATCCAGAGGGGGGGGGCGATCGGGGCAATTGCTCTCCCCAGAAGAGGAAACTTTTTCTTATTTTATATAAAAACAAAACCCGTCCCAGAGTGGCAGTATTACAACCCACCGTTCCCCCCAGAAGTCCGTCTTGGATTCGCCCCTGGTTGTGTGTCATGCTGTCCTTAGCAATGATGCTCTCCACTCCATCTGATTGGAACGACATTTGTTAACAGCACATCCAGCCCTCAAAGACTAAAGATTTTTTATTGTGAAAAGGAACTGGGTAAAACGTATGAAGTTTGACTGATCTGGAATCTTTCAGGAGCAAAATAACAAGGTGAGAGAAGCATCATACGAACTTTCTCTTCTAATAACGAAAGATAAAGAAAAACTCATATTATTGATAAGACTCTTATCAAACTTTGCATACTGAAGGCAACCAAAATTATACTTGGGGAAGAAAGCCAGAAAAGACTTGACATAATATCAGTTTCAGACAATACTATGAAACGTAGAATTAATGAAATGGCCTTGCATTTAAAAGATCAGGTAGTTGAAAAGGCTAAAAAAAAATAACCCATATTTGCCCTGCTATATGATATTTTCACGGACATAATTCAGTGTTTAATTTAATAGTGTACTGTAAATGAAAATAGGTTAATAGTTCTTTTTTTTTTTAAGTTTGGAGGGATCGTTTAAACGATCTGATATTTTTCTATCATCATTCTCTTTTCTTTCTTTTTTCGTTTTCCTTTTTCTTTCTTTTCTTTTTTCTTTCTTTCTTTTTTTCTTTTTCTTTTTTTTTAAAGCTATTTATCTTGGGACAGAATTTTAGGAATATATACTGATGGTACTCCAGCAACATTAGGTTTGCGGTATGGATTTATAAAGCGGACAAAGGACAGAAGAAATCCCATAATTATTTGTTCGTACTGCATAATTCACTTGCAAGCCTTAACTGCAAAAACTTTACCAAAAGACCAGAACTTTATCATTGGGTATTAAGTTGTTAATTTTGTAAAATCAACTGCTTTGAAAACTCGTGTCTTTGAGGGTTTGTGTGACGACCTCAGTGCTTAACATAGAACTTTACTTTTTTCATACCGATGTTCGTTGGTTGTTGAAAGGTAATATGTTAAGTAGGCTCTACCGTAAGAGCTTAAGTCAGATGTGGAAATATTTAACCTAAGTGTAGGAAAAGATGAACTTTATACTTCTTTTACTGATGACATATTTGTAGTTTCTCTTTCTTGGTGACTTTTGAAATATTAAATAGTCTCAATCTCCAACTCCAAGCACTGAGAAAAATGCATAATCCAGTCGGCATGTAAATGCTGTTTTTACCAGGTTACGCGCGTCACCACATTAAGTAATGTTGTTTCATCCGTAGTACGATCTACACCACCGTCCAGCGAAAATTTTGTATTGTGGGACTACCATTTTAAATCTAGAATTAACGCCATACCCATTCCGACGGTGGTAACTTACGTATATAATGTTGTTACCACCTTTCTACGGTTGTCCCCTCATGGTTCTTTCTAAATCTGTGAGTCCCTACCTTACGATAGTAATAGTTTTTAACACGAACTCCATCATGTGAATAAAATTGTCCAATCACAGCGAGTCTAGTACGACACCGAACTCCAGAGTTGGCATGGTGTTCCCACCTGCTGTACTTTTATACATGAAATTACATTACTTAAGGAGCGCACCCGCGTAAATACGATGTATCCACACAGAAATCCTAGTCCTTTTTTTCTCAGTGAGGTAAAAACATGAACATACTAACTTCTTATGACGCAATAAGAGCTTTCATGGAAAAGTTCCTACTATGGAAACGCCGTTTGAATGCTTCTACTACGCCCAACTTTTCATCTTTTCCTCGATTGACGATAAAGAATCTGATTTAACCATGCGGAGAGACAAAATCAACTCACACCTAAACTCAGTCTAACTCAGTCTATGATGAACTCAAGAGATCTTTCTCCTGATTGTGTGAAGAAGACTGGCAGTGCGAATTAGCAAGAACACCTCTCACCATTGGTGTGGATTTACTTCCACATGAAATACAGGAGGAAGCAATTGAATTGAAGTGCGATTCAGGTGCCAAAGAACCGTCTTAGTCAACGTCTTTGGAAGAGTTTTGGGTTTGTTTCCTGCGTGTTCACCGAAGAGTAGCAAAGAAGCCATGTTCAGTTCCACAACTTACGTCTGTGAATCAGGATTTTTGGCGTTGACCGCAATAAAATAAAAGTATCGCAACCGTTTGAAAGTGGAAAGTGATCTGATGTGTTTTGTCGAACTTGTCACCGAGAATTTCGTGAAGGAAAATCAATCTCAACAATCACATTGAGTTTTTTCCTGTGCCCTTACTTGATACGTTTTTGAATTCCATCTTATACACTAAAATAGTATTTTGTATTAATTTTTAATACCGTAAAAAAAATAATTTGCATAACTATTTAGTTTTTAGAAATAGGAAAGTCGTAATATCAAACACGTAGTGTTTTCAAGTTTGCTAAAGCTAAAGTGTAAATGTTTATTACAAGTTCTGTTTTATTCATAATTTCACATTTTATTTCAGTCATAACTTCTGCTTCCCTTGCTTTATCTTTACGCCTCCCCAGGGTGCGTGCCGTTCAGGTTGGGAACTGCTATTCTAGAGTATGCTAATTTTTAACACGTTTCCTGGTATTGGTGGCCTTAGTCATTTATTTTTACAATCGGCAACCTTAATCGTTTGTTTTTTTCCGTGTACCACTGACAACCTTTAGCTTTTAAATTTTAATTATAAATATTGCTCAGTTTAGCGTTGGAACTAAACGCATAACGTAAATAAAAATGAGTCTATACAAAGCAACCACCTGTTTTAATAACCTTTGTTGCGGTTTGGGCAATATATCATGCGTTTATCAGATAATTATATGTATAATATATAAAATTACGTGAAATGACTCACTCATTGACATAAAATCAAGAGTACTTCCGGCTGACGTGGTAACTTGAAATTTGACGTGCTTATAGCTTTGGGAGAGAAACCAACAGGAAAATTGTTAAAAGTATATATATATATATATATATATATATATATATATATATATATATATATATATATATATATATATATATATATATATATATATATATATATATATATATATATATATATATATAGAACATTTTCTCACATCCCATAATTATTAGATATTTCTGGTAGGACTACAATGATGAAATTAGGCATCCTTATAGCCTCCCGAGTGAATATTTCTAGTTCCTAGGGAAACTAAGGGGGAGAAGTAAATTTCTCAATGTTATTTAAATTGATTTTATTTTTCGATGAAAAACTTTAAAGTTTAGGTATTGAAACTCAGAACTGAACCTGAAAATTGAAATTGAAATTGAAACTCAGAACTTAACCATCCTCGTATTTTTAAAACTAACAAACAAAAATATAGTCAGAAAAATGATTATAGGGAGTTCGGTGGAGTTTTCAAAATTCCACTCCGTGTATTTTAAATGGGACTATTTCCACACACCTCCATCAGCTGCAGAATTTTGAAATTTTCTGATGTTTCAAGGTTTGCGGTGTAACCATCTGAAAAAGTTCAAAATGTTAGGTTTTTGATATATAACGTTAAGGGTGTTAGGGTGTGGACCTATAACAGATCTTGTTGACACTATAGCGCTCGCAATTTTAATCATACCAAGGCGATACATGGTGTGTCCATTTTCTTGATAGAGTATTTTTCATTAATCGAATTGCAGTTCGTATATAAAGGATTCCCGCCTGCTACGTACGATGGCTCATGCCATAAATAATTCATCGTTAGCCATAACTTGTGGAAAATACTCTCGATAACTAAATGGGCTACAAGAATCCTAATTTCAAAAATTGACAGCTGCTTGTCAAGTCTAGCTGGAGGTTTAATTGCCACAGTTTCAAACGCTGTCCTTTCAATTAGTGACATTGCCAGACATCTGCTTGATATTAGCCATAGTATTGGTAATAGGAATAAAGAAGACACAGTGGGTATGAAAATATTGCAGTCCCGCTAATGCGGTCAAAAGAGGGATGGAGGGGGGAAGGGATACTGTCGTAAAATTTAGCATGAATCTCAAAGATATTTGCTTAACTGCACTCATATTGAGTGAACACACACAGAGGAAAAATGAAAAGTGTTTCTTAATTCTTGTATGGATCTCTACAACTCTGGTTTCGTTATTTTTTCCACACGCCATCTTGTTTCAAAATGGTGGCCATTTTAAAAGTTAAATTTGAAAACCATTTTAAAATTTGCTGAGCATGAAAATGTAGAAAGAAATACTAACTTATTTTAAATGAAACTTTCACTACATTGTTTATAAAATATTATTTTAGTACATTGACCCTTTTTCTTTTATTAGAATCTGACTATAAAAAACATTTTGAATTAAGTAATTTGTGTATGTTTACTTTGTGACAGGGATCCTAACATGCTTGGTTTATAATTGACTTATAATTCATTATTATTTTACGTGTAGTCTATTGTGCCAGGTTCGCTTAATAGCTGTTCGTGGCACTCAAAATTAAATAATAATAATAATAATAATAATAATAATAATAATAATAATAATAATAATAATAATAATTATTATTATTATTATTATTATTATTATTATTATTATTATTATTATTATTATTATTATTATTATTATTATTGTTGTTGTTGTGAATTCTTTAATTAGATCATAAAGACTGTCCCAAAAATCGTTAACAATTAACGACAAATTAGTTTTGCAACCAACTGCGTCTCACAAAAGCTAACTTTCTATAAAATTCCTAATTCTTAAAACAGTTTGCGCATAACACTTTTCTTTTGATGACATCAATAATAGATGTTGAAGTGATTGTGCCATTAACTTAAAAATTTATGTCTGAATATTAAAAAAAACCTGTTATTTTCGCGAAGCTACCAATAAATGAATATGGCAAAAACTAATATGAGAATAATGAAAGACTTTATTCTTGTATGTAACTATCATCATCCATTAATTTTGGGAAAATTAAGAACTTTTTCCGTTCCCTAAAATAACCACTGATCCTTGGATGCATGAACATTATCAGATTACGGATTCTGAAAGCAAATAATGTGAGCTTTGATTTGGCGTATTTTTTTCTGTTGCATTTTGTATCAAAAGATTTATCTCTCCTCCCTCTGTTCTTTCTTTGTTTTAACTGTGAGAGAATCTGGATCTGTTCTTTTCTCTTTACTACTTTCTCTCCGAAGATTTCTTTATTTCATGTCTTTTGTAATCTAAAGAAAGAAAGAAAAAAAATGATCTGAATGACACATGAGTTAAAAAGTATTGATTTTCCTTCTAATATGCGTGATTTTCATCGGTCTTTGCTGAATTTTTTACTAACAACGAGATTGCAGATAAATTTCACAAGAGATATCCAGAGAAAGTACAGTAAGAATGGAGATTTAATGAATCACATTTGTCTGAATTATTAGTTCCTGATTTGCATTTTGTTGTGATATTCTGGCACTGTATATACAGTATATTGAAAACTACATAGAAATAATATTAACTTAATAAATAGTAACTACTACTACTACTACTACTACTACTACTACTACTACTACTACTACTACTACTACTACTACTACTACTAATAATAATAATAATAATAATAATAATAATAATAATAATAATAATAATAATAATAATAATAATAATATGGTGTTTTAAATACATTCCTTAAAACTGAAACCAAAAACAGATAATTTCATATAAATATTGCATAAAATAAACAAAAATGTGGAAGGCAAGGCAACATATTACTTTTGTTTAAAGATTATATAGACAATATAATTTCTTTATACCTTGTTGATATGCTAACGTTTAGAAAGCCAAAAAGACAGTTCTTTGTTTACTATTGTTTCGTGTGCCCCGTGGTTGCTCTTTGAAGTAAGAACGATGAGTAGTAAGTACTAAATATACGCGTCCACTGAACGACAATTGAGCAGGGAAAATCCGTATTTGACTGTCGTAAATACTTTTCAAAATTTGATATTTTGGCTTTATAAACGTTAGCACATTATCAACAAGGTACAAATAATTTACATTGTTAGAAAACTGCTTTTCTGTTCAAACCCCTTCTATCATTGTACTGACCTCCTATGTTTACACCTTGCAAAACTAATATCTTTCATTACTTTCCCCATTTTTATTTATATTATGCAATATCCATGTCAAAGTACCTTTTTCTGGTTTCAGTTTTAAGGAATATAATTAGAAATATCATCTGCAGTGCCTCTCAGATCTTGATTCAACGTTGCCAAATTTTATGCATTAGGCTGAAGTATCTCTGACGCAAGGCGATAAAGTTCTCTTGCCAAAATAATAGGTTCACAGTATATGTTCACAAAAATTGAGCTGTTAGAAAAGAAAACTTGTGAGCAGCAATGTATGACGTCATAAAACAGATATTCACATTACATGTTAATTAACATTCATCCGATTAAAAACACTTATACATTATATCTGCATGCCATCAATTCTTTCACAATCTCAATCACTTTTGTTAATCCGTCTTCTGTAGCCAAATGGTCATAAACGTAGGACGTCAAACTAAAAATATTTCATTTAAGTTATTTTTCCTTCTGGTAAAGTTATCAGTACAGCCCGGATTTATGTGCAAAATGCATGTTTATAGTAACATGCAGAAACGTATGGAAAGGTTTTTTTTTTTTTTTTTTCAATGGACTTGTAAGAATTCGTTTGAGAGGCAAATGTTAGCGCATATAAGTGCATATTTTGAGTTAATTTCAGTGTGTTTGCATATATTTCACAAACTTTGCTTGATACTGCATATATCCGGATTTAATTGCTGCATACTAGCATATTTCAGAGTATGAACTGAATCACTTTGTAAACCAGATGTAGATTAAAATTTGTGTTTTGGGAAAATAGCGTTGAGTTTATTGTTCACAATCATAGGGAAACTTACTTTCGATTGCTTTCGCATTCCTGTTTTTAAGATGCACCAGTGGCTTTTGCTGATGTAGAAAATTACTTTTCGATTTATGAAACGTTTCTCACCGATAAACGCAGAAGGTTTATGCAAGAAAACCTAAGGAAGATCTTCGTAGTTCATTGCAACATAGGCCACTAAAGTATTCAAAGAAACTGCAATTTTATTTCCCAGTATATATTTCAGTGCATATTTTAAAATTTTAATGCATATTTTAGTGCATATTTTAGATATTTTTAGTGCATATCTGAATGCATATCTCAGGGTTTGTTTGTACATGGAAATCTGGGCTCTAGTTACCAGACATCCTCGCTCCCGAATATAGGCCGCGGATTAAGTATAGTTGTTTTAGTGTAAAGTGAAAAGCAGCTCAGAGTCATTAAAAAGCAAGTGATAATTTTATTATCATATTCTGTAACATCCAGTATTTTCCTCGAATTCTGTTCTACTGATGCTTCCCTCACTTACATCCATTACAGGGTATGTTTATTCTACCAACACTTGTCTTTATCACTTGTACCAATTTCTCACTTCAACTTCTTCACATTTTCTTTTAATCTTTTTAGATTTATCTTCCTTCATCCTTAACACTGATTTTTGTTTTGTTTTGTTTTGTGTTCGCCTCTTTCTTCATTTATTTCCTTCTTTCTTTATTTTTTTCCCTCCCTGAAGTCTCTTCGCTTCTTTCAGTGTGACAAGGCACAAACAAATTCTTGCACGCTTGTGTTAAAATTACTTGAGGGTGTACGTTCATTAGGTAGTTTACGACGCGTGACGGGTCTATGTTTTCTGGAGCCCTGACGAACTGCCTTCTTCCTGCACAGGTCATGCACGGGTATTCTTCGTATTCTAAGAACGCAGGAACGCACACTTTGAGAAAAAAAAAAAAGCCCTTAACTAACGACTAGCTTTAGAAGTGGGATTTATATGTCTAAAAACGCTTTTGCAAAGAATGCCGTGATTAATGCAGTGCTGTATTATCTAGATTCTAATTGCACATGCCATATGGTTGTTCTTTTCCTAGAAGGTTCAGTTTATTTACATGGTTGTCAGTGTGCGTAGGGAGAAGAATTGAATATGGAGCACATGAACGACAGGATTGGCCTTGCGTTTATTTCTCTCCCTATCTTCTTTCCCTCTGAATTCTATTATTATTATTATCATAGTAATTCGTACGTAAATAGTAATATAGTACGTAAATTCTGTATTATTATTATTATTATTATTATCATTATTATTATTATTATTATCATTATTATTATTGGGGACACCGTAGCCTACTGATTAGAGCATTGGACTCGTGGTCCCGGGTTCGATTGCCGGCCGGTACTTCCCAATTTTCGTAGTCTAGGCAAACTGGGGCAAACTGGGGAGTCACGTGAAAACAAGACATAACGACCATTAGCTCCTGATGCACCTCTTACAGACAGGGTGACTATGTGCTAGTCACTAGGCTGGACGTAGTTCAGATGGTCGTTAGCAGATGGCGCTGGAGCAGGCTTAGGCTCACAAAATAAGCTGTTACGCCAAGTGGTTTGGTTATTATTATTATTATTATTATTATTATTATTATTATTATTATTATTATTATTATTATTATTATTATTATTATTATTATTATTAAGTATTCGGCCTTTTGGCATTTCCTTGAACTAGATTTTTTTTTTTTTTTAATTTTAGGTTTGGGCCCGGAAATATCTCTCCCACGTTTCTCGATCTTCAACTTCCTCTTTTAATCCCAATACTTTCTTTTCTTTTTTTTTAAATCATCGATCAGTTGTGTTCTTCTTCTTTCTCCTATTCATCGCTTTCCTTCCATCTTTTCTTCTATGGCGGTATAAAAAAAGACAATTTCTTCGCAAGATATGTCCAATCCAATTGGGCCTTCCCACGAAGGATTCTCTTCTCTCCTATCCGTTTTAAAACATCTTCGTTTGTTACTCTCTCTGTCTATTTTTATTTTCTCTATCTTCGTCCAACACGACATTGCGAAGCTATCTAAATATTTCTTCTCTAACTACTGTAATGTCCAAGTCTCTGAACCATACAATTCAATACTCCATATTATATATATAGCACCTGATCAACTTATTCCTTACTTAGTCCAATATTAAATCTGTTAGTTGAGAGTATGAGTGTATAAGAGGAAGAAAATTTCCAAAATAAGAGGAATACCAATGGATATATCTCATTAAGGAGAACAAACTGAAGTGAGTAATTGTAAATATTTAGTAAATTCACAGTATCGAGGAAAACGATTTTTCTTTCTACCTAGGTGTAACATAAAAATGAATACTGTATGGTAGCCCAGCAACCTATTCAGATGAAACTGATAGTGTTATATATCCTCAACAGGTTTTTCATTATGGCACTTGCAAAACTATATGGTTAATGAGATATAGTCCAAAATTATGACTGATTCTTAAACTTTATTTCTAGTTATTAAACTTCACTACTACTTCATTACTAAACTTACTAAACTTCACTAAACTGCATTACTATTCATGAGGTATAATTTATATTAATCGATAGATTAAATGAAAGTGAACAAAATAAAGGGCTTGTGGGTTAATCCTAATGCCTATTTTTTTTGACCAAATCGAAAATAACGAATTATTTCTTACGGTAGAAAATATCTCGTTCGTTGCCAGATTTAAAATACAGCATCATCATATATATTTTGCTATTATTGGCAGGTCACTTGCTGCAACTGAGAAGCTTCTACGCTTCACAGTCTTCCGCTAACCTCTTCGTGTTCACGTACATTTTTTTCTGTTTTGATATCGTCCATTAATAGTAATCTCCTTCGCATCCTCCCTCGCTATCCAGCCATCATACCCTCTAGCACGTCCCTCATGATACAGTTCCTTCTTTGCCAACGTCCCAACGAGTGTTTCCCTTCCTCTTCTTAATAACATCTAGAATTGTTCTTTTCTCTTCCACCATTTTTAATACCCTGTCATTCGTTTTCTGCTCGAACTAGCTAATTCTCTCCATTCTTCTCCACCCCTACATTTCGAAAGCTTCCAGTCATTTTTCATAATTTTTGCGTAATGTTCATGTTTCTGACTCGTACAGTACAATTCTGCACACGAAGCATTTTATGAGTCTTTTTCTCAACTTTTTATTCAAGGTCCCACAAAATAGTATTTCCTTTCTCCTAAAGGCTTCTTTCGCCATTTCTATCACGTTCTTTTATTTCACGTTCACACTTCATATAATTCAAATAATACTAACCAGATATTGAAAACTAGCCATTTATTCTATTTTCTCCCATTTTACTTCTATATTTGACCGACCGATTCGTTCCAATCACCATGGTTTTTGTCTTTCTAACATTTATTTTCATTCCATATTCATCACAGCTCTTCCTCAAGTTTTCTAACAACTTACTAGTTTTCTCTTCAGAGTCCGCAACAAGAGCCATATCATCTGCAAACCATATACACCTAATCATTCTACCACCTACTGAAATGACTATTCCTATCAAACTCCTCTTTCAATTACAATCTCCTCTGTCATTTCCTTGCATAGCATTAAATGATAATACAGTGAAACCTCTACTAACGGATACCTCTATAAAGCGGACACCTCCCATAACGGACATATTTTGTAATCCCCAAACACTGTAATAGGAAAAAACATATTGGCAAACCTCTCTAAAGCGAACACTCTCTAGTACGGACACGGACAGTCTTTCTTGTCTTTTATAGGTATTACTTACCTCCGTATTACGGACACTTTCTCTAGAAACAAGTTGAAAACACAGTAAAAATACACTTTTAGTAATTCATACGTATGTCATCAAGGAAGAACATGAGGGTGTGACAACATTTTGCCTCCTCAACAGTCTCTTCAGCAACCCAGAGGAAGGGTCTCTGTTTCACAACATCCTTATATCCTTTGCTTGCATTCCACTCCCACCCAACCTGTTTCAGAAACAAAAGTGATTGACAGTTGCCCACTGTTTGGGATGACACATCATTCTACTGTCCCGCTGGAATCTCTAACCAAACAGAAGATAAGTTTCGTATTTTTGACCACGGGTACGGATATTGTGTTTTTTTTTTTTTTTTTTTTTTAAGTAATTGCTGGACTGCAATTAACTCACAAATTAAAGCAACACACCGAAAACGTAGTAAGTAGCGATAAGTGTAAAGTACAGAGAACTATAACATCTTATTCCCATGTTGTGCCTCAAACATAGGGAATTGGATAACGCAAAATAATGCAGGAACAGTAACATTTTGGTAATATTCATAAATACGTGATTCATGCAAAAATATTTTTTCTAATTGCATATTACATTGTTTATTAATTTACGTAAGAAAATATTGAAACCTCTCTAAGGCGGACACCTCTCCATAGCGGACAATTTTTGATTCCCCACGGCTGTCCGCTTTAGAGAGGTTTCACTGTAATAATAATAAATTATCTAGAATACAAAATACGCTAAATGTGCAAATTCTCTGTATATGAAGTGATTTCGTTATAAATATACTCCAATACTAAGGATGCTGTTACGACAGAAAAAAAAAGTAATAGGATGATGCTATAAAATATTAATTACCCTGTAACTCTATATGATTTATTAACAAAAGTACTTGGTAATAATCAGTTTGGCAGTGACAGATATTAGGTCATTTGGCCCCCTAATTCTTTACTTTATTCTGTTCTTAAAGCAAGGAACTGTTATCGAAAATATCCATGATATAATCTAAAGAGCAACCTCCTCTCTCATTTTGTGAGCCACTTTATGCCTTCAAATGGCACTGAAGTGTAGAATATGGGTGTTGGTAGAGGGAACAAGAACGTGTTAAGAAAACTGTTCCACGATACACACACTAGTTTCCAAATTGCGAAAAAAGAAACTGTAAGTGCAGTTTCACAGTTGACCATAACTCAATGGCTTTCTCTCCTTATTAACTGTGCACTTCGAGGAGCTTAAGGCAATAACTTAGCTAAGTACTTGAGAGGTATTAAGGCTGACGAAGGACTTGTTATAGCAAAAGAGAAGAAATGATGAGGGTGGATAATGAAAAGGTATACAAGCAAGGGGGAGAAAATTTTCGTTGAAATAAGCTAGTGCTTTACAATAACTATTATGAAGGGAGCCAGAACACAAAATACTTAAACAATTTAGGTTTAAACAATTATTTTCAGAATAGAAATGCGTAGTCTATATGAAATTCCTGTTAAAACACAGCGTGTTTTTTCTCTCTCTCTCAAAATTCTCTTATTCATGGTACTCAAAAGTACTAATTTCAATAATACACTAGCTGAACCTGCGCTCCCTACACAACTCATCATTCACATATGAACATGAATCTCCTTGTCATTTTTCATATCATTTGTACATGTCCCTCTACAGACACAAGTGAAGAACGTCTTGATAAAAATTGTCAAGAGGTACCATAAAGGGGAGATTTTTCGATTATTTTTTTCAATAACTCGTACCGTTTGCAAGATTTGAGCCTACTTCCGGTGGAGTTTTTAATTCGTGTATGATCAGTGTTTTCTCTCTTCTTGCATGCAGCATGTAATAAGCAAATATATTACACACACAATTAATTGAGCCGTCCAGGCCCAAAACGGCTCTTGTCCATTTACAGAAAATCCCACAAAACCGAGAAAAATTGTAGGATCGATGCGTTTTGTAGATTGGAAATATTTTTTTTCTATTTGAGGATGTTCGAGTGTTTCACATGAACACACTGAAGTATTCCCAGTTCTACAAAACATGCAGATCGTACATTTTTTTAAAGTTTTCAGTAAATGGACAAGAGCCTTTTTTTTTTAACTGGACGACTCAATTATAATGCCAGTGGTATATAGTGTTCATTGGGCAAAACACTCCAAACAATAAAGATTCATCTTAGACTGGAAAAATGGTTATCCTTCGTTTCCCATTATCATGTGGACATGAGGCAAACGCCGAGAGATATACTAACCCCGTACACAAATGTTTGGTATTGGGATGTATAACCCGTAGGATATGATGCTTTACTTTCTAAAATTTCAATCCTTCCAGTGCACCCCTAAAGAATGTACTCAAGAAATAACTGCCATTTTAAAAAAAAATATTCAATTGGAACTGAACAATCTATACAAAATTTGCAATCGATCAGTGAAAACGGCATCTTTCTAGAGCTTGTGGTTTCCGAGATATCGTTGTCAAAATAATTGGTCACAAACATACTGTATAAACTTTTCTTGGCCACAAACAGATAAACCTAGCATTTTAATATATAGATTAATACAGTGACATACACAAGGTGATTCCAGATTTTAACCCTTCTCCCTTCAACAAGATATAAGAATACACATTTACCATGTTAAGATGTGTATACAAAATTGCTCAAACAATATAAACTTGGCGAGCTTGACACTCACCCACTCCCGTGATGAAATTCCGTGTACACCACTGGATTATATAAAGATAACATAATAAGATAAAAGATAACATAAATATTCAACATATTTCTATATTAATGAATTTTAGTAAAGTTGTTTTACGTTTATTTCTTGTATTTTATCTACTATAATTTTCATTGTATTGAAATATTAATAATTTTTAGTAATTTTGAAAAAAAAAATACTATTGAATTTGCGTAATGATGATAAAATCGTATACGAAGCAATCAGTCAGTCAATCGTGTCAGAAACGTAAAAAGTGAAAAAGCAATTGACTGGACCGGAACTCGAACCCGGGACCTCCGGTATACCATGCTGATGCAATAACCACTACACACCAAGTCCGCTTCCCAGAACAGCCACCCACTCTCTTACTCTCGAGGTCAGTGCTGTCATCTCGGACCACGTGAGTTGTACCACACGGTAATCACACTATTATTCTGGTAATCACAAAATACAATTAGGGTAGGGATTGGGAGAATTTTATTTTGAGTTTTATTTAAATTCCATAACCAATCGCAATTTAATGTGATTCTCTTTATTTTGCTAGATAGGCTATTTACTAAATTCTTGTATTCTGTTTATATTTAGATCGGTTTTTAAAAATTTTCTATCTTCGTAATAATATTGAAATTAAATAAAACTTCTGAATTGACCACGAATTTCTCTTAAATACTAGAAACATATAAGATGATTAAATATATGACGTATTGGTGACAGAAGTCTGAGTTCCTAGAATTACTCCAAAATAAAGTACTAATGTTCAATAGAAGCAGTAGCTATTATTTGTGATTGTGTGTACTAAGAGACTTGCGTATGACGAAGTAATGAGTAGAAAGCGTCATTATATTGACACAGCTACTCGGAATTTAGTTCCGCTGGGAATATTCCACAATTAACTTTATTGTTGGACCAAAGCAAATATATTTTTTGTCATATATATATATATATATATATATATATATATATATATATAAAACGCTTAGAGCATTTCTGCAGGCTTTGATGATCGCTTGCAGCAACTGAGGCTAATGAATTGAATATTTTAATACAACAAAAACATGTGTAGTGCCATCTAGTAGAGAGACTGTATTTTCTGTACTGGTTTCCATGAGGACAAATACTGTACATTTTATGTTTGCTTATACAACGTTAATTCAGGATGTCAATAAAAAAAATATAACTATTATATATATGTATATACATGTACTGTAACATATTTCATTAGTTTATGCACAAGAACTCATTTTGCTATGCCTATTTATTTGCACTTGTAATTGATTTTAAAAAATAAATTATATATGTTTTCCTTAAAGATAACTAGTTTCAATCTATTTTGGTCTATTACAGGAAATAGAAATATAGTACCCACAAATTATTTTACACGTAAAAATAATTGTGAGTTTGCTGATTGCGAAGAAAAAGTCCTTCATTGACAAATCTAGTTCTATTATTAGTACATACAGCATTTACTCAACGCTTAGTTCTTCATTAAGAAATTTAGTTCTATTATTATTAGTACATACAGCACAGGCCCGTATTCAGGGGGTCTAGGGGGGCCGGGCCCTCCTAAAGAAAGAAAATATGAACAAACTTTGGTAAACCAATCTCCCTAGTGCTACAGCTCACGAAAGATTACCACCAAGCAAATGGTGCGCATTCAGCTGAGTGATGCATGGTCCGAGTGTCCACTCTGAGTATCAATACTTCTATTTAAAAAAAAAAAAAAAAAAAAAAAAAAAAACCTGGAGTTCATGATATCTTAATAATTCAGATAGTTCCACCAATGACTGTATGATAGTGGATCCACAACGAAAAAATAATTTTCCCGTCGGGAATCGAAACATGATATTACATGTTAGTTCAAAGCATGAACCACATCAAACAACTTATTACGTATTTCTATGTCATAATATGCATATAATTGAAAATTGCAATTATATTCAGCTAAGTTTTATTTTTCTGATAAGCCTTATTTTATGATTGGATAATTACATTTCGGAAATTGATGGCAGATCAACTGAATGTTTATCTGCATATTTGAGTATGCACTAAAGAATATCCAAATAAACCTTCATAAAGTAGTGAAGTAGAGAACTGTTGAAAACGACAAAACCAAGTCTTCGAGGTTTTTTGTTAGGCATGACTACCATATTTTGACCTTATATTGGTATCGAGTTAAATAATGTATAAATGAAGTACTATTCTATTTTTTAAATCTTCCTATTTGCGGCGTTAACATCAGTATGATAATCTTTCTTTTTTGTTCTTTTAATTCCAGGAGGATTGCTAGATGGTGCTCCCCCCGATGTTCCCCCTCGAAATCCCTCGATGAGTCGCCTCAACGGAAGGAGCACCACGGGAATCATGGGGAACCCCGCCGACAGAGACGGTGATTTCGAACCTTCCTGTCTGGTGAGGACCCCATCAGGCAACGTGTATATACCTACAGGTAAGTTTATCAAAATTATAGCTCATTGCAGACAAGTGAATTGTAGAGGTTGAAATATTTTTTTTGTACAAAATACAAGAGGGTTGTTTAATAATTGTCAAAGTTATTAGTAAAGTAAAATCCAACTTCTCCAATTTTGTAGAACCTCTTGTTTCCCATAAGACATACATTGGCGATCTGAGGTAGATGCGATGATAAAGAAGCATGCGCAAAATTATCAAGTAAATCGTATACCTAAGGTTAAGTATAATGTTGTGCGTTTGGGCGTCTACGAGCTACTTTATTGTCCAAATTGTATATACTTGTATATTGCCGTATTTAAACAATTTTATTCCTATGTTGCTAAATTTATTTTTGTGTTAGCAGCCTAAGGGAACATTTTATTGTGAAGTGATATTTTAATTTCTTGGAAATCTTTTTGGGTTAATGTTTACTATTATCATCTCAAAATTACAGAATTACGTGTTTTATTGAACAATTCGATTTCAACAGTAAATAAAAGTCATTGCCTTTTAAATTATTGTATCCACGAATGTAGTTTTTTTTTTATTTTTTTTTTAACGTTAAGTAGCACGTTTAACATTCTAGGGCCAATACTAACTAAAAATGTATAATCTAATGTTACAAAACTCGTAAGCAGTAGAAATTTAAATTTTATTTATTATATGTTCATTTTACAATAAGAACCATCGGTAACACCACATGATCGCAAGTTTTCTATTACGTATTTTTAATAATCCAGTCTCAGTGTTCAAAAACCGTAAGATAATATGGCTATCTTGCAAGAACTAAATGTTAGTTATTTTCTCTTGGGTAACCCATGCAAATATCAAACTAGCCTCAATATCTAGTTCAGTAGTATTTTACACAACAAGATTTGTTGCCACTGTATTCATATATATATTGAAAAGTCTTTAACATGTATGTTTCCCGTGGGACAAAGTTCAGTAGTGGCCTCAACAGGGAATGAAAGATCTTAAAATACATCTTAAAATTATTATATAATTTTATCATGTGAAAATGAAACCTTTTCTAAAATTGAATATCAATATGAAATTGTGGTTTGGAAGTAAAAGAGGAAGTATAGCGTATTTTCTATTCATAAATATGCGTGAGGTCAACAATGATATGCCACTCCTAACAATCCGAGTATGATGTTTTCTTCTTTTTAATTATTTTATGGTCAATAAGTGCACGAATTGATTTTCATCTGATTTCAATGAAGATTTTCCACTCATACATTGCAAGGGGATAAGAGATGGCGCTATAAACACTAAGTATGGGGGAGCTTTGCTCTCAATTTTTATTATTTATAATTCCTTACTTTTGACAATTTTACTATTTGTGACAATCTTAATACACTGTTTTTCAATTTTAATATATTCATGCGCCGCTTATCCTTTCTTATTACACTAACAGTGTGATAAACAATTATATTTCAAACAGGCAAATTCGGCCATTTTGGCACGTGTCATTTTAGTATATATGCTTACTTCAAACAAATTTGATTTAAAACAAATTTAGTGAAATAGTCGACAAGGCTCTACGGCTGGGACTTTCTTTATAAATCTTCCGAAAGGGAGATAACTGAAACTGAAACTACCAAGGATGTTATAAGTAGAGGATCTGAAGCATCGGCACATCTGATTGGCTACTCTCGTTTCCGCTATCGTCTGATTGGCTACTTTTGTTTCCGCCATGATTGTTGGCTCAAAACATTGCGATCCTATTGGGCGGAGTGGGCAGAGTAGGGGTGGCGAAACTTTGACGTATGACTTCAAGATTTTGTTGTAAGGGCAGGTCCTCTATTTTATAAGATCCTTGGAAACTACATTGCAATTTGCAAGACACCCCACCGACTCGACCAGGGCCGGATTAAGGGAGGGGCTTAGGCGGCTAGGGGCCGTATGCATAGTTATTCTGCGGGTTACTTAGGGGCTACGTACGGGACACGTGATAATTTGCGTTGCAGAGTTCTCCCGCAGGGTCAAACAAGCCCGCAACCTTCCCGTAAGTCAAGGAAATGGCTAGGGGTGCTTCAACGCACCCTTTGCTAGCCCGTAGCAGTTTCTGTTGTTGTATAAAATGCATATGCTCCGTGCTGACAAAATATTTGAGTATGTTAATGACTTTACCGAATTCGTTGAGCTGATTAAGCGATAATAAATGACATATTGATGGCATCCAATTTAAAAATATATACCAATTCCTGAAAGAAGATTGCAGGATATTTTGCTTCCGCTCGTGCAAATATTGAATACAAGGTCAAAGAGTGGACTAACAACTTCTACCTGAAATAAAATAAGCGAGAGATACTTGTTGTTATAGTATTGGTACTGAAGTAGATTTTAGATTAGATTGTAGAATAGCTTCAGAATTGATTCTAGGGGTCCAGTGGTGATTTCAAGGATCGACCGGGGGGGGGGGGATTTCCCCGAGAACTATGACGTTCCCTCAGGACCACATAGCCTATCGTGCTCAATGTGAATTCTCAGTATTTTCGTTACTAATACATTTCATCCGCAGTATATTGAAATCGCAAAAAAGAAAGAAAAAAAACTGAAATCATCACTCATGGGAAAAATTGACTCAATAGTTACACATATTTCATCGTGAAAATGTTATTCTAATGTGTTTTACATCCTTCTCCCTGTTGGTGTTTTCTTACATATCTCGGTTAGCATAGGTAAAGTTGAGGAGCACTAACATCCCTTTTTTTTCACTAATGATCTAACGTTTTCTGCATTCTTGGTTTCTTACCTGACCACCAGCTGCGTACACATTTATAATATGCTTGCAAACTTATATATTATAAATAAATAAGTGCGAAAAACCATGCCCAACACAGGATAAGTTTGCATTTATTCCGATTCCAAGCTGGGCACAATTTGAGGGATCACACATGATTTTGTCCGCGAAAGCAGGCACATTAGCGTTGGTGATATGCGTATAAGGAAAGACAAGTGGACATCATCGAACTCCTGTTTATCGACGCGCTGTAATTGCTCAAAGTATGCATCGGTTCACGTGATTATGGAAACAGTGTTAAGAAGTATGGCTCATAATTATGCAATTATAATGGAAAACTAGGTTCTAGTGACCACCTACTACAGATAGATGTGTATTTTTTATACTAATTTGATCATTATTCGAGTAAACAGTTCTATCAAATTTTGACACATTTCTTACATTTTCAGGTTAGGTTAGAGCTTTGTATTTCTTTTAGCAAAGTATGTCTATATGAAAAGCTCCATTACTACTTGCAGATTAACTTCAGGAGGGCACAGTATAAATACAGTGTGGGTGTATAACATAAAAACTACAGTACATAAGATACGAATCAATTTGTGCTATGTGGCTAAAAGCACGAATGCTACCTAACTGAGTTATGGTTGGAGCGCATCAGGCGGCTCCGAGTGATAGTGAGCGGGTGCGTCCATAGAGAGCAGGCGCGTCAGCGATGGGGATATACGTATATACGAGGATAGTGGAAGAGCACACTTACACATACAATACTTTCATTATCACTTAAATCATTTCAATATGCTGCCATTGATGGTAATTACTCATTCCTTCACGAAAAATGTAGGGCTTCACATCGTATTTTACCTATAAATTTTCTATTTCGTAAAAGTGTCTGCTCGAGTGAACCCCTAATTCATTTACACAACATCGCAAACTCGCCCGTTCCCTACGGACGGACCTCGTCTGTAGCTCTCCAGCTTCACCTTGGCATTAAACCGTAGTAGATGCAAAAATTGCTTGTAATAAGCAGCTTGCAAAGTTTGGTGCGTGGTTTTGAGACGTCTGGCTTTTACTATATGTAGGTATGTCTTATACAATTGTACGCAATTAGATGATAACACTCTAGGAATAAATAGATGAGAAGTTTTACGTTATTTGCATGAAATATCCTCCCAAAAATACTGTATTTATAGACGTAACTTTTATGCCCTCCTAAGGTTAACTTTTACTGGCAAATTGTTTAGAAAATACATTCACAAAAATACTATGGGCTGATTTTGTCCAAAAAAATTACAGTGTATATGTAATTTATTTCTAGTGGGATCTCTATTGTAAAGCTACAGCCTCACACGTTTTCTAGCTACATATCCATATTTCTTTTTGCGAGTTAACAGGCTTTACCTGAAAATGAAAAAAGAAATGTATTGCTAATCTACACCGATATTTTTCCGCTTTTCTATATCACTTTATAACTATTTTCAAGTTAACAGACTTTATCTGAAAATTAAAAAAAAAAAAAAAGATCTGTATTCCTAATCTACACCATTATTTTTCCGCCTTGGCAAGAACAAAGTTCACAACATTTATTTCATTTTTTTTGATATAGCATACGTTGTATCCATGCAGTTGCTGCTTCGATGTTAATTCTTTATCATAGTAGAATTGAGTTTCGGAGTTCTACCTTCAACTATTTTTTGACAAAATTTTAGCCTCGCTCGAGGTATACTAGACCAATCAGCTCTCAGTGTTAACCGTACCTGAGGGATCACTTTGGAAGCTTTATGCATTGCACAGTCAAGGGGAAGGTTGAGGAAGCCCACAGGTACGGTTCGTCTAGGGGACCCCTACGTGGTCGACTATGCATATGGCCCTAGGTGAAAAGGGGCCTTCACTCTGATCAAAATCTCAATTGGTTACTTAAAAAGAATCATGAAGATACAATCATCATTATAAAATAAAATATGACCAAAGATATGTAACATATTTCCTTAACTTTCCTACTGTACTTTCACATAAATGTATTAGGTGAAGTCAGCAGGGGCCACATATTAGAAACAAATTACTAAATTCTTTATCTATATTTGAGGATAAATAATTTGTCATACAACAAGCTTTGCTTTATTTTAAATAAAATAAAATCTGCTATCTGCTTGTATCTCCACGGACTCTTTCTGAGTATTCTAAATTCTCCAGTAAAGACCGATTAGAATGCACAGGATATGAGATATATACTGAATATTAAAGCACTGTAGAGTTTGTTAACTACTAACACTGTTGTAATTCAATATGACCTTTGTGATATCACATGTAGGAATTTAAAATAATTGTACGGTTGATATTAGTGCTTAAAGTATGTGCATAGAGGGTATCACTTATCCTATTAAGATCCCTTATCAGAGCTACAGGTATATTACAAACGAAGAGTACGAACAGGATATCCAGAAATGAAAAGTAATTACCTTATTCGACCTGGGAAATTTATTGGTCAATAGTGAGAAATAAACAAATAAAATCTTTGGAAGTAGTCAGAACATAAACAAGATCAAAATCAGTTATTTGCTACAGAAGTTATTGCTATTATTATTTGGAACAGTACTAACTCCAACAAAACTTTTTCAAATTAAAATGAAAAATCCTTATCATTATTGGTGTGATAATGGAATACGTACTGTTGATCATATAGTCTTTGAATATGAATTACTTAAAACTAGAAAACAACTGTTGCAACAAATTCACCAATATCTTGAATGCGATCTCTTTTCAATAAAACAAATAATTGCTGGATATGATTGGAAGGCTTTTCAATCACCATAACTATACAATTTCTTCAATCAACAAAAATAAATCTTTAAATATCAATTATAGTTACAATATAAATCACATAATCCATTTAAATAAATTATGTATATTAAATCATATATACTCAAAGAGAAATCTTAGAAAAATATTAATTGTGAATAAAGGAAGGCAATACATCAACATTTTTGGAGAAGACAAATATAATTAATGAAGGTTATCAGAAGTATTATGGCAATGTTATCAATCAATATTAACAATATCCCTCAATCAAACAAACAAAAGTAATACAAACAAAAACAATTATCTTCCACAAATCACAATTTCTAAGCCATAAGCTATTACACTAAATCAAATTTACTGTGTCAATTTGGTGCACTCAACAATTTTCTTGAAGACAATTAGACCAACAGAACTTAACTCTTTGATTCCTGGCGATTCTAAAGTGCAATGGTTCATGTGAAGCTATAAAGTTATTTCTTTAATTTTTTCAGTTATATTTATCACATGATTAGGAAAAAGGCTACTGGAACCAAAAGTTCGAGCCTATGAAGAAGGTATCCAATTGGAGACCAATGAAATGAAATGAAAAGAATATCATACTTGAGTCAATTGAGTTCGACAGCGGCTGTGATAGTGACTGCCTCGTAGGTAGTAGTGCTCCAAGAGGAAGGAGTTAAGTGGGCCCAGTGATACACCTACACTACACTTACACTTTATGTTACATTTACACGCACGCATTTTTGCCGATCCCAAACGTTTCAGCATTCTTGCCCATTTGATGTCGAGAACATAATCCAAACAACCCCTGCGGGGCTTCTAACCCGTTCCTACTACTACTACTACTACTACTACTACTACTACTACTACTACTAGAACTACTACTACATTAGCTGTGGATCTATATAGTACAAGGGCAAACGTACTACTACTACATTTGCTGTGGATCTATATAGTACAAGGGCAAACTTATTTTAATGAAAGAAGTTTAATGAAAATTTTAAAACAATGATCGTTAAATCACTTTTTGAATATTATTTTTAATCTTATTTTAACGAAAGAAGTGTTATAAACATTTTTAAAAGTAGTAAAAAAAAAACTGTCAATAGGCAGGATTCGAACCCTCGCCAAAAACATTTTCGTTACTAGCATGTTACGCTAGACCACTTTTTTTTTTTTTTTTTTTTTTTTTTTTTTTTTTTTTCACTTTTTCAATATTATTTTAATCTTATTTTAACGAAAGAAGTATTATAAAAAAATTTTTAAATTAGTAAAAAAAACTTTCCTAAAGCAGGACTTGAACCCACGCGAACAACGATATTCCTTAGTAGTATGTTGCGCTAACCCACTCGACTACCTTTTTTTTTTTTTTTTTTTTAATTCACTTTTATTAACAATTTATATACATTTACAAAACAATAAAAGTATTTAAAACAAATATAAAAATCACAAAAATAGAATCATTTCACTCTTATAATAGCTCTTGATCATACGTAGCAAACTCAGCAATTAGGATATCACTTTATCTTTTAACAACATGCATTGTCAAGAAAAGTATTTGTATAAGGAATATTTAGTTAAGAAAGCCAATCTTTTATAACAATTTCTAGGAAATTTGCAAATAATTCTTTTCTTCTAACTGGTGGAAAATGACGATATTGATCATAAATGTAGTCATAATACTTTTGTTGCTGATGACTCTTATAGCATAATAACATGTAATGCACAGTATTTGCAGCCAACCACATAACAGCATTATTCTTAGTTCTTGGAAAGAGCTTAATATCTGGTTTTAATAATGTTCGAACATGCACCATATTTGGAACAGTACGACAAATTTTACTAACTAATTTCTGGTAACAATTCCAAATTTCTGTTGTTGCAGTACAATTTGTTAAACGATGTTCTATATCATCTACTTGACCACATTGCATGCAGCTGTTCGTATCTCCGAATTTTAAACGATGTCTTTTAGAATTTGTGTCAACTATATCATTTACTACAGCATACCACGTTGATTGAAGTAAAATTTTGACATGAGATGAAAATACATTCTGCCACACTTGTGTCCAATTTACATCAGGGTATTTAGTTGTTAATTTAGAAGGCGGGAGTTCAAGATTTTTCAAAAGTTTTATGTACAGAGACTTAACTGAGCTCAACTGATTATCTTGTAACTCAGCCTTACAATAAAGGTACTCACACACAACATCTTTATAATACCAGAAATAATTTGGAATTACTTGAATATTAACTGGCAAATTAATTCCAATGTTTTTAAGAAGAGTTGTTAGAATTTCGAAACTTATTCCTGCAGAATCGTTCATCATGCTCTGTATGCCTCTATGATTGAAAAAGGCTTTGGCTTTGTATTCGACATGGACAAGACCAAGACCACCATTTTTTCTAGGTAAGCATGTGTACGGATACCTTACACGAAAAACATGTCCATACCAAAGAAACCAATTACCTACGCTTGTAAGTTTCTTTGCTAATATATTGGGCATTGGAAGAATCTGTGAAATATACCATAATTTTGAAAATGCATGATTATTAATGAAATATACACGTGATAATAAGCACAATTGGCGTGACTTATTCATCTGTAGAACTTGACGTACATTATTGAGCAATGTATTATAATTTAGATCTATAGTATCTCTGATTCGAGAATTAAATTTAACACCAAGAATTTTCAAATATGAAGATACAGTTACCAATCCACAGTAATTTTGCTGTGTTTGTGTGCCAAGCGGGAGAAGTTGAGTTTTACCTATATTAATCATCGCACCAGAATATGCTGTATATTCATTCAGACAACCTTGTAATGTAGAAAGATCTAAAGGATTATTAAGAAAAACAGTTACATCATCTGCATAACTACACACTTTCAGAGTTCGATTGTTGAAAGTAATACCTTGAAGGCGATTATGTATACTGTCTAACAGCGGACGTAACGATATTACAAACAATGTCATACTTAATGGGCATCCTTGACGTACACTTCTTCTAATACAAACCGGCTCCGTAAAAAAGTCATTAATTTTTAACTTGGTTTTAGCTTCATCATAAAGCACGCGAATCCACTTAATAAATCTTGCGCCCAAGCCAAGTTTACTTAATACTAGCCACAAATATTCGTGGTTAACCCTATCAAATGCCTGATGGAAATCAATTGACAACAGAGCATTATTTCCTGAGGAATCTTCGAACATAGTAATAACATCTCTTATACACTGTAAAATGTGATATATTTTCTTCTTTCCAACGCAAGCATATTGAAAGGGTCCCGCTAACAAGTCAATATAACTGGTTAATCTCTTATTTAAACATCGTGCCATTATTTTATAATCAAAATTCATTAGCGTAATTGGTCGATAATTAGATACTTTTGTAGGATTAGCCTGCTTTGGAATAAAAACAGTTACTCCAGGTGATTTATATTTCAACGTTGGAATTTCACTAAAATGCTCATTTACAATTTTCGTTAAAGTTTCACCAATTATCGGGAAAAACTTTTGATACCATTCAGCAGGAAGACCATCTATTCCAGGTGATCTTCCATTTGACGCAGTCATAACAGCTTGTCGCACCTCATCTCCACTAAAAGGTGATTCAATGTACTTCGCCGTATCAGAATCTAAAACACAGGGAATCTGAGATATAACATGTTCTGGAATAACTGTTAAAGCCGATCTTCCATATAATTCTGTATAATATGATTGGAAAACTCTTTTGATATCTACTATTGAATTCCAACCTATTCCTTCATCATCTTTTATATTAGTAATTAATTTTCTACTGCCACGTTTGTACTCTTGAATCAGATGGTACAAGGATGGGTTTTCTTCAGGATCAATGAAAGGAGCTTTGCTTCTAACTTTCATACCTTCCATCCGTTGCCTGTTTATATTCAGTAATTTGGCCTTGTACTTTTTAACGTCTGTGATATGTTTTGGATCATGTGTCGCAGCAGCTTGTGCTTCACTCAAGCATCTATAGTAAAAATAATAAAGTTTTCGTTGATCCCTGCTTTTCTCCGAGGAAAACCAACGACAGTAACTCGCAACACGAGGTTTAAGGTACTGAAACCACCACTCCGTTATTGTTTGAAAATATTTTTGTTGAAGCACCCAATATTTCCATTTATTTTGAAATTCCTCACAAAAAAGTTTATCATCGAGAAGAGATGTATTAAAATGCCAATACCCTCTACCTCTTTCAATCTTTAGACCTGGAGCTCGAAGAGAAACAATATAGGCTTGATGATCAGAAAATACAGTAGGAACTATTTTCACAGAAAGGAGATTTCTAACTAAGGTTTGTGACAAATATATGCGATCTATTCTTGATGCACAATTGTTACGGATATATGTAAAACCACGTATATTAGGATTTTTATATATCCAACTGTCTTGAAGGTGTAAGCCCTGTACCAATTCATTCAAAGTAGGACTATAATTAAATCCTGGAGTTTGATCTTCAGCCCTCAAGACACAATTAAAGTCTCCAGCTATGAGAAAATATTCATGATTTGGAGCTAAGCTCTCAGCTACATCAATAGCAAAAAACATGTTACGTGCATTCCTAGCTTGCGAACCAGACGGTGAATACAAATTTGTAATTTGTATGTTACCAATGCTTCCATTGATTATCCTTCCTGTAGGGTGGAATAGAGTAGGTGAGAAATTTACATTATTTTTCACAGCTACTGCCGTACCAGTACCATTAAAATTGAAATTATTATAAACAGTATAACATTTCCCTAAATCCAAATATTGTAAGCCGACTTCTTGTAATAAGGCTAAGTCTACCCCTTCTTTTAACAAAAAATCACGTAATGAGAATAACTTGACATTTGATTGCAAATTATTTATATTGATTGTAGCGATTGTTAAAGACATGCCAACGATGAAGAGAAAATTACGTATATGCACATAGTTTAAAATCTCCATTCATAACCAGTAATGCTATTAAAGGGATACAAATTGTCAATTCTGTTAATAAGATGTGATCAATGATTAAATAAAAAATCAATCTTTAAAATCAGGTATTTGTGAAGCGCTGAACAATATTATTTTACTATTACAGAACTCGTTTATCATAAGATAGCCAAAGAAATCCCTTCATGAAATTTCATCAAATTGTCCTGTTGATTACATATTTTCATTGCAATAATTCATTATCGGTAATTTACTTTGTGTAAAATCAACCTAATTAAGTAAATTATAAATTATAACAACAACATTCCATAGTTTCAAGGCACGTAATTCACTTTTTTAAAATTTCCGTCTTCAATTTGGAATATGAAGTCTAATTATGATGATTTTAAGCAAGAAAACGTATACATTACATATTCATCACATAATATTGTATTAAATCTATACAGTTATCACTTTTTAAATTTACTCATGTTTCTTCCGATGACAGATTAGATGGATCATTTTCGCTTATACTTGTTACTTCTATCTCACGACTTACCGTTGTTTTAATTACTTTCTGAGCTAATTCATTTCTTTTTAAACGTTTCCTTCCTCTTCGTTCCTGTAACTTGGACTGATTTTTAAGATCTTCATCTTGGGTAATCACCGTACCGGCACGACATATTTGTCCTTGCACTTGTTGATCATTTTGTCCCTGAACTTCCTGATCTTTTTCCCCTTGTACTTTAACTTCTTCACTTTTACATTTTGGATTTTCTACATTACTAGATATAGGAGGAGTACTATGTGTAAGAATATCTACTGTTATTCCTGGGAAATTGTTTCCTTGTCCAGTGGAAGCAGATTCTAATTCAACATTTCCTGAATCGCTGAGAGATACATTATTTTCACTACATGAAGACTGATTATTAGCATTCTTTCCCACAGAATTAATTTGACTATATTCTGGATCATTTTCATTTTCGTTGCTTGCTTTTGAAGGGAGAGGAGGGAAATCCTCTTCAACTATTATCTTAAGTTGTTCTCTATTATCACTTTTTGTTATTTCTGAAGTAATATCAATGTTCATGTCACAATCCACTGATTCCTGGCCACTACCATTCAAAGCTGTGGGAATACTAAAACTTGAAAATTGTGGTACGGTATTATTAGGTTGAGTCCTTTGTACTGTCAAAAAATTACCGGTACTCAGTTTCTCAGAATAGCTCAATTTTTCTACTACATTTTTTGGCCTAATCCTCTGAGGACATTCAGAATTTAAGTGCAAGGTTGAGTTGCACCTAATGCAAGTTTTTTGTTGTCCTGGGTATGTTACCCAGTACTTTTGTTGGTTAATGTAAACAAGTGATGGGATATCTTTCTTCAATTCTACTCTTATTAATTTTGTTCCTGTCCGGATTGGATAAACATGCTCGGGAGAAAACAATTCATCTTTAATACTGTACACTTTTCCATAGCTACTCATAACATTTTGAATTGCATCATGTGATAGTTCCATTGGTACTACATGTAATCTCACTGTCACAATCTGAGAATCTGCCCATGTAACCTTTATTTCATGTTCACCTTGATCATCAACAAAGGTACATATTCCGTTTGATTCATTTATCACTCTTTCACATAAGGAACACGATTTTAGCTTAACATATATGCATTTTCTATATACATCAACCTCAATACTCAAAACCTCATCTACAGGAAAATGAAATTTACTATATAACCAATCATGTATACTAATTGAACTTGGCCTTTGATCAACTTTTCCAAAATCAAATTTCAGTGTATTTACACGCTTTACTGACATATTTATGCAAGAAGGTATAAGTAAACCTTAAATAACAATTACCTGTAATAATTTTCAATTTATATCAACTTGTTTATAAGCCTATTATTTAGGCCTAACCCTAGTTACGAATATATTAATTCTGAGATTCAGCACTATGTACTATGCGTCTGTATACGACAAATCCCAGCAGCCAACTACTGACTACCAGGACCGACACCAGCTGACGTTTTTAACCACTCGGCTACCAGAGCCGACAACAATTCTCGTTTACTTTGTGCTATATTTAGATCATGTCTTGTGATATCGCATCTGTATCGACCAATCAGATCAGAGGATATGCTGAAACGTTTGGGATCCGCAAATATGCTACACGCACATACATTCCCTTCTTTTTTCTACTCTTTCCCTTTTCTATTTTCATTTCACACTTCCCTCTACTTTTTTGCCCTGTTCACCTTGGCTTTTCGCCCTCTTTCCCTGTCTGAACTCCTTTCCCGACTTTGACTTTTTCCTGATTTTGACTTGTTTTCCGACTTGTGTCAATTCTTCCCGATTGTGTCCTGTATCTTATTCTATTTTGTTTTTCAATCATAAATCCTCTGTTTGAGGTACACATTTGACCAATTAGCATTAGTAGCACACTTGGCTAGAAAGCTGGTGCACCTACCTATTTGACTGATAATAGTCTTATGAAGAAGAGTCAACTATTTGTTTACCTCAAATGGTAATGAAGGAAGAAATGATAAACAAAATAAAAGAATACACTGTAGCATTTTCTATATACTAACTCGCAACCAGTTAGTATAGTATTAGTAATAACGTAACGTAACTAATTACCCTTGAATACATCTTCACTTCCTAGATAATTACAAAATTATACTGGCATATTGAATTTTCAAAACTATGATGATAATGTTGGTGGTAAACTAAGATATTCATTATATGCAATGCATATAGGTACCGTATATATTACAGAAATATTTTTCAGTCTATGCGTTGTTTATAAAGTACAAAAACAATACGTAGATAATAAGGTGCAGATTGACGAATTGTTGACATTAAAGCTGTAGAAGAGGGAGCGTAAGAAGTGTATGTAAATGCACCAATATAATAATATCACGTCTTATTTGGTTTTTAAATTATATTTTGGCCAGGGAATTAACTGGTTGCTCTTGCATACCTCTCTTGTACTAACACTTCGTTAATTTGCATGGATGATAATCATTTAATTGTAATAAATAGATGCACAGTAGAGCGTCGATTATCCGAAGTAATTGGGGGACATGGGTGTTCGGAAAACTGGTTTGTTCGGGTAATCGAACTGTACTGTACTATACTGTACTGTTTACCCGCGGACATTAGGTCTCTCGACACTTCTGCGCATGACAGAAGTAGAACAGTCCAAAACAAAAAATAGGTGTTTGTAGGTACAGGCAACAAGTGTTCGTTTTCTCCTCTGGGAGCGACTCTGGGGGCGAGAGAAAGAAGGCTGGAAGTTTAAACATAGTTGCCAAGCTACATAAATTGGATCCAGATCAGCAGTACATTATAGTCAGGCGATGATGTCACGCAGTGAATAGAGCGCGCGCATTTTAAATGCAGCCTGCTTTGTGTTTCTAGGGGCTTCCATATTCGGTTGATTGCGCAAAAGACTCGCGCGAGGACATAATCTATTGTCTTTCTCTACAGTAGACATACATTTGTGCTTGAGCAGTTTACTGTTTTTTCTAGTTCTTTCTCTCACCTGTTTCGTGTTTATGCTTGCGCGTGTGTGTTGTGTGTGTGTACGTGAGTTGTTTTGTGTATATTTTAATAAGATGGAGCCAATACCGTCAACCAGTGCTGGCGTGAAGAAATACTTACATGAGTTTTCTCTTGGTTCTCCCGTTTCCTTTCACTTTCTTCATTCCACCATTTCATTCATTTCTCATCATTAGTCTCCTTTAGCCTAGCAGGCATAAGCGTGGGACGTAAAATTTAAGATTTCATTTTTTTATTATTCATAAAATCTTATCAGCTATAGTTTTGATGCCGGGTTGGTAACACTGTTCAAACAAACCACCCTCGCCAATAACCAATGCCTTCCTTCCTCTTCTTCTTTTACACTTCTCTCCTTTCATTAACATAGACTCTCCTTGGCACTCTGCCAACTGGAGGTCTCTGCCGAATGGGCGAACAGTACTGTATTGTACTGGATTGTACTTCTACAGCCAGTGCCAAACCGACAGAAGTGTGCTGATTGTTGAAACACAGCGACTGGCGGCTTGGCCGGTCAGCAGCGCCTTATGAAGGCCCTATTAGAAGCAATGTTCCGCCAGCGGTGGCTCAGTGCGGCGACTACTGTGGGAAACTTGGTTTGGGAGTGAGGGGGATGATGGATGGTAGGGTGGGAGAGTAACAGGTGCGAGCGAGTACACAGTTCGGTTAAGCGGTCGTTCGGTTGACCGACGTTCGGATAATCGACGCTCTACTGTATTTTATTTTTATGGTACTTTCTTTTCCAAAATCCACATACAAGTTTGTCGCCTTGCTTTTAGTGAAACCAATATTGGCTAAGAGAAGTTGATTTCACAATATTATATTGTATTTTCTAATTTCGGGCTAAGTGCTGAATAGAGGCCAGATATGTATGGATAGAAACTACCCTAACCTAACCTATTCTATCCTTCTATCACTTGTTTATGTATTGGCCCTCTTATCCAGGATATTATCCGTATTTTTTTTTTTTTTTTTTTTTTACTGTAGAATGCTGATCTTATTGTTAATATGTGATATTGTACATTCTCTCTCTCTCTCTCTCTCTCTATGAACGTATGTTTGAATGTACTCATCCGTAGGCAGGCATTGTTTAGCGGGGGTAATTCCTTATATGAAATGAAAGGAATAAATTCTGATAAATATTGTCGCTTTGCTACAAAATGCATTGGAAAGATGGAAGAAACGCGCAGCCATCTGTTGGTTAACGCTCCTTTAAACTCACTGTAAATGTTTTCTTCACTCGTAGAGCGTGGCGTAGAAGATTTCTACTTCATTCGGATAATTCAGATGTGGCAGTGCAATTAGATGCAGTGTGCGATGGTAATTGTAGTTGGCATTTAAGATGCCTCTACTATCCATCGGGGGGGGGGGGGGCTAATTTTATCACAGATGGATTTCCCTTCTCAGATATTTAGCAGTTCAAATAAAAAAAAAAAATCCTGTATATTAAATTTGTTTTTATATAGATAAAGCTCGCTTGTGGCTATGTAGATAGCGTACGCGCCTTTGGCGCGGGGACCCGGGTTCGATTCCCAGTGGAAGCTCATGTGGACCGGATCCTACATTAAGCTGTTTTAAGTTCACGTTTCATGTAGCCTCGCTCGTAAGTAAAACTCATGTTGGTATCATTGAAATACATACTTCCCTCAATACACTAGTTTCTTTTACCCTTAGTTTAGTGCGATGTACATTTCCCAAGAACGTGGAACAAAGTTACGACATCAAATAAGGAAAGCGTGTCTATAAATATTACATAGTCACAAACTGACAACAAAGAATCGGTACGGGAGATGTGAATGACGTTGTTGAGTATGTAATATGGTGATACAGCGTTGTCAATTTAGAGGCAAATCGATTTTTCCATACGCACGACGACACGTCTCCAAAGTTCATACATTTTAAACTTTTGAACCTTTTCTTCTTTACCTCTCTCCAGTTATTCAATTCCTTCAATTCCCAGAAGACGGCATGGTAAGTGAAACGAAATATCATTATGTCTTTTATATATATATATATATATATATATATATATATATATATATATATATATATATATATATATATATATATATATATAATGTAGCAATTCAAAAACATAGATTTCTGTATTTTTGCAAAACTTTAGACATTACCGATCTTGTGTTTCTTGGGTTAGTGTTGTGGAAATTTCTTTTCTGATAGCTGTATCAGTTGACCAATAATAACGAACTGACTCCATTGAGGCGTCAGGAAAATATGTATTGAAAGGGTGTGTGTGTATAAGAAAATGGTAAATAAGGCCGTAACTTTACTACATGTATTACGCATGCTGCTTTATTAGTTTCTAGCCAGATAGATAAAGAGAGAGAGAGAGAGAATGTGTGTGTTTGTGCGTGTCTGTAAACAACTACTCTCCCATAAAGTTTTATTTTCCATTACAAAAGCTTCACAGTTTAACTCTATTCTGTACACCCACCCACATAATATTCAATAATTCTGGTAGTATTCTCCGTCAGAAAAGAAAACTTTCAATCACATGAAGATACAAATACATTATTATTTTTAATTAATTTTCTGGAAGAGAGCGTTTTTGTACTAAAACTGTGCTCTCGTATTATGTGCTCTGTTCGCTTTTGTGTTGACTAAATCTCTCTAATCAGACCTCAATCTATTGTTAATGATAACATATAAATAGCTCTCAAATATATTAATTGTGTTAGAGTGTTGAGAGTGAAATAAAGTTTTCCTGTTTTTATCTTTATTTGAGAATAGTATGAATTTCATTCAACTTAACTCGTCCTCATGGCCTTCTGATAATTGAATTCTAAGCTCATAGTAATCATGACCACTCACAATTAAAGAGTTCATACGGGTGTCACGCAAATCCGAAGGAAACATACGGCAACTGATTTAGCATGAAAATTAATGGGGATCACTAAAATTTAAGCTGCTATGGACTATAGGGAGCGGAGCTAAGGCAGAAAGAACTTTGAATGCCGCCGAAATGAGAAAGGCAGTAATGACGGTGTAACTGAATAACTTAGCAAAGAGTGAAAATAAGCAAGCCAAAAGTAATCTACCAACCATAAGAAAGACAGCAAGAACTGTGAAAGACTATAAACAGGGTTGCCATCTCGAACGCAATGTTTCCAACTCAGCAAAAAGTTAATATGTCAGAAATAGCATATGAATAGCAATTTCAATGCTAGGAAAATGCATAAGTAACACAAAGACAATACGAAAGATTTATTTCACATGCGTGAAAAGAGTTGACGATATTCGTGCGTGAATATCGTACGCGAGGTAAGAGAAATAGAGGAAGACTGCGGATGAAGGAAGCTAGTCACACGCGTCCCTGTAGCAGTTTTGTTTCGAAACAAAATTTGGAAGATGTTTGGAATGTCCCGGGATGTTCACTGGAAGCTACGTTCAAAGAACACAAAGCGAATCAAATTTTTGAATTATCTTGCGGAAAATTGGTAATGAACTAATGACTGAAGGCGGAGGAAGGTATCTTGTTGCCATATTTTAATTCTGAGTGATAAGACCAATGTATCGGTGATGAATTTAGCCATGATCTTGGATGGAATTATGTTTCTGGGTTAATGAAACACATCAGCAAATTATACAAGGCCTGTACATTTCGCAGGTTCACAACTTCTTATAAAACTCAACGACGACAGGAACTGTCACGTTGTAAAGATCATCATCCTTCTTGTTTGCTGCCCAGGAGCCACCAAAAGCAAACACGATCCTTTACCCTGCAAATCGTGCCACTAGAGTTGCTCCAGGATGATTTGCAAATCACATTTGGTCATATTCGCTGATCTACTTGCATGTGCTTTCACATTAGGGAACTTAATGACCATGCTCGCTGAGAAGTAACCACTGGGCACCAAAACAAAAATACACCTGTGTGGAAGCAATGTGCCATTCATTCCAGACACCAGCGTAATCATATATGAATGAATGCGTCGTGGCAATGATTGAACCCATGGCACCAAAGATTGTCTTGCTGACTTTCGTGGCAAATGTTCTGCCAGAACGTAAATCTTTAGCAAATCTAAACTGATCTGCAGTAATAATCTACTCTGAAGTAACTCGTGCTAAGTAACTCGTGTACTTACCAAACCTACGGCGATTGTTTAAACAGCTTGGCATCAACGTTGACTCTCGTGCTAACTTTACGTATAATCTTGCTCAAAGCTATATATATATATATATCGTTTGAAGCGTTTGACGCGCGATTTGGACGCTGTGAGTGATAAGTTGTTGTGTGGATCAAGTTTTTTCCCTTAATATTCGTCCTCCAGATGCGTGTTGTGCAGTTGTGAATAATTCCATAGTGTTATCCCATTGCGATGAAATGCTCACGCACAGTATTATCAAGTCGTGCTTGTAAGGAATGTCGGTATCTGCAAGGCGTTGTGTCTTCCAATTCTTGAAGAGTGTTTTAGTTTTTATTCCGCTTTTCTGTGCCAGAACAATAACGATTTTCAGACGCGGTGATATGGCAATCGCTAATCCAGGAGGACATAGCTGGGGAGATTCCGTGCCTCTTTGTTGTTTGGTCCAGATCTTGTATGCATCGGTCAAATAATTGTCCAAGAATTTTGTGCATGTTTTCTTTGGTGGTGATGGAGCATATAACGACCTACTGCTTTCGTGAATCTCAATGCCTGGTGAACTTCGTTCTGGCAACAACGTCATTTCTTCTGGTAACGCTGAGTCATTGCCGAAATCGCTTTCAATATCCTCAACATCTGTGATATCGACGTCTATCATTAATGTGTTAAACTCATCGACAAAAAATACTTTCTCACGTAACTTTAAATCCGTTCCGCAAGAAGATCTTGCTCCCGCGTTGGAGTTTCCTTTGAGATACCGAACACATTTGCTAAGAATTTCACAACTACGGCTTTTGTACACATGATGCACGTTTACATTTCAGCCTCCATAATACCGCCAACTCTGCTTTCATTGACACTACCTGATCTTTGTGATCGAATTCTTACACACAAACACCAATATTCGCTCACACTCGCACTTATCACTACAACTACTAGCACTGGTTCCGTCTCGCGCCTTTACATATCACGCTATCTGCACACTTCTTACGTGTATACGGTCCTTTACTTTTGCTCCCTGTGTTCCTTAGCATAGCACATTACACCACAGCTCTCTTTATTTTGTAGCACACATGTCAACTGGTTTTGTTTACATTTCCGCGCCAACTACGCGGTTTTTTCTTCCAGTTATATATACTACACACAATAAAACCTTTACCACGGAATCTCATTGTTTCGGTGCCATATGCTATTTCCTTTTAGAGCAGCTTTCCGTTGCATAAAGGTTATATTGAATTGTCTGTCGTTCTTATAGTTGGTAAGTTAATTTTAGTTTTCTTATTTTCTTCTTTGCGAGATATTCAGTTTCACAGTCATTACTGTCTTTCTCTTATATTTCAGTTTTCCTTTCCCTAGCTCCGCTCCCTATGGTCCATAGCCTCTTAATGTTATTCCACTTCAACCTTTAAACACTTTTAGTCTCTTAATGCCATTCTACTTCAACCTTAAAACTCTTTTAATCTCTTAATGCCACTTTGTTTCAACCTTGAAACACTTTTAGCCTGTAATGTTATTTACTTCAACCTTAAGACACTTGTAGCCTCTCAATGTCATTCTACTTCAACCTTAAAACACTTTTAGACTCTTACCGCCGTATGCAGAGTCGTTCTGACGCGTGATTAGTGACATACTAAAGAGTTGGACTAACATATGTTTCCTACAGTAGTCAGGCCTTTAGTACGACGCTAATCATACGTCGAAACGACTCTGCATAAGATCTTTAATGTCTAAATTCAACTTTAACCTTAAGACACTTTTAGCTTTTTCACCTCATATTTGGACATTGACATTGAATTTGACTGAGGAAAAGAACAAATCACATGAACTTATTTACATGTTTTTTAAATCGCTATCGTAAACCTTTAATTACTATTGTAGCAAGAATTGTGAAAATATTTTCGTTATTGTTTATTTTGTAAAATAACTACATGATTGTGAATATACATATAAACAATACTGATCATATATGCATGTTCTGTTGTTTCAGATGTACCAAAGAATGCCACATTAGACTACAAGTCCAACTCGTCCTGCAGTAGTCCTTCAAAGGGAGATAATCAGAAGAACTCCGATAGGTAAATTTTAATTTTGTTTTTTAAGTTCTAACATCTAAGATTGATTACTTTTAAACAGAAGAAAAATTATACGAACACTGAAAAGAGACCCCCCCCCCCCCATCATTTCTTTATTTTGTTCTCTTACTAAAAAATGTAAAATGGTATCACTAGTGGTGGTCAAAATCTGTTGCTTAATGACATGTTTTGTATTTAAATATTACATAAGAATTAAGTTTGTGTGCCAGAGAAAAGTCTCATTTTGAATAAAATAAGAATAATCTTATTATTGGTAAAATTAATGTAGCGCATTATGTTTTTATTAAATAGATTAACTATTTCAGTACCATTAAATAATTCACGAAAAATATATAGTTTACTGAAGAAGCCTATTTATTTTATACAAACAAGGAGCTGTCGGTAAAATGACAGGCAAAAATTTTTTTATTCATGGAAATGCTTTTTATCGAGAATTCTGAATTTGTTTTATAAAAGAATAATATCTTAAAATAAATAAATAAATAAATAATACGAGGGAGGATCAGAAACTAAAGTTACAAGACCAATATTTCTGGAGTTTCGTCTGTTATAAAGGAATGAAGACTGTGCGGTAATTTTAATACATAGAGTTAGCAACTATGCAGGGTTTTAGCCACCCGCCACCTACAGCGCTAGTTGTAGGTAAATACAAATGGCAACTAGTTTTGAAACTGGTCTTGCGAAGAAGTCCTGTCAGTTATTCGATTTCTGTGGGTGAATCTCGTCAGCATGTCACAGAATAGTATCGAAAGTTTGCAGCTGGTAGACAAAACGTCACCGACGAGGAGCAATGGCCGATCCAGCACGGCATCGACAGATTTGAACACAGCTCACGTAGAGGAGCTCATTCACGATCATGTTACGGCATTTGATGGCAGAATTGGGAATGTCACTCGGAAGCACTTAGGAGGCCGTAGCTTCGCTTCAGACGAGGAGATGAAACACTTTGTGACAACGTGTTTGAACACGCAAAGACAGATTTTTTACCAGGAGGGAATCTTTACACTCACCTCACGAGGCGATGACTGCTTCAACCGATATTGAGACTATGTCGAAAAATAACCTAATATATATATTCTCTGTTGGCTGTATTGGTTGTATGAAATAATATATACAAGCCTCACTGTAGGCTTTGTAACCTTACCTTCTGATCACCCCTCGTAATGATCGATAGAAATATCCTAAATCGGATGAACGGTTAAATAATGTTATTTGTCAAAATAGAATATTAATAATGCCTGTACTTGAGTTAGTTTTCATTTATTGAGTCTATTTGCCGCATTTCGTGTCGGAAAAAAAAAAAGAGTTAGAAAGGAGACGAACCAACTCAATTTAGAATTAGTACTAAAACTAAGTCTTAAAACACATAATATAGTGTTACCTACGTAAATGACCATTCTCAAACAATGTTGTGCTTATTTCCTGTTTTATTACTGAAACTTTGTCTTTTAGAGTGTAAAAATAATTTAATTCTGGTTTATTGACAAAGTTTTTTTAAAGTTTGATTAAACAGGCGTCTTTGATACTCTGAAATGTGTGTGTTTACATTATTATGATAAGTGTCTGTTTTTGATTCTTTCTTCAAAGCAATTTTTTTTTTTATTTATTAAGATTCCGTTTTGAAGACTACTAGTTTAATATGTTTTCAAACAGCATTTCCTGTTGATACACAAATAATATTTTGTAAATATTGTGTAATAAAGCCTGATTTGAATGAATAAGAACTTTTTTGTGTGTGTGCTTATTTGCTTTCTTTTCTTCCTAATATTGAGCTCTCGTTTGCTGTTGAAAGCTTTGTGGAAAAAAATCTTTTTTTCTTGCGTCAGATTTCTATTTGATTTTTCTTAATGCGAGTAAGAAAGATAGCTTGTAGTCCAAAACCTGCAGATATTCAGATATTAATGTGAAAATCGTGTAAAGATAATACTTAGGAAACTGCTACCACCAAGACTCGGACTAATCTTAGTAGCTATACGTCTATCATTTAATAATTGCCGGAATTTTCAATGGAGAACTTTCATTTTCCTCAACAACGTTTTGTCAAAATACAGAAATTCCAATTAATGTTTTGTATAAAATAACTAGTTTTAACTGTGCCAACAAATTATGTCGTGTGAAAAATGGAAGAATGAATTATTGGTTTCTGGATATTTGTGACAAGCCAAAAGCTATAGAAAAATTATTGAATGCAGGACGTTGCATTATGCATATTTCAGTTTTACGTCCCACGCCTATGCCAGTAGGCTAAAGGAGACGTTGATGATGATAAATGGATGCAAAGGTGAAATGAAAAAGTGGGAGGAAATGAGAGAATCCTGAGGAAACCCACGAATACGGTGTTTATCCACCACAAAGCCCACTTGGCGCGAGCTAAAATCGAACCAGGGACTCCATGCACCAGAGGCGAACGCTCTACCACTGAGCCACCGTGCCTCCTGAATGGAGCACGTTATTTACAACTAGAAGATTAATATTGTTTATAATCTCAAGGTGACAACCGTATAGTACTTCTGCGCCATTCAGTTTTGAGTAGTATCAACCAAAGTTTCAAAGTGGTTCTGTGAAAATTGAAATTTTTAAGAGCAACTTTTGTTATTGCTAATATCGAAGTATTTCTGGTTATAAAATCAAAAGATCCATATATTTCAATCAAAAATTTTTTTGTATGCCTTTTATCTGGAGAACTACATATAGTGTAACCAAATTCAAAGTATCACTTAACTCAGTATGATGTGGTTATTCCATAGAAAATACGAAAACTTGATTTCGGAGCCGTTCAAAAATTTTGTGGCCCCTGATCCAGAAAACTAATTATTGTCCAAGATTGCAATCTTTTGATCCATTTTTTTATCATTCGTAAAATTTGTGTTTTTATTATTAGTAGAAACGTTTTTGTTGTGATACTTCTATATCACAGCAATGGATATCATGTGATGTGATGAATTTGCCGTAAATACTTTAAGAAAATGGCGCTGATAAAGATGGGAGTTCCCTTTGAAAATTGCTAAATGACAGACGTATACTGAGATTAGCCAAGGTAAATATTTGTAATAATGTGGCATTGTAGTTACCTAAGTTGAATTTTTACTTATATTAACGAAGAAGAATAAAATAGTAATGTGAAACAAGAGAAAATTCGTTTTTTTTTTTTTTTGGAGGAAATTCAACCCTGAACAAAGCTTTCAACAGCAAAGGGGAGTGATATATTGGGAAGAAGGGAAAACAAATAATGCATACAAAGTAAAGTAAATAAGTACATAAAACAAGTTGATTTAAATAGTTAATCAATCATTATATTAATCTTCTGTTTTTTTATTATTATAAACTTTGTCCCAGTAACTAATTAACTTGGTATGTTCCTGCAAACGTTATTCTTACAGTCTTGTTAAAAGAAAAAAAGTACTGACCTCTCATCTTATTAAAAAAAAAAAAAAAAAAAAATTGCCCATAAGCAGAAGTAAATCAAACCAAAGATAATTTTCCCGGACTCTTTCTTATCTTTATTTCAAACCAAAAATACTAAATCGCTGTACAAAGAGTTATGAGAATACAGCCTTCTAAAGAGACGTGGGTAGCCAGTATTTTTCTTTTGCTCCCTTTTTGGATCAAAACATCCAATATATTTCAATCAAAAATTTTCCTGTTCGCCTTATATTTGGAGAATTACATATAGTGTAGCCAAACCCAAACTATCAGTTAAGTCACTATGATGTACTTGTTCCATAGAAAGTACGAAAACTTGATTTAGGGGCAGTTCAAAAATTTTGTGGCCCCTGATCCAATTGAATCAAAAGATCAATTATATTTCAACAAAACTTTTTTGTGGACCTTATATCTGGAGAACTGCATATAATGTAGCCAAACCCAAACTACAGTTAACTCAGTATGATGTACTTATTCCGTAGAAAATACGAAAACTCGATTTCGGCCGTTCAAAAATTTTGTGACCCCTAATCCAAAAACTAATTATTGGTCAAGATTGCAATCTTTTGATCCATTTTTTGCATCATTGCTAAAATTCGCGTTTCGTTTTATTTAAGTATTTAACAACATAATGATACAGCTTATTTTTGTAGCTGAAGTTATAAAGAGAGAGCAACAATAGCAACAATCGGGTGGGGGGGGGGGGGCATAAAAAAGTTTGCTAGGGTCAAGATTTGAATATATCATCTCAGCGTCCGCTTGGTAGAACTTAAGAAAATCATAGAAAAAAATCCGTCAAGGTGACCGGTTTTGGAATTTTAATCCCAATTGTGAAGGTGAAACTTTATCTACTAACCCAAGGCCCTTCTGCTAATCCTTACGTGTTCTAATTTTATTTTCCCTTTATTCGAGTTTCCGTTTTATGTCATTAAAGTAAATAATATTTAAAGGTTCGTAAAAGTGTGAACTGTTCATTACAAGGACATTAACAAGGTTTCCACTAGGCACTAATGTAGGGTTGCCAACTCTGTTAAATAAAATTACCAGCGCCTCCTCAAAATTCCCTATGATATAGGCCTATGTGTGCAGTATCTCTGTTCGGACCCATCCATGGAAGAAAAGGTATTATTGTGGACAAAAGTGCATTAGCACCTGTATTGTGCATATCCCTAGTACATTTAGTAATAATCTTAATAGATACATTGTGCTAAAAATTAGAAACTGAATTAGAACTAAAAATTAGAATGGTCGGTATTGATCATTTTATTCCATTTACCAGTAACTTCCACTTCTTTATAATTATCGAAACAGATGAAGAAAAGAGTAGTATATTACGTGACAATTTTGCATTTATCAAATAAGTCCTAAAGAAGAAATTGGAAGTTTAAGGAAAATTGTCATATGCAGCAGCTACGGACATAAAACTAAACAGTGCAACAAACGTTGTACTAACGAAATGCCTCAAAGTTATTTGCCAACATTCAATGGACAATTTAAATTTATCGCTATATTTATGCCACACAATTATGACAAATTGTACACTTGTGTATTTATTGTTGAAAACAATATTTCACAATAAAATCTAATTGTTATAAAATTTCTTATGTTAAGTAAATGAAAGAAAAAAACTGTCATAGATTAAAAAAAAAAGTATCGTTTCATGTATAATACAACGGAAATTTGTATTTGTGAAGACATTGTTGAAGAATTTCGATGTTCGATGTTTTATTTTGGATTACAGATTTCAAAATACCGGTCATAAAGGTGCCGGTAAGAAGTTTGTACCGGTCACCGCCCTTAATCAAAATAACAGCTACATTTTCGGCCAGGCCGGTGAAATATTGGCCAGTTGGCAACCCTACACTAATGTTACTGTATGTGATGTTTTCCAGGAGCATACCGATTCTGATAAGCAAAGCCATGTGCATCTAATATTATGAATAAAAAAAGAAAAGAAAAACTAAACATTATTTTACATTCTGATAATACTGTATTTTAGTTAGTTCGATTTGTGCAATAGGTGGAATATTGTATCACTAATTTGCCAATCAAGTTTCTCTTTTATTTCTAGATGTTCCTTGCCATTTGGAACCCCGGTTCCAGTCCTACCCGTCCGCAATAACCTCCGCCGGCCTAACTCCAGCCATTTCCCACAGTCGCGGTTCCAGTTTAGAAAAGGGCTAGCCTCAAGATGCTCGTGGAAATGTACAGCTATTGTCTTTATTATATTTTCAACTGTATTGACAGCAGCACTTACATATTTGTCAGGTTAGTAGTTTATATTTTTTACTTAATCGTTTTTATACGTAGTAATATGTGGTGTATAGTCATTGTTTAATCTACTAGAAGAATAATTTTGCTTACCAACTAAAAAATTGAGATCTTTTTCAGATTAAATTGAATGTGTTCCAAAATTGTACTGCAATAATACAGTAGAAATGGATAAAAACACCTGATTTTTTCTCTTACACAGTATTGTCTATATATCATCACTGCGCCTCGAAGAACCGCTATGTGACATTTTTGTCGAAAATGAATTATGCCGCGCAAATAAGCCTGAAAGCTGTCAGGCAGCGTCCCTTATAATGTGATAAATGAATATTCAATTGTTTCGCCACAACAATGAAAAAAAATAATAGATTGAAATTTAAAACTTCAAGTTCACATGATACGTATTGATCCTCTATGTGCTTATAAAGACGCAAAAGATAAATCGACATGTGCTACGTGGACACAAAAATAGTAATATAATATTGCTGAAGCAAGCTACAACAATGTCCAGTGCATAATATACACAGAACCAATTTTATTATATTTTTCAAATGTTTCCGTGTATATTTGGCAAAATGTTAGGTTTGGAGTGTTTTTTTTTTTTTTTCTCCTGAAAAAGTTGTGGTTTTAACACATAGCGGTTCTTCGAGGCGCAGCGACGATATGTGAATTCAACGAAATTCAAAGTGTAAAAATGCAATACAGTTTTGCGATTTCCGACCAATGCATTTTTACTCGTTGAGTTTCATACATTGCAGTTGAATTCCCCATTAGCGATATGTGCTAGCCGATCCTACATTCGGCGATGATGGAGCGATGTCTGCATCTTATCGGTCAAATTAAACCGGTATTGATCACTAATATCTCTAATCTATCGTAAGTAATTCTTCTGATGTATTAAAACATATACGCTTTCAACTAGTTTATATTCATTTGTACTTCTGCAAATTAGATAGAGAAAAGAATGTACACATCTTCTGTTATCATCGCGTTAAAAAAAAAAAAAAAAAAAATGACATTCCATGTTAACGAAGAATCGAAACTTTCATTTTCCGGTCATTATCTGATGTGCGTGTGCTGCTTGGATTCCAAACAGCCCTTATTCTTCATAAAATAGCACAAGAAAACTTAATATTGACAGAAATACTTACTTAATTGATTAGTCTGTAGAATATTTTCTGTACAGTTTCACCTACTTATTCTGTTGTCTTGTCCGCCAGATTGTCATTCACATGAAGATGGATTCACTATTAAACACATTTTTCATTTTTGGTGCAACAGTTCTCAAATTGAAATAAGACCTGTTGATAAGCTGGTTCAAAGTGTTCCTGAGGAGTTTATCAGAACATACTGTGGGTGGTGACTTAGTGCGGTTCGTTTTTCAAAGTTGTGTCACCGGTACAGAATTTCACAAATCAATAGCGTATAGCATATCAGTGGAAGACGTTCATTTACAGCTCCTGGTTCAAATGCACTGTTGATGTTTATCGCGGCTAAATGTTCAAAATGCACCAGTTGTAACTCGTAAAGGGAGATCAGTCGCAATTGTGTGTTCTTCGTGGCACACTTTATACTTTACGCTGTTCAACAGCACCTGCCTCCTGACTAAGCGGGCATCTCAGCTTTTTTCTGAACATAAAGAAGTTTGTGAAGTCTCACGCATAACCTCGGTTCATCAATTGGTTGCTTTACAGAAGGTGGTTTCCCACCAGACGTAAACGCAGACGTTTTAGTTCCTCGTTATGAAGTTTGTGTTATTCCCCATTCCTGTTCCTGTCCCAGGATTTTGTTCTCAAATACTCTCAGTCTACTTTTTTCCCTCAGAGTGAGTGACTATGTTTTGCAACCATACAGAACAACAGGCATGATTATCGTTTTATATATTTTAAGCTTCAAATTCCTAGACAGACTTCGCGACCACAAAAGATTTTGAACTCCTTCTTTTCTTTCTCTCTATTTTTCAAAAAATCAGTTTCGTCATTTTAATGGAGATGGGATACTCAACTTACACTATCTCTTTCTTTTTCTAATAATCAATTTTCTTTTTCTTTTCTCTTTTTTTCTAAAAATGTATCCATTATTCAATCAATCTTTCTCTAAAAATCAGTTTCTTAATTTTTAGGGAGATATTATACTTAACTCACTCTATCTCGTCCCTTCCCTCTCTTTTCTTTAAAAATCATTTACTTTTGGGTTTTGTTTACACTTGATGCTAAGTTAACTGTTTGTGTGATTTTAAGTTTCTAACACTTTCCTTTGCTTTACTTACAACTATTGTAGAAACCAATTACAAGAAATAAATAAATATAAAACGAACTACAATATAAATGTCTGTAAAGTATCTAGAAAACATTTCATGTACTATTGTAGTTATTAAAGTGTAATAATATCAAGGGAAAAGAATCGTGAACACACAAAATTACTGTACAAAAAGATTCAACAACTAAATCGTTTAATATTAAAATTCTTGACGTAAATAAACCACTCATTTGCTGCATGAAAGAGGGAAAGGGATGAGCGCGACAGTATGCGCTATCGACTTTGCGTTCAGTTTTAAAAAGCTCGCAAGTGTTGTGCTAACACCATTATTAATTCAATATTATCGATCCTTTAATCGCTTTATATTGTTTTGGTTTTGAATTGTTTTCGTAACAGATTCTGCCTATTTATAATACTTTTGTGAAGATAAATTTAATGTTTTCTTGTTTCTTATTAAAACTTAAAAGATTTTGTTTTCAAACTTGATGTGTGTTAAAGTTTTAATATTTCTTGTGTCTAATGCGTGCATAACTTGTTACAAATCCTATAATAGGATGAATGGTTAAGAGTATAGCTTCCGTGCTTACACCTTCCCATTTTTTCAAAGGAATGTTACTTTTTCCGCTAGGTTATTTGAAATTCCACTAATACTGATTTCTTTCTCACCTCCAAAATAAGAAATACTCTGTTTCTTGCTTGTTTGTTGGTTGAAGTTTTTTTTTTTTTTTTCACCGAGGTTATGTGAAACGTAGACCTAGTTTAATATGGGGTCCGAATCACCATTATACATTTAAATTTTTTAATGTTCTTCCACCGGTAATTGAACCTGGCACAACATGTATATGCACTAGCCATCTTTTTCTTATTCACTCCAACCGGGACATTTGTGTTCATAGTCTTCTGATTAATCTTATTTAGTACTCTGTAATACTTATACAATACAACTGTGACATGAACACAAAAAACTTCTAGGAGAATTGACAATGCAATGTGGGATTTGAACTCACAATGCATTGCGTCTTGCGATCGGAAGCCTAACCCCGAGATCACTCAACTATTGCCACCGGCTTTTTAAAAATTCGCCCAAACTGGGACTTTTATCTCTATGGTAATGTAATTAATCTTACTTCAATGTTCCTCCTAATGGAACACGACAGAGACAAGAGCACAGAAACTTCAAGCACAGTTATAAACGCCCATGCTCTTCACTAGGATTCAAATCCATGATGGATTGCGTCTCGTGATTCGAAGCTGAACGCCCGACACCATTCGGCTATTGCCACCAGCAACGAAGAGGGGCATTGCTGTTTCTTATTGACCTTTGACAGGGAACATACCAGGTCCTCAACTGTTGCAAAACGATTGTCAGTGTGAGCAAAGCCTAGGAAAAGAAAACACTTTCTTGTGTGTGTGTGTGTAACCATTTTGCATATAACTAAGAGAGAGAGAAATTATAAAGAGTACGAATATATTGTAACGTTTCTTTCTTTTCCCAGTGACACGTGCAATGGTGACAACGATTTTTCTTTAAATAATATCAGAACTCGAAGGTTTCGTGCTGCTGCATTCTTGCAATCTCTGTATGTTTATTTATCCTTATCTCCCATTCAACTTTTATCTAATTTCACTTCCATATACTAGCTTACAACGTAAAATATATTGACATAAAGTCAACCAACACGCAGTGAAATCAATATGTTACATAAGAAGAAAAAGATAAGTTGTCAGTATACATTACATTTCCTTATGTATGTTTAGAATTTGATACATTAAGAATATATATATTCCTAAAGGTGAGCGTGAAGTTCTTAATATTGATGGAGGCAGAAATGATTATACATATTATTAGTGTATTTATGTTTTGTAATTTTCATTAATATTCATTATGTAAAAGAAGAGATAAATGAAACATATCCAGTCATACAGAGTATTCCGGAAATACACCAACAAATTTCGCATACTGTTCAGGATCTCAGTACAAGAAAGAAAAAAAAAAAAGTTTATCTGTGATCTTGGTCGGAAACATCTAATCACCGAGATAAGGCCAATTTGATGGAATAGGTCGTAGAGTGGTTCTGTCTCCGTAATTAGATGTTTCCGACCAAATTCGCGGATAACTTTTTACTTGTATTGAGCTCCGGAACACCTATGCAAAGTTTATCGGTTGTTTTATTCAGTGTAGCCAGTCTACGACCAATTCTACTACTTACCTTAAATTGGTCCCATCTCCGTAATTAGGCGTTTCCGACCTAAATCACATATAATTTTTTTTTCTTCTATTGAGCTCTTGAACACGTATGCGAAGTTTGTCGGTTTCTTTCTGGAATACCCTGTATATGGACACACGATATTTCCAAGGTGTATTCGCAATTTTTGTCACTATGTGAACAGATGGATTCATTAGCTTAAAATTGATTTTTTTTCTCTTCAAGTAAATATATAGGGTCTTTCAAAACAACACCGACAACGTTCGGGAGGTGATTCCTGACACTAAGATATGACAAAAACTATAGACCAACCTTGGTGGACAAATGCTTCCTTTCGGAGTTATAGGCTGCCGAAAACATGAAAAAATGAAGTTTAAAAGTCTATCGCTCCAATACTATGGGACCTACCTTAGTCAGGTCAAGACTTTATGTAGGACCTAGTATGTGCCCTATCCAAATATCCACGTTTGAGCATGCTGCGGTACTTCCGCAACAATTTTTATGTTGGTAGTTGATGAGTACTTCAAATTATATGCCCGTACCCAAACTGCCTCTATAAAAATTGTTGCATGAGTACCTTAGGTTTCTGAAACATGTATTTTTGATAGAGTACATATTAGTTTCTAAGTGAAGTCTAGACCCGACTACGGTAGGTCCCATATTATTGGAGCTATGGGCCTTTAAACTTCATTTTTTCATGTTTTCTGCAGCCTATAACTCGGAAAGGAAGCATTTGTTCACCCAGGTTAATCTATATTTTTTGGCTTATCTTGGTGTCAGGCTTAGGCGTCTCTGGCGGGGGGGGGGGGAAGGGGGAGGAGCACGCGTCTCCCCAATATTTTGAAGTACAAAACATTCAATATTCTATTCTAATTAAATTCATTTACTAACGGGAGATTAACATATAAATATTTATAATTATATTTTTTATTTGGAATATAATATGCAGGCTGTGAAACTATTATAACAGAGTTCTTGATATGTCTCAGGGGGACCGTAAAGGTGAGCAGATAGGTAACAAATGGAATCGATGATAATAAACAGGTTGGGCTAGGCACTACCATTTAAAGACTTTCTTTGATGCCCCCCTCCCCCAAATTTTATATGCCAGAGACGCCAGTGGTGTCAGGAATCACCTCCAAAATGTCGGTGTTGTTTTGAAATTTCCTGTATAAACAGAAAACTATAATGAAACTGCTTTGTATGTACAAATCTTACTCGACGAACCTGGATTGAAACATGTCTAAACATAGAAATGCACTCAAGATTGAGATTGGATTGAGAATTGTTTCATAATATGAAGTGGAAACCTTTAATTGCATTTTCAATCTTTACTAATGTATGATATCATGTAGTAGGCTAGAACTCTAAAGGAAACTTAATTCCCATCCATGCGTTGTGTTTGAATTCTACCTCAAATTGACCTATTCATTTCTAGTGGGAAAAAAAGTATGATCACACAAATGTAGTGATCTTTATGGTCCTTGATTGATTTTTGAAAATTACGGTACTTTTATATTTGAAAGCTAAATATACCAAAAGGATTGATTTTGCTTTTCAATATATTCACTTGAGATATGATTTCAGCGAAAGCAAATTAAATGAAAAGCATAAACGAGCGGAATAATTTCATTTGCATTTTCACTTTTATTGAGTGCTTATATACGAAGGCAGTCAATGACATTTATGAGCAAAATTGTACCCTGGAGAGTGTAAATGCTGTAAAATAAATTATTTTATTTATTCTCTTTTTAAGAGAGATATTAAACTTGCATTTTTCCTTCTAGTTGGATCAAAGGAAGTATTATTATAATAAACGCATTTCCTGGCAGCTCAAAATATGAAGGATTTTACTTTGTATCCAGGAAATTGAAAGTCTATCAAACTGTTTCGATGTTCGCAGATATCTTTGTCGTGTCGATGACCTCAATTTGCTGCTCAACTGAAGACTATTATTATTATTATTATTATTATTATTATTATTATTATTATTATTATTATTATTATTATTATTATTATTATTATTATTATTATTGCAATATCTCGGTTTAAACCGGTTTCAGCGTAATAATCTGACAGTATCTCTGCAAGTGCATACTATTGCAAGAATTTGTCTTCAAAGATCTTCCTGACCATATAAGAGTACCTAGAATTACCGATTTTGTGTAGGTTTGTTAGATGTTTTGTGCTTATGTTTCAGTTACTTCACAGTATTTTAGGGACACTGTAACTGAGATAATGATTGGTCTTACTTTTGAATATCTTTTTGACTTTGTCTGCCAGGTCTTTATATTTGGTATTTTTCGTACTAAATTTTGTATGTATGAGTGGCGATGTTACATTTATAAAAATTACTTTTTACTCCCTTATATTGATAATAGTGATCTCGAATCTATTTGTAAGTACCATTTTATCCGTTTTGACATCCCAGAAGAGTTTATATTTATCGTTTTCGAATACTGGATTTGACTTTTATTTGTAGTATGGCTTGGTATCAGTTTTAATTTCTATGTTATGTGCCAGAAACTGGTTCAGTTGGTGAATGCATTTTGCAGCATTGTTGTGTCTTTTCAAATAGTCTCTGGGAGCCATTATACGATATGATCCTGTGATGCGTTCAATTGTTTTTTGATATGTCTCCGCATTTTCTGCATTTTCCATCCAGTATTTCTTGCTTTACTATGTGTGTACAGTAGTTTCGGGTTGATGGCTACCTTAGATCCTGCTGTTTCGGAATAGATTCCAGTTTTATTGAGTTAGGCATTTGATTGTCGTTTATTTGTATTATTGCCTTCTAAATGATTCTTAAAGGCTTCATGGAGTTATTTTGCTCTCCGCTTACTATGTTTTTGCTTATCTGACTCATAGTTTGTGATGAACTCTGTCATGGATAGATGAAGTGGTGTAGGTTTTGTGTCTGCATCCAATAGAAATAAATGGTTGGTTTCTTTTCTGTTGCTGAAATATTGGCAAAGGTCTTCAATCTATTCTTAGCGAAGTTTTTTTTTACCTACGATACCAATGTCTTCTTTTTCTATGGAGAGTTCATTCGCTCTATTGCAACTTTTGATTGTTTAATTCTGAATTCTGTCATTAAATTGCGGATCATTCGTGTTAAACTAATTAAATCAGTCTCTGTCTATTTGATTGAATCAAATAAATATGTAACGAGGGATACTGCAAATGTGTTGTTCGCTTTAACTTTGTTAGCATTAGTAAGCTGGGTATTTTCTTAATTTTTGACTGGAAATCTTTCTGCAGTGTGTGTTTCATTGTGTTCTGTTCGATTCCTCGAAGCTGCATTATTCGTAGGTATTTAAAGTGCTCTCCTTCGTTTTAAGTTTCTGTTTTGTAGTGTTCATTTATTGGAGATCCTTTGGTATTTGCTATTTCTCTATTTACAAAGGTATTGACTTACATTTATTTATTTATTGCTAAATCCATACAGATGCCATGGCTAAAACCTGTTATTACTTTTAGTAATCTGTGTAGTTGGTTTGGGATGTTAGCATATAGTTTTAGGCCATCCATGTATAGGTGGTTGATTTTACAAGATTTGTTGCTGATTTTATCTTAAATCTGTAGAACGTGCTTACTAATGATCTACTAAGAGGATTGAGAGCTGTTCAGAACCATAGGGCACTGACAGAATCGCCTTTGTGCCCTGTTTGTCTTTATTTTTTGGAATACTATCTTGTTCTGTTCATTGGAGAAATAAAGTTTTGTGGACCATTGTTTCATAGCTGCTTCAAAAAGTTTGACGATCGTAGATATATTTATACATTTGCAGTACGTCTATTAAATATGAGTGTGGAATACATTAATCGAAGTCTTTTTTGGTAGTTTGTAAGTACTAGACTTAGGTCTCTTTCCTCGGGTTTAGCTTGTTCAGTATGCAATGTATTTATTATGATCTGGTCCTTGCATCCCTTGAGGACTCTGTAGTATCCTTTTTGTTCTTTTTTCATAATTCTATTTATCTGTAGGTGAGAGTATATATATGTATTCAGTTAGTATTGATGTCATATATTTGTACATTTTAGGAAGGCTGATTGGGCTGTAATTTGCAGGATTCTTACTATCCCGTTTTTTGATAAAATAAATGCCTTTCGGGTTGTTAATAAATTAGGAATGCTCCCTCTGTTTTGAAGAACATGGTTATTGTGTATAACGATGCTGGTATGTAGTGTTGTGAATTGGTTGTACCAGGAATTTTAAATATGACCAGGGCCTGTGATTTCCAATTTGCTGATTTTCCAATTGTTTGTGTGACGTCTGCTTCTGTTATGTAAAATGGTTCTATATCTTGAATCGGTTGGTATCTGATTGTTTCTTCTTCAAGAGTACTGCTTTGATATCATGTGTGCGGGATCGTACCTAGATCTGAGACCACTAACTCGTGATTTCATTTGTCATTGATAGTTCTGTTTGATCAATCTTGTTGTTTCTGAGTTTCCGGTGGAACTGTTTTGGATTCTGCTGAAAATCATTATTCTGTTTCTTTTGAACAGTCTTTTTTTTTTTTTTGTGCGTGCGTGCGTGCGTGTGTGTGTGTGTGTGTGTGTGTGTGTGTGTGTGTGTGTGTGTGTATGTGTGTCCGCGGAATCTTCCTGCATATACAGGTAGTTATTGTGTGAATATATCCATTTCCATGTTGCTGGATTCAGTTATGTTCTCTGTTTGTAATGGCTTGTGTTCAACTTTTCTCTTCAGATTCGTTGATTTGTTTTCCTTGTTGTATTGTGTCAGCTGGCCGAATTTTGTCCTCAATGAATCTGTTCGGTTTTCAAGCCTCTTTGCCATTTGGGGATACTATGTGCTTGGATTTCTTTTGTCGTATTTGTACGAGCTGGCCTCTCGGATGTTTCTGTATTTCTTTCCTTTATCTGCGTTACATTCATCATTGTAGCTGCAGCACAATAGGTAATATTGTGAAGCTGTTATAGATTTTCACATTCATTGGTGTAGTTTGGTATAGCCTGAATATCTACGTAGTGAATAGCTTTCTTGAATCTCTTGTTTCTTGATTTCTTTATGGATATTCTTCATTCGTGTCCATATGTATATGTTTGCTGTAAAGAGCACAGAACTCTGCTTGCATGTCCTTAAATTTGATGTTTTGTATTTCTGTTTTTGCTATTTCTTTGAATTGTGTATCTTGTCTACTATTCTCGGGGTCTTAGGTATCATTAATCTTATGTTATATGAATTATTTTCATAATCATTTCCGCCATTAATTTCTTTTTGGATTTGGTTTGTTTCTATTTCTATGAGCAGGCTGTTAATTATGATTGCTCCCTTTTTGTCTACCAGTTTGTTTTCTAGAAATAACTCGCTAACTTTTGTGGATGTAGAGTTCAAGAAATAGCTAGTGCATACGTTTTCTGTAGCCAATCATGTTGGTTTCTAGCATTGTACTTCCCAAAAAGCAACGTATAATATTTTATATTCATATCTGTGGTCCAATTAATACATTGTTTTTCATTACCCACTTTGGTGGTTATTGTTTTTAACCGTTAAACACTCGCAGCAGGTAAAGCTTATTGCTGGTTGGTGTTTCTTGGATCTTCAACTGCTACATGTTCGGGATCTTACCCGGTCCATGGCGTCTTTTCAGCGTACGACCACCATCAGTTCGCTTACTGTCCCTTCGAGCGGTGGCTCCAGAAAGTGCACTGACACTTCTCAGGTAGCGTCACTTAATCCTATTTTTTAAAAGTCATCTCCATCAGTGACGGGTGGGTGCATTTTATATCTACTGCCAGGTTTCTTTACAACTGCTCCTCTAGATATAGATGTCCCGTACTATATATTTTCTTCCTTAATCCTCGATGGTAAATACATATTTTACTTGTGGAATTGTTTTCAACAACATTAAAAATTATGAATAGAGTAATAATCATAATAATTTTGATCAATCAGCTGCGAAATCACCACTCTGTATCATTCACTGATTTTCGTTTCTCTCTATCTCTCGTATTATTTTTTCTTCTTCTCATGTACGAATTCTTTTTTTTTTTCTCTTCCTCCCCAAAATTTCTCTTTAATTTCTCCACTATTTTACTTAGTTCTCCCTGAAAAAGATAAGTTGATTGAAGTAAAATATTGGGATATTCGTTTCCAATAACTGGGAAATTATGTGATAAACTTGATGTTGATAATACAGTACATAGTATTTTAAACATGGATAGAAAATGATAACAGGACAGGAAGTTTGTGATTTTAATAATAAGCAAAAATTTTTAGCTGAAAATATGTATGTATTAGATACGTAATAGCTGAAGCTATTATTTTGATAAGTGATGTCCATTCCAAATGTTCTGCTCAAGATAGAAAAAAAGTCAAGGAAATTGACTTTAACTCTTGCGTTTACTAATATTTAATATCTTTAGTTTTTCAGTAATTTAAATTTCTTTTTTCTTTTCTTCCGTTACAGCAACAAGTATGTTGAACTGGTCATATCAGAGTGCCAACGCATGTAAAGTTCTAGTGGAAGAAAGTTCCGATTCCCAGTCAGAGGTAAATCGCACGTCCAACAGGCCCCGACCCTCACCTGGAGGTAAATACCTTGAAGCTGTTAACTCCTTAAACAGTAAACTAGAACCACATCCACGTTTTCGTAGAACTGTTAACCAGCATGCTTTTGATCGTGCACAGAGTGTAGATTTTGGTGTTGTGCATGAGAATTTAACTGTTATGCATGTGCCCAAGAATGTTGATGTGGATGTGCCTGATGATTATGATGCTGCTGCTGCTGCTGATTCTGATGAGGATCGCAATTTGTCCAGCGAAGAGAGCAACGTTGATTCTATATCACAGCTTGATGTGTCCGTTTTAAGTTTGCCTGTTAATAAAGAGGGAAATAATTCCGAGTGGGAAGATTTGTATGGTAGTGGCTTTATTCCCTCTGATATTGATGCCCAACATAGTAGTGTTAATAATTCTAAAAATAACAAAGAAGTGGGTGGCAATATTGAACATGTTCAGCGTGATTCTCCCGTGTATTCTTATGGAGAAGATGAAATTGAAATAGTGCATTTGGATGATGCTGTTCCAACTCCAAAATCAAGCAACATTGGTACTAGCAGAGATGGTCAGCATGTAAGACCAGATGCCAATAAATTAAGCAATAAGATCAGTGAAGCCCTTCCATCAAAACAAAGATTTGATGAAAGTCATCCTGATACTTCTGTGGTGCATTTTGTTGATCATTCCAATGCAGATATTGCTGTTGATACTGACACAGTAGACCCTAACATCCCTAAGAAGAGTATTTCTAAACATGTGGAAACCAGTACTATCCATCCAACGAAAAGTGGCCACACAGATAATCATTCGAGTGAAGCTAACGTATCTTCTGCTAAGCATGATATTCCATTAACATCTTTCTTCTCTGTAGAACATGATAGTAGTGTAGAGAGCAAAAAGATGTCCAAAGATTTCTTAACTCAGTTACCTAAAGTTGAGATGCTAGAACTTACGCCTGATATAAATGGTAGTAGACATCCTAAGCGTGTGCTTGTCAATGTAACCATAGCTACGGAGGATGGTAGCCTTAATACAACAGATGGACACCATTCTCCGGCACAGCCTGTTTATGTCTTATCCCTTTCTGTACCTACTGACAGTGAAGGTAATGGTGGTACTGTTGATATAAACCCTTCCTCCCCAAAAGTTGCTTCTGTTCTTCTTGGATTAGGAGAAAATAACACTCATAAGCTACTCTTAGATGTGAGTCAACATATATCTACTACTTCTCCCCCGCCACCTGTTACCCAGCCTCCTGTATATATTTGGGGCGGGCAGTGTCAGTGTTCCTGTCCTTGCTTGGATAATAAAACAGATCCCGGCTTCTATGACGATGAGAATGATTATATTGAAGAAGTGGCACATAGTATAACTTACCCATCAATTGCAGGCAAGACTACACTAGCTACCAGTGATAATTCTCCACATTTAAATGGATCAACAGAAGCTCAAGAGTTGAAAGATGTGTTACCAAGCGTGAAGCACGAGACTTTTACGGCTGATACATCTACTGTAGAAATCACATCAACAAATGGATATGTAGACTATGCAACTACACCGGAAATCGTTGAGGAAGTGAAAAATGTTGAAGATGTAGACTCTCAAATTGAACATGGAGCAACAGATGATAATGTTACAATATTGGAAGATATTGACGTTACAGATATTACCACTCCGTTCCCGATATCAACATCTGTGTTGTCTGAAGAGGTGCAAACGATAGAGGCTGTTGTTGAAACCAGTGCTTCCTCCTCATCACCCATGATGACCAATGTGAGCTGCATCCGTAAACCTGTTCTTCCTCCGCCGATTCTCATATTGGAAGGTGAGGTTCTATCTTCCGTTCTGCATGAGTTCTCAAAGCCTGTGCATCTTTTTCACTAACTTCATCTTTTAGGATTGGAGTGGTGACTTTTCTTCAAAATTTCATCCGTTGACTCCTTCTATCCCCAGAACTTTCTAACTGATCGTGTTCTTTCATCTGCTTTCTAACTTGTAGTATCATCATTATTTATTATAATACCATTACGTAACGTTCTCTCACTATTCAATTGTAACATGCACTAGTATATCCTTTTAATGTTCTCTTCGTAATATGTTCATAAGTATATTAAATTTCTAGTTTCTTTGAAGGCTTATGTAATATTTATTCTGCTAATTAGTTGGTAACCATTTACTCTTTTAATGAGCTTAATTTGTTTCTTTTGTTAAGAAAAAAGGCTTCGATTCATCACATCAGCTTTGTATACACATGTCACATTATTCATATCTTTACCAATAATAGGCTTGTATTGAATTTGTAATGTAACTTGACTGTAATATGAATGTTCTTATATATTAATCATATGTTAAAAGTGAATTTCATGAGAAGCGTAAATCAACAAGATTTACAAATCAATAGCGATAAGTACACAACATTGATAGCTTGAAAATTATCGATGAGTATAGTGGTTGAAACTAATTCTTGCGGGACGTTTGTTTTTACCCATAGCATCGGATAACGTAGAGGAGTTTATATTCTCAAATGTGAAGCAAATGTTATTTACACTATTCATCATGTTTTCAGAACTACTTTCCTATTTGCATTTTTTGACGTCACGTGCTGCTTCTCATCCGTGGGAAGTACGTGTAGCTTGCATTGTATGATAAATGTGTTTCATGCCTCATCTAATGTCGATACTCAAAAGAACATAGCATTCGAGAAAAAAATATTTTTTCCTGTGTTATTTAGCATAATAAAGGGCCAATGGGTGAAGATTTTGACTTCGAATGAGCATAACGTATTTTGTATATACTACTCCGTTATGTTATTGGTTTATGTTTATGGTTTCTTTGGATTGTCTTATGTGCGTTCGTGAGGGTATAACTTATTTTATCGTCAAACACAGCTAGATGGAGTCGTAGAAACGTATAACAAGTATTATTAAGCCAAGCTGCAGCAAGTGCGCGTGCATAATGCAGAAACTCATGATTATTTTTTTAAAATATCGTACAGAACAAACGCTATATATGTTTATGAAATAATACAATAGTAATACAACTCTATTTCAAAGTGCTTACATAGTTATTCCATCGTCTTTTTCAGTCGTTTAGTCGTTTGCGACTCTCCATAACTCTATGGACCATATCGTGCCATTTGCTCCGCTTTTCGAAGTTTTTCCATGCTCAGGTTCATTATTTCCTCAATTGCATCAATCCATATTTCTTCCTCTTCTCCTCTTCTCCTTTTTTCTTCAACTTTTCTCGTCAACAATTATTTTTCCAGTAGTTACTTCATATTTATTACCAAAGGATAATTTACTTTTGAAATGAATTTTGACACCAATGCTACTTAAACAAAACGACGTGAGCATGATTTAGCTTTACCTTTTCATAAGATTAACCTGAATACGTCATATACATGGTTATCTTTGTAAAATATTTTTTCTTCTAATAATCTGTTCAGATAATAAAGTAAAAACAAGATGTGTTTAAATGAGAACATTACTTTGCAGAACGAAAATTCTCATGAAATTCACGTAAAACCATAGCTTTAACAAGTGTTTGAAGATTTCTGCATTCACCATGCAAATTTGATTTATTGCATTGTTTAGCAATTGCAAACAGTGCACAAAAGCAATCAGTTTCTGATGAAGGCAATATTCTATTACCGAAACAGTAACACAGATAAGTAATAATAAGTGTATCTTTTGGTCAAATTTTATTTTTCTTTTAAAAAGAAAATAAACAGCAGAAATCGTGTTGAACGAAGAGGAAAGTAAGTTTTGTGCACTGTTTGCCTTTCATGCGCATTGTTGGAAACTAATATGCTATGATGCAAGCAAAATGTTCCTAGAATAACTGCGATAATGAAACATGAGAAGTGTGTTTTCTTACAGGACACCCTAACTTCAGATAATGCTTGGTGAATGGACAAATGTAATAAAACAATGTAACAAAATATTTACTGAGAGCCTTTCTATTTCAAGGGTGCCCCTTCTGGCGCTGCTGTTGATGTGTGTTTTCCGTACCTCCCTCGAAAGAGGAGAGACAAGTTGCCACAATAGTTGGATTCGGCAGCGTTGCCACAATGAATTGTTTCACGGACTTCGCTGCACTCTGTCTTGTTAACCATTCTAAGTAGCCTACGATCTTCACTCTTCAAGACCAAACGATCGAATGATAAATTGGCAACACAGCTGAGCCCCACACCCTCCGACGTGTGTTTCGCATATTTTCCGAGGGCACACCTGAAATAGACAAGCTTTAGTAATAATTGCTAATTTATAAGTACTTTTCTATCAGTTTGTTCTTCATAGTTAACTGTACAAGGTGAATGAAACATTTAATTCTTTAGAATTATATAGATGACATATTTCATAAAAAATATTAAATTTCTACAGGTTAACAGAATTTAACTTCTGGGACAGAATTTGGTGAAAGCTGATTACGTGCTTATTAAGTATGCTTAAATACAAAGCCTAACTTGCTTATGAGAGTGAAAAAAAAAACAAAAAAAACACTTCTTTCCGTCCGTGAAGGAAATGTGCTATAATATTTTTCTTTTTTCATTTTGTAACTTCCCGCATGACGCCTACGTAAATTGTGTATTAGTAATTATCAGGTGGCAATAATATATAATTGAATACATGCTATGATTTCAGGAGCAAAAACTTTCCCAGGCAGGACATTTCCTCCTGATGGAACAACCTTTTCGCAAATAACCTTAGGTCAAAAATTATCAAAGGAAATACCTCCCTACAGCTATTGGAATATGCAATTCTATCTATCCGAAGCAGCTTATGTAAAATTTGATCATAGTATTCCCCGTGGAGCTAGCATAGGTATATATGCCCGCCGTAATGCCCTTCCAACTCATACGCAATACGACAAGATAGAAGTTTTGAGTGGTTTCAAAGCAAGGACTAAACGAACATCACATGTAAGTATATACATTTTTAATATTTATAACGTTTATATCTTTAGTGTCCTTGGGTAAAGTCTACTGTCATTTCTAAACGTTAGTTACCAAAGAGATTACACAAAGTCCTCGTTTAATTGCACTGCAATATTATGAGATTCGTTCTTGTTGCTGTTTTGAATCTTTTCATCACCAATTAGCATAATTCCAATCAAGTTAAATCAGAATACGTGAAAAACAAAGAATATCCACAAATGAGAATCTGATGAAGAACAAGAGTGAATTTCAACTATTTAACTAAATTTCAAGTCTGCAGGAAGAAAACGTGTAAGAATAAGATTAAAAAGCACGTTAAAACAAAATACTAATGGGATCCTTTTATTGAAACTTGAAAGTTCACAAGTTTTTTTTTTCACGAGTTATTAAATATTAGGAAATAGAATTCTACAACTATAGCAGAAGTTAATTAAAATGATGGTGCTGTTGCTTCTAATTTATTGTAGTTTGTTGCAATATTATAATGTATGCAATTAAAGAAAGAAAAGAAAATTATCAGCTCTGCACTAATGGTACGAGATCTGTCGTTTCCGGTAAGCGTTAAGATACTGATCCTATTTTTCTGAAAGCATAAACCAGGACGCTTCATTAGATCCTCTACGGATACAAGTAGTAGAACATTTGAAATTATTTACGAATACCGGTACTTGAACTACTACTTAATTACGTGTTCCCAAAAGAAATTGATACACGTTTAAAAAAATAATATAGGAACAAGTACTGTGAGACTCCATTCATTTCGCTTGTCATGAAAAATTAAACTAATTAAACAAACTATTTACTGAAACTGCGGCACTTTGGAGTCTTGATATTGTCAGGATGATAGAACAGAATGACAATCAATGACGGTTCTCGATAAAGTCTGGACACTTGACAATTCTATTTGATTATATACTGAATGCCATATTGTTTAATTGTACAGCTCATAATTACATTTATCTCTTTTCTGATTACTTAACTATATTATTATTATTATTATTATTATTATTATTATTATTATTATTATTATTATTATTATTATTATTATTATTATTATTATTATTATTATTATTATTATTATGACGACTCAGTGTAAATGAATTAGGGCAGAGTCCAACTTAGTAATAAGTACTTTTTAACGCCAACTTCTTTTTGAACATCTTGTTAAAATAGTTGAATGTAATAACACTCACTACTAGTAACTATTAGTAACATTATGATTATTAATAATATTAATTGTTTGTGCATTTTTAAACGCTATAGTTTATGAGAAGAAGCACAGCAGTTTTATCATTTACATGAATAGATTGATTTATTTGTTATCAATTTCAAATACAATATAATCAGGTAGAAATGAAGGTAGACATATTTTGATTCCACTGAAATCGAAAGCAGAACTCAATCAAAGCCAAATATATTAGAAGTCAACAAATCATTTAAGAAATGTGTTTCACTGTGTGTTTGGCTCGTGTAAAGGAAATATAATTGAATTCTATTTTCAAAAGAAAAATCTCAGCTTTTGTATATTATTGAGTCATTCATGAAACATTAACGATTGGAATATACATACAAAGTGTTTATACTTAATTCTATGTAACGCATGACATACACTCGTGAACTCATTCAATTATAAGATTCTTTCTTCTTATTCCCTTAGTAGTCAAAGTAATTTTTATGTACCAAGAGTACACATCCGAAAGATTTTGAGCTACTCCTTGAAACTTTTGAAATGAGTTAGACTAGGCTTAATGATAAATTCACTTGTATATGCTTTTCTAAAAGAGAAAATTAAATTTATCTTCTCTGTATATATTTGTAGTAGAGATATTCATATGATATTATATTTTGACTTTTTATCGATATAAAAGAAGTTTATATCAAAGTTGAAGTATTTTGGTTTGAAATTTTAAATGTCTAAATTTAAGACCAACAATTATCAGTTTAGAAGCTAAGGACTTTTAAAGGCATCTGTATTGTTCAATATTTTTAGTATGATATATTTTTTTGTATTTTGATGTTGCACATAAGTAAATGAAGAGTATAGTTATTAAAAATAAAATAGTGCTAGGTGAACATTTAAAAAGTACTACATTTGCTTGGTTTGAACTTATTTTTATTCTACTTGGAACCTTTTGCTGCGTTACAGCCAACAGTCACCAAGGAAGTGACGTGGTACCTTGAACAAGGTCATTGGTTCCTTTCTCTTTATAACGACGATGGCGACCCTCATGAAGTAACATTCATAGCCATAATAGCAGAAGAAATGACGGAAAATTGTCCCAACGGTTGCAGCGGAAATGGAAAATGTTTAATGGGCCATTGTCAGTGCAACTCTGGTTTTGGTGGTGAAGATTGTAGCGATAGTAAGTATCTCAAAAAAGGAAATAGCTATATTCTTAAATAATCTAAGTTATAAGTAATTTATGTCATTTAATATTCTATGAACATATACCTTTGTAGTTGTTATTGACTTAATTGTGTTATCATCTCTTACATCGGAAACAGTATATATATATTTAAATTTGTATTTTTGTAATCATAAAAGTTTTTTAAAATTTTTTTAAATGTATAACTTAACCCATGTCGTTAAATTGAGTGTAGATATTGAAAGTAAATATGTCAACACCTGCATGGAAACACTTTATAATAATAATATAGGCCAAAGTCCTGGTTGTAAGTTCCATCCTTTAATGTGACTAGAGTTGTTCTTTAAGTATTCGTTGTTCATCTTAGTAAGGAGAAAGAATAGTCTGAGAAATATTAAATATTCCCCTTTAATTCTACAGTTTGTCATATTTCAAGTTAATTTAAGAAAGAAAAAAAAACGTATGTTTTAAAATGTATTATTTGCTACTATATGTTTGTTTATATGGCTTTAAAATTTCTATGTCTAAAAGGCCTTTCTTGCTTGAAAAAAACTGTCTGTCTGTGTAGTTCGTTTCTTCTCTCATTGCTTATTTATTAAAGTGTAAATTGTTACATGTATTGTGCAGTTGAAAGTATGTAAATATTGACTAGGTCATTGTTTATTCATCTTCTTGTTCAGGAAGTGCATTATTCTCAACTAGTTGCATGCAAACTAGTTGCATTTATGTTTCAGCATGACGTACTAGAGGATATGATAATATAAACGGGAATATTTATGTGTATGTCGTTAAGGCATGAGCGATGGTTATTAACTAATTTTCTCGATGCGTGTGTATTTGTAATTTATTAATGGAATTTTGAATGGTTGGTTACTGTGTTTGAATTGAAATGAATGATGATTATTGTTTTGGGGAAATCAGACGTAAGTAAATTTAGAAAACAGTGTTTCTTTCTTTTTATTTGATGTCAATATGTTCTCGCGAGTTCATTACTTTCCTTTCAAGAAATAAGTTGTATATTGTAGAGAAAAAGTGTTGTGTACAAAAATATGACTCTTTTAAAACTTCAAGTTAATGGAAACTATAGTTGCACAAAAGTGCGTAAAATTGATATTTGTGTAGACAGATCTGTAGCCAAGAAAGAGCTAGAGCGTATGAAGTTCACCCTATATTATGTTTTGCCCTTCTAAAACACAACGTTGTAGGGAAATTTTAAATTCAAGCAAAATTAGATATGAAATTCTTGCAGTTTTGTTTACCAGAATAAATTTAATTTAGCGCATTTTATAATTTCTGCTTAAAATCATGTTTACTGCTAGATGCACCAAACATCTCTCATTGGGCTTCTCTCATTCAAAGAATTTCAAACTGAAGTACCTTAAAATACCTTATTATGACATCATGACAAGCCACCTCCCTCTTTCCTGTTCTTGAAATTTTCAGTGTTTGTTTAGATGAATATACGTTCAAAAAAATTAACATTCAAGAATGTAAGATGAAAAAATGAAATGACATCTTGAAGTTTTACGTCCCACGGTTATGCCGGCTAGGCTAAAGGAGACGATGATGATGAAAAATAAATGAAATGGTGGAGTGAAGAAAGTGTGAGAACCCTGAGAAAACTCACACATACGGTGTTTGTCTACCACAAAGCTCACATGGCGCGAGCTGAGATCGAACCAAGTACCCCATGCACCAGAGGTAAACGCTCTACCACTGAGCCACCATGACCCCCCAGAATGTAAGATGAAAAGGAGCTAAAGCTTTGTTAAATAGTCCATAAGAAATAAATAAATAAACAGTTTGTGCTGTTCCTTGATATCTGTCATTGCCTCCTCATTATTATTTTGTGCCGCTCTGAGAAATCGGGCTGTATACTGGCCTGAATAGAGAGAGAACACAATTCTCTGTACATTGCCAGAAATTATACTCGAATTGATCTATCTGATGTAGGGATATTGATCTAAGAACATCCGAGAAATCTTCGTTAGAAATGAATATTGCACTTAAATATAAAATAATCCTGTTATGATGTTGGTGTTTAGTTATATACATTTTAACGTAACAATTATTTATAACATTATTATGAATAATGATGAAATATTTGGAAAAAATTCGTTCAATTTTACGTACTACGAGTATGCCGTGTAGGCTAAAGAAGATGGTGATGATGAGAAATGAATGAAATAGTGGAATGAAGAAAGTGAGAGAACCCCGAGAAAACCCACACACACGGTGTTTGTCCAATACAAAGTCCATTTGCTGCAAGCTGGGATCGAACCAGGGACCCCATGCACCAGAGAGGAACGCTCTACCACTGAATCACCGCGGCCCGGGATATTTGAAATTTATTTGATCCATTATATATACGTACATCTGCAATACATTTAAGATATAACTAGGAAATTAGCTAATTCTACAATACATATGGATGAGCATTATCAGGAGAGAATTGGTACTCATTTAAAATGGACTGAATTAATATATGAAAGAAACTTTAGAAAAAATATTTACCTGTATCTTTCTATTAAGCACTAAGTACTGATTGTATTATACTATTCTTAATTGCGGACACCAAAAGAATTGAAGAAAGTCTTGTTTTTTCATCTTTTTCAGGTGCTTTTAGGTCGAAATAAAAATCTTTTGTAGAATTTTGCGAGTGAAGATCGTAAGTTTGTCATTTCCCGTGGTATTATATGTCTCATTATTATGACTTTGATTACAGAAAAAAGAAAATCTTTGTGCTGTTCATAAATTTAAGTGCTTTCCTATTTATGAAATTAAATATCTGAAATACTTTCTCTGTTTATTTCATTATGTTAGCAGCCTTATAATGTTATATGGTAGTATAATATGATGTACTTTTTTTCCCTCTAGGTATTTGTCCTGTGTTGTGCAGCGAGCGTGGTGAATACATTAATGGAGAATGCCAGTGTAATCCTGGATGGAAGGGAAAAGAGTGTAGCTTAAGGCATGATGAGTGTGAAGTTCCTGATTGCAATGGCCATGGCCATTGTGTAAACGGAAAATGTGCCTGTGTGCGAGGATACAAGGGAAAATTTTGTGAAGAAGGTAAAATAACTTGAATGTAACATTTACCCAGTTCCAAGGCGTGCTAGAAATAGGAAGTATCTCCTTTTCCTGTTAGAATTGTGATGTTTCCGACGGTTTAGTTTTCTTATATTTGATAGATGCTTTCGAACGTATGGAATTATATATGTTAATATATTACTTAACACAATTAAAGAAATATTCGTGCTATGCAAAATCGCGTTGTTCGAAATTCTTTTACAACGGGTTTAAATTATTGCAGCGAAGCTCCTCTTTAGTCGCCCTTATGCGTTCGTTTATTCGGATACTCCTTTGAGATGCCTGAATTGTTCTTAGCCAAATTTGACATGATGATTCGAGAGCGCGCTCTGAGTGACGTAAGAGGTCGCATGTCTCGATCGAACGTACCGTTGTAGAATAATACGGAAAAAATGTATCTACGAGATGCCTGAACCGTTCTTCACCAACAATGGCATGGTGATTCGACAGCGCGCTCTGAGTGACGTAAGAGGTCGCATGTCCCGATCGAACGTACCATTAAAGAATAATACGGAAAAACTAGATCTCCGAGGTGCCTGAACCGTTCTTCACCAACGTTGACATGATGATTCGACAGTGCGCTCTGAGTAAGAAGTTGCATGTCCCGGTCGAACGTACCGTTGTAGAATAATGCGGAAAAACTATATCTCCAAGGTGCCTGAAGCATTCTTAACCAAAATTGACATGGTGATTTGAGAGCGCGCGCTCAGTGACGTAATTGGTCGTACATCCCGATCGGACGTACCATTGAGGAATAATCACCGGAAAACTGGATCTCCGAGATGTCTGAACCATTCTTAACCAAATTTGATAGGTGATTCGAGAGCGCGCGCTGAGCGTCCTAAGGGACATACTATTGAGGAATAATCACCAAAAACGGAATGTCCATATACTTAACCTTGAAAAAGCATTTGGCATGCGAATTCTCATTGTACACAATGGAAAATAGAATTTTCAGCATTAGAAATAGAGGGAAACCCTTATTATTTTGTTCTGCGAACATAATGTTTCAAAGCCATTAGTCTTTTCGCTGATATGCCAAATTCAACTGTTTGCATGTTGTATTCATTCACGAAAACAGTTGATGCACTAAAAAAAATCTATGAATAATCGATAAAAGTCGATCGCTTCGCAATAAATTTGCAATTAATGCATACGTAGTTATTTTTTTTTATCAGACAAATTTAGAATAAACAAATTTAAAAGTGAAGTATGTATTGAAAGTGTGTATATAAACTAAATAATAAACAAAAGCATTTAAAAGTTATTTTAAAAGGCGTATAATAGTATTTCTTTCAATTGTAAATGAAAAGTGAAATCTTTCAGTTCTATGTCCCACGTCTATGCTCTGTAGACAAAAGGAGATGGACGATGTAGGAATTGTGATTATATAAAAGGAATTCATGGAATGAGATAGTGAGTGGAAACGGAAACAATTCAAGGGAATCCACGGGCACAATGTGTTCTAATTTAGTCTGGGATCGAATCAGGGATCCCTTGAATCAATGATGACTGCTCTACCACTGAGCTACAGTGCCTCCATTTCCTAATTGTAGTTAAAATCGTCATATCGCAAGCCGATACTCGACTCAATTTATACAGTATTTCCATGTAAGCATGCATACATGCTATAGACTGCTTTCATTAGGATCACGCAGGTGGGACTTATAATATTGTAAGGTTCCGCATGTCTTCACATCACAGTGTAACCATGTGTGTGTGCTACACGTGTTGGCAGTAAACAAATACAACGCAGACGACAGTACCGAAGAGGAGTCACCCACCATCGCCAACAGTCGCCAAGATTGTAATGGTAGTCCGTATGTTACTCCTCATGATAGCAACTATGTCCGTACATCCGTTACTTCTCATGATAACTTTTACATCCGTACGTACGGTACTCCTCACGATAACTCTTAGGTCCGTCCGTACGTTACAACGATAACTGTTACGTCCGTGTGTATGTTACAACTCACGATAACACTTATGTCTGTACATACCTTACTCCTCTGATAACTTTCATGTCTGTATGTACGTACGTTATTACTCACGATAACTCTTACGTCCGTCCGTACGTTATTCCTCAGAATAACTATTGAGCGAAAGCGAATTTTTGAATTCTCTTTTTTTGCAATAGATACCTAGATCAATTATTTCGATCGAGTTAATTCAATTATCTCGACCGAGTATTCTTTGTTAGAGGTGTGGCATGTATGATATTTATTAGGATCACGCCGTCGTATTTTTCCCACAATAGTAGCTAGAGCGATTATCTCAAATGAAATAGTTAATGGAGTTAATTCGTTAACATCTTAACTAGTAACGGCGACTTAACGTCGTCCGTTAATCCACACGATAACTCTTGAACGAAAGCGAGTTTTTTAACTCTTGATTTTTTCGCAATAGATAGTTAAATCAATCATCTCGGTCAATTTTGTTAATGGAGTGAATTCTTTAACATCTTCTTAGCGGGTAACGGCGACTTAACGTCGCCCGTTAGTCCACGCGATAACTCTTGAACGAAAGCGAGCTTTAGAATTTTGTTTATTTTGCAATAGATAGCTATAGAGCAATTGTTCCGACCGAGTTCGTTAACGGAGTAAATTCGTTATTATCTTAACAGGTAACTCCGTTACTCCACAGGATAACTCTTAAATTCAGTCTTTCCCGAAGTTACACATCTTGCCGTTAGATGGCAGCAGACATCCTTCAGCGGTTGACTTCTACCGGATGAAATTGAAACTTCTAGTGCGTGATCCTTTTTACTGTCAACCCGAGTTTATTTAGTATTTTTTTTAAAAAAAACACGATTCCCAACTCATAAATATTTATTAGCAATAAAACCCGCGTTAGAGCAAGACCTGCATTATTCGGAACCACATTATTCAAGGTATTGTTGTATTCCTAACCTTAATTTGCAGAATGCATGCAAGCAGCCATGTGATTCCTGAAAGCTCATAAAATGAAAGAGAAGAAAAGAAGCATGTTATTTTCGCATGTCTCGTAATGTTTGTAATTTTCTTTTACGAATACTAAACGTCTAAAGAGATATAGGAATATATATTAAGGACCATGTCATAACTTAAAGACACTTGAAATGTCTACAGGAAAGTGAACGTGGAAATCAATCGGTATTTTTTGAGAAATAAACATTTTTTCATACACACATACACGCACACACACACACACACACACACACATATATATATATATATATATATATATATATATATATATATATATATATATATATATATATATATATATATATATATATATATATATATATATATATATATATATATATAGAGAGAGAGAGAGAGAGAGAGAGAGAGAGAGAGAGAGAGAAATAGAAAAAACAATCAATTTGTTTTAGCACTTAATTTTGCTATTGATCTCCAATTGAAGAACTTTTTGAAAGATGAAGTATAAACTCATAGTTTAATGCCACTACTATACACAATAGCCTAAAGGAAACTATGATGATGAAATAACTGATCAAGTACTTAATAAATAAAGTACATTTTAGAGCCAAAATACATTTTATATTTATTCGTTTGTCCCAACTATTGTTAATAACTCTACTTTAATTACTCTACTTTAATTAAGGACTTAATTTTAAAAATATATTTTAACATTATACTCTTCATGGAATGAATACGACATTCCAACCTTTTTCTCGCATCAAACGCAAGAATTGCAATCATTTAGCTACGAGGTTGCTTGAAACGAAGGCAAGGGTTTTCTAAGATGTACAATATTTTATCTTAAACATATTTGATTTTGCGAACCTCAAGTAAACGTGCTTTACTTCTTAATACAGTAATCTCATTAAAGAATAGAGTTCAGTGTTATATATATATTTCATATGTTTATGGAGATTTGTATTGTTTAGTATTTTGCTATGTATTTACAGTGGACTGCCCTCACCCGACGTGTTCAGGTCATGGCTTCTGTGTAGATGGCGCGTGTGTTTGTAAGAAAGGTTGGAAAGGAGCTGATTGTAGTATAATGGACAATGAGGCTCTTCAATGTCTTCCTGATTGCTCTGGCCATGGAACTTTTGATTTGGAAACGCAAACCTGTATGTGTGAGCCGCTGTGGTCTGGTGACGATTGTTCAAGAGGTACGATATATAAATAGTATTACAGTGAAACCTCTCTAAAGCGGACAGCCGTGGGGAATCAAAAATTGTCCGCTATAGAGAGGTGTCCGCCTTAGAGAGATTTCAATATTTTCTTACGTAAATTAATAAACAAGGTAATATGCAATTAGAAAAAATATATTTTTGCATAAATTACGTGTTTATGAATAATACTAAAATGTTAGTATACCTGCATTATTTTGCTCCATCCAATTCGAGGCACAACATGGGAATAAGATGTTATAGTTCTCTGCACTTTACAATTATCGCTACTTACTACGTTTTCGGTGTTGCTTTAATTTGTGAGTTAATTGTAGTCCAGCAATGACTTTTTAAAAGGCAATATGCGTACCCGTGGTCAAAAATACCAAACTTGTCTTCTGCTTGGTTAGAGATTCCAGCGGGACAGTAGAATGATGTGTCATTCCAAACAGTGGACAACTGTCGATCACTTTTGTTTCTGAAGCAGGTTGGGTGGGAGTGGAATGCAAGAAAAGGATATAAGGGTGTTGTGAAACAGAGACCCTTCCTCTGGATTGCTGAACAGACAGTTGAGGAGGCAAAATGTTGTCACATCCACATGTTCTTTCTTGGTGACATACGTATGAATTACTAAAAGTGTATTTTTACTGCACTTTCCAACTTGTTTCTAGAGAAAGTGTCCGTAATACGGAGGTAAATAATACCTATAAAAGACAAGAAAGACTGTTCGTGTCCGTACTAGAGAGTGTCCGCTTTAGAGAGGTTTGCCAATATGATTTTTCTTATTACAGTGTTTGGGGATTACAAAATATGTCCGTTATGGGAGGTGTCCGTTAGTAGAGGTTTCACTGTATTATTTTTCTGGTGATATATTTCCATAGGTAAATAGAATGATATTTACTGTAATATGATTATAGACTAAGGTTGTTAACATATGTGGCGTAATGTCAAACCATTACAATACATCTGCATAATATGTCAGGCTACACCTTCATGTCAAAAATAATTAGGCGTTTTGAATATTGTTCATATCTATTAATTTTACTTCTGTTCCGTCGTTTCCATTTTATCTTTTGCATATAGTGTTTTCCATCAACTTCATAGAACAAAGGCATTTCCAAAAATTTCCAGCCTAGCATTGAATTATCGCGCCACTGATAATAAGCCATTGATGGCATTTAGTGCCATCTATGAAGCAAATAATGAATCTATCTCAACGGTGTAACTGCGATAGTTTGTTGGAGATAGTCTTTAATCCAGTCGCTATGCGTTAAACTTGCAAGATACATTCCACACGGCTTCCGCTGCCAAGGCACTACCACTGTATCGCCGGACCACACAAAAATCGGAAAAAAAGTTACTATTATTTTGTTAATACTAGGTGTAGCGTAGTCGCTAACGCTCTCGCCTTCGGCGCGAGCGGTCCCGGGTTCGATTCCTGGTGGGGGGGGGTACTCGGTCGAAAAAGTATAATACGCTTTTTCAGGCCAGCCACCCTGAGTGAGGTTTTCCTGAGTTTCCTTATTTAAATAATGTAATATTTTAAAACTATTTTTATTATGTATGAAGTATACCTCATATTAATTTTTCGTAGTTAACTAATTATTGGTCTAACAGAATATTTGTCATCATTTACAAAGTGCTTGTTTTGATATGTATCTATATAGCTTTATCATTCTGACATAAATTTGTCATACTTACAACTTAATTTTTAATAAGCGATTCTGTCTTTAAGAGAGTAGTGTAATGTTCAAAACTTTAGTTTATACTTCTGTTGGTACGTGCATATTAGTATAATTTTAATTTTTAGTTTTTATTTATTTCCATATAGAAAATAACATGTTTAAAAATAAATATAGTTAGTTCCATTTTGAAAGAACAAACACGTTCTTTGATTTATCATTTACGTCCTTCATTGATTTTTTTCGTGAAAAACCAAAGAGACTATGTATCATACGAGTTCAACCGAACTCATCCAATCTAGATCAAGCTTGGCATGGAGCCTTGACCTACTATACAAACTTGTGATGTATTGTGGTGTGCAGACTTTTGGTTTCCAATGAGCTGTTAAATTGGAGTTTGGACTTGGTCTCATTTTTGAAGGAAACGGAAAAAATCTAACTTATACGATCTGTATCAAACTTGGCGTGGTGGTAGATCTTGATCTGCTATACAAATGTGTGAGAAATAGTATGGTGATAGAATTTTGGCACCCAAGTTCTAGCCTATGAAATATGGAGTGTGGACTTAGTAAAATGTTTGCAAAGCTATTTTAATAAGGATTTCCTTTAAAGAAAATCTATTATAAAGGACGACTTTTTCTTCTACTCTTGTATTGGTTCTTGACTTTCACTCTTTTAATTTTGTATTTCAGAATTGTGTGATTTGGACTGCGGAAAACATGGACATTGCGTTGGAGATTCATGTGTTTGTAACGCAGGCTGGTTCGGAGAGTTCTGTAACCTCAAACAATGTGATCCAAGGTAAACTATTTTTTTTTTCTCTTGTGAATATTAAACTTAAAATAAGATTGATATAACAAGCATTATATTATAACTTCATTTAACATTCAAGGTGATACAGAAAGAAGATATGATCTCAGATCACTATATTTTACAAGCTGTAATTTATAATTACAATAAGCATTACAAATAGTTTAGAGTTTAGTAAAGAATAAAGTTTTACATACCACGTCACAAATTTCCTCTGTGCCTTTCGTTTGCTGCGGGGACAACATCGAAATTATAAAAAAATTAATTCCAATCGTTTGTGGCTTGATCTTTCTTCTTTGAACAAACAGCGTGTTTCCCGAAAATCTGATATCATCTACGAATAATCTTTGGCATCGTCGGCTTAAAACCAAAATGCTTTAAAAATGCACTTAAGAATTATTTGATTTAAACTACTCGCTGAGCAAAACAGGACGTTTATTGTAAAAATTATTACGAATAACAATTTCGCCAACTATCCACTTTTTCTTCATCAACGAATAGTTGGCGAAAGTGTTACACGTAATAATTTTTACAACAAAACGTACTGTTTTGCTCAGCGAGTAGTGTAAATCAAACGTACGCCTACTAAAAGCAAAGGATGGATAAGTTCTGAAATTTGATTGACATGAAGTTCAAATTAACCTTAAATTGAGTTACTTTCCTATTTGGGAATTAATAATGGAGTAAGTTAAAAATTAATTATTCGCTCACTTCTCAAATATAATTGATTCTAGTGTATTCTTGGAGATACAAAACGTAAATGTTAGCTCAAACTGAAACTTGTCGTTTGGTTCCATTAAAGAGTAAAAACAATTCTTCGAAATAACAAATTTTGAAAAATGTATTTGCACATTTGGAAAATACAAAAGCAATGGCAAATGTAGAATTTGTTTTACAGATAGGTGGATTTTTGTACAATCTTCTATAGGTGATAGAGATTAATTCTGCTATCGTAGGAAATGCAAAATGTATACGGCTTTAATTCCATTAAAAAGTTTTCATCACAATGAACAATATCAAATTTAGTATGGCAGAACATTTAGTTGGGGTGTATACAGCGAGGCAAAAAGGCCATTCAGTAACACTAGTTTTGTTGTTAATATCCCCTTCATATTGTACACTATTGAAGTTAAAATTTTATTCCTGTATTGCCTTTAAATTGCAGAAAATTTTAGTGAAATCGAAATTATTTTATCTGGAAGATTTTTATGGGAAAAAGAATATGTAGCTTTCATTATAAATTAATTTCTTCAGAACTATGGGGTTCATACTAATAGTTGTCTTTAGAATTTTATTGAATTCCTTTGATTATTTTCTAGATTTCGAAAATTCAAACAAAATTTTTTGCCATTACTTTTTCAGAATCATAGTAACTGAAGTCACATTGTTTCGATATTTCCTGTGGGAATTACTATGAAATCAGTATTTTCTCACAAATTAGTTTGTTCTTTTCGAGCTATTCGTATTTTGAAATTACTAAAACAGTGTGCATTTTTATAGTAACTACATGTTTGTTTGGTTACGCTTTTTGCATTCAAGCGTACATTATGTTGTATAGATTTAACATTTTAATTACCACTTCTTTATCATTTTGTCGTATTTCTTAAAAAAAGATTTCCTTTCTTTCCGAATAGGTGCAATGATCATGGTCAGTGTAAAAACGGAACATGCTTATGCGTGACTGGTTGGAATGGCAAACACTGTACGCTCGAAGGTTGTCCTAACGGCTGTAGCAGCCATGGCCAATGTCGAGTGAACTATGACGGAGCTTGGGAATGCAGATGCTATGATGGCTGGAATGGAAAAGATTGCAGTGTACCTTTGGAGCAAAGTTGCAGTGATGGCAGAGACAATGATAAAGGTAAGATTTTTTTTTCTAATGTCGAAGCAATAGGTAGGAAAATATTACATAAGTAATTCGAATTGGCTCTACCTGAGCCGGTTATAAAAGTTTAGAAAATAATAAGTCTTATCAAACTTTCTTTTTTCATTCATGCAACTGTATCTAGGTTAGGTGGAAATTATTCGCCGAAAATGATTTGGCCAAACAAAAATGACAATTTTGACTCTCCTAAAGCAAAATTTTGCACGACAATAACAATTACTGGACCCTGTTAAAGCAAACATTTTATACAGAAAGAGTAAATGTGTGTGTTTTAGAGTGTGAAAATAAATAAATAAATAAAATAAAATACAACTTAAATACGAATTAGGTAACTACAGAAGTTTCATCTTACAAACACTAAACGAAGTAAATTTAAATATTTATATGCAACACAATCACTTCGTTTCATTGTGTAATCAATATTAAAATTATTGATCTAGTAGTTATTACTTCATATGTATCAATTGCCGACGACTAATTTTGCCACATTCAAACCAATACTAATTATCATTCATTTATCATATTTATTAATATTTACACTTCACATATAAGTATAATTCTGTATCACTTCAGTGTGAAATCTATCGATCTAATATCTACCACTAACCCATTCGATAATCTTTTCTTGATATCAACACTTAACATAAATCCTAAAATAGTTTTGTAATTAAAACAATCCGCAACCAACCACAATACTAAACAACATTTTATCTCTACACAGGTACAAATTGCGAGCTGTGATAATAGTCAATACACCTACCAAAAACAAAAAAGAACGTTTCATACTCACCTCAAAGGTCCCAATAATTAAGCAATACTTTGGAGGAATTCGGTCCTCATCATCAGATTACTTACGTTTGAAGAAAGTTATGAAAATAAAAACATGTAAGGAGATATAAAGAATAAAAATGAGGAGTGTATTTCCAAAACATGCTAAATCCGTTTGGTAGAATTCTTCAGAAAGGTCAAAATCTATCTTTTTTTACGTTGAAATATTATGACAAGTGATATGTCAAACAGAATTTACCACAGAAAATAATGAATTTTGACAAAAAATAATTACAAAATTTAACGTAAGATGTTCCATAGTATACTCTTCCATGTTCAATTCAAAATCGGACATTTTTGGATTTAGCGTGTTTTGAAAATATACTCTTCAAATGATTCGAAGTAGAAACTATGGCCTATGAGCCACTATATCACACTATCTACTGGTGTGATGGTTCATGTGTCAGTTTTGGACATGAAATGTATATCTACTTCGAATTATTTTTATCCCTTTTACCTTCCCACATGTTTTTACTTTTAACCTTCTTCAAATGTAAGTAAGTTGATGATGAGGACCGCATTCCTCGAAAGAGTACTATCACTGCTAAATTATTAGGATTTCTGTGGTAAGAATAACACTTTCTATTTTAATTTTATTTGCTATATTGACTTTTCATCTTCTTCTATATATTAAGCTACCTCCGTTATTAGCTAACCATAATTTATGATACCTTTTTAAATACCCAACATTGGTTCAACTTGACTGGATTAAAAAAAAAGAAAATGTTCAGTCATGAAAGTAGCAGATGTCACAGGTTTAATTACTAGCGTCTTTGGAAAGTATGGAACTAAAATGCAACAAGTTTGAAAATAAAATGAGTCTGAAAGACTGAATGTGTGCATTTAACATTTTCTCTCGCCTAGTGGCTAGCACGCACGCTTTTGTTGCATTTGGTTCTAGGTTAAATTCCCGATGGGAGACTATTGAAATTTGAACGCATTACTGTGGTTCGGATCACATTTTATATAGACTCGGTGCTCAAAAGGAGCGTTAAAATACCAATAAATTTTTAACAAATCGTCCATTGACAGGCAAAACAATTTTTCTTCACACAGGGTAATTTCTTAATTTTTTATGAGAAATTTACATAGTAAATCATTTATCTGAAAATATTGAAAATATTATGATTCCAAATATTAAAGAAAAAAACGCTATAAGTTCTTCTGCAGACAAAAATACCTTACTTTGTATCCAGTAAGAAGAAGGCTTTCCCGAAAGATTTTGTAGCTCTCTGGCGACTTCGTCCGTCATCAACTGGTCTGTACTGCTGGTCTGTTAGGAGAAAATATTTTAAAACATTCAGAGTAGATACTAACTCACCTGTACAGGCTCCATTTTGGAATAACAAACAATCCCTATTTTTATTTCCAGATTTATTTTGATCTTACGGCTAGCAGAGAAAAAGACACTATAAATTCTTTCGCTAAAATTCTTCATTAGATACAGATGAATTAAGTTTACTAAAACATTCTTCTTTCGTGCAAAGATGAGGACAAACTTTCTGAACAATAGAATGGTTGCAGAATGTATCGTACATATAGTTTCACGTATATCCTACTGGGTATAATATGAGTACTACTGGGTATAATATGCAGCCACCGTTCAATGAACTATTCTTATACTTTTAACATCAGATTTTTACTTTGTTAGGTTGTGGTTCAGTCTGGGGATATGACCCGCTCTTGGCGCCCCACTCGAAGTATAAATATCAAAATGACGCAATTTTTAAAGAAATTGTTACGTATAATAAAATATCGATATGAGAAAAATATTTACCCATGACTCATATCAATGTAAATGTTTCACAGTTAATTATAGGTTATGGTATCTACCATATTTATCGAATTCCTTTAACATTACCGTACATGTTATTTTTATGATTTTGCAGATGGTCTTGTTGATTGTGAAGACCCGGAGTGTTGTTCAAACCATATATGTCGAAGCAGTCAGCTTTGTGTATCAGCTCCTAAACCAATAGATATTCTTTTACGAAAACAACCTCCAGCGATTACAGCATCATTTTTTGAAAGAATGAAGTTCCTAATAGAAGAAGGAAGTCTTCAGAACTACGCACGCCAAGAGTCTTTCAACGAAAGGTAAGAATTTGGTTATTTAGTTATGAAGTGAAAGAGAAATAACATTAAGTAAATGTTTAGGAGATAAATATTTATGAAGGAAAGTGTTTGTACTACTTTCTTCCGTGACTTCTGTGTATCTGTCACTTAAGTATTCTTTATTGACAAGTACCTCAGTGCGTTTTATTGTATTTGTTGTGCCCACGTCATATCACCAATCATGTTTTATGTGGGGAGATTGCTTACAAGTAATGGAAAGCCTGCTAGAATAAGTACTATGATTATTTGTGAAATTCTAACACTCATTTTCATGTTATGCTAGTAATGAAAATAGAATTAGCCATTGGCGTGCAGTGATTCTTAAACCTACTGAAGCAGTTGAAGCTTTAGTACACATAATAATAATATTATTATATGTACACATTTTACAAATACGAATGTATAATAATAATATATACATATTTGGATTTGTAAGTTGCATAATTCTCTTCTAAAAGTGTACAATTATTAAATTATAATAAATATTACAAAGGGACGATTGGAAATTTAACATAGCTATAGAACAGTGTATAAAATGCATTCTTATATTCCGAAATACTGTGAAATATCTGTAGATTACAGATAAATTTGTAGGCCTGACATTGCTGGAGTCAGCTGAACCAATTGCAGGGTGATTCGTTGAAGTACGATTTACTTTTTTTTTTTTTTTTTTTTTTTTCATCAATCCCAGATAGTTCTGTAACAGAATCTCACTCTTAGAAAAAGACATAAATACTGAAGTGAAGCATGATTCAATACGCGACCTGTTCTGCCGTATTCAGTTTACTCCATTTCTTTACCATTAACTCACACAAGATTTTCGTGCGTAGCGAAGAAAGCAATCACGGAATCGTGCTTCATCTAAAAGTTCATTGCGGGACAATGTAAATTGGAACACACAACTAGACTGCGTCTGAGAGAATAAAGTGCTTACTGAAGCACAGCTTCACTTTTTTTTTCTTTTTATTGATTGAATGCACGATACTAGAATTAGCAATTCTATGGAAATTATAGTTTTAACTGTGTTAAGTTCAAACCTTTAGAATGTATAAAATAATAAACAAACAATCCTATTCGATTGCATTGCGTTATATTCTTTGAAAATAAAACAAATTCACTATGACTAATAATTTTACTCTCTAAGTTTTTTACGAAGATAAACATAATTTTGTTCCGGGCGTGTTTTGCTTGATGTTTTCTTGTGTGAAGTTTGCTTATTTTACGAAAACTGCGGAGTAGGAGATAATGGGTATAAAACGAAATAAAACTGATTAAGAAATGAAAGCTATTTATTATTATTTGATACTATTTATTCGAATGAATAATTTAGCAGAACTATAAATTTGATTACTACTACTATTGCAATAGATTATTATTATTATTATTATTATTATTATTATTATTATTATTATTATTATTATTATTATTATTATTATTATTATTATTATTATTATTATTATTAAAGCAAGTAAGACAAAACATTGTCATATATGAGATAAACGAATTATGTGCTAACCAGATATTGTGAACTGGAAAAACTTGGAAGAAGTTAGAAATGTAAAAGACTCAGGAGTAAAATCTAAGGAACAGTTTTGTTTGATGAAAATGTAAAGGTGATAACTAAAGATGCCACAAAGTTAACTTATTACAAGAATTTTAGTAATATTGACACGTATTTTATTGTAAAAGATTTTAGTAAGACGAAAATTAGAGTATATATGTTCAGTATGGAACTTTGTACCTAAAATTCATTTTCAAAAACTAGATTGAGTGCAAAAGAAGTTTGTCAAATACTTATGTTTTTAAACCAGATACGGTTTTACCGCTTATAGATACGAAATATGGGAAATATCTTAAAGATTCTTGCAAGGTTCACCCTGACTTTAAGGAAAGTCAAAGAAATTAAAATGAATCAGGGAAATGCTTCAAAATATGCCGAGGATCAGGGAAGTCTGCTACAGTTCTCAGAAATCAGTTCTTTTAAAAAAAAAACTTTGTTTCTTTAATAATTAGTAGTTATAATGCAAACTGAATGTGCAACATTAAGTTGGCCTGTACATTTAATATTACTATTAATATCTTTTGTAGTGATAATTTCATGTTGCATTCACATTTTTAGTACAAATAAAGTATTCAATTCACAGTTGGTGCTGAGAAGGCGAAAAACAGAATACATGTGCTTTGCAATGAAGCTCAACCCATCTTAGGGTGTAACTTCAAAACCCTTTTAGAAAATGCGTGTCCATCTTTAAGTGTTGGTAATTTTTATTCTTCTATAATGTTAGGGAAACTTTCGAAATCTGGGCGTGGAGAAGAACGGAGAAAATTAGTTGGGTCGAGCGGAAAACGAAGGAAAGAGTGTCAGAGATGATGGAGGAGAAAACAAGTTTAGATATTATTGAGAAGACGAAGAGAAATATTGGCCAAGAAGGAACTGTATCATGAGGGGCGTGCTAGAGGGTATGGTGGCAGAAAAGCGAGGGAAGGGGCGAAGGAGACTACAATTAATGGACGATATCAAAATAGAAAACTCGTATGTGAAGACGAAGAGATTAGCGGAAGACCGTGGAGCATGAAAGCTCATCAGTTGCGGTAAATGACCTACCAATAATGGCAGAATACCTATGATGATGTTGATGATGATGATAATAATGTTAGGAAATAAACTTTGTTCGGAATTGTAGCAGATCATATTGCTTGATTTTTCACATGAGAACGCTGCAGTGGAGAGTCTGTTTTTTTTTCTATAAATAGAAACCTACCTGTAAAAAATTTACATAGTCTAATTGCTAGTAGGCAGTGAAAAATACAATCAAATTTCACGAAAGTATTGAGAAAGTTCCTATCACGCTAGTAATATTAACAGTTATTAAAGCTGCACATAAAAGATATGAAAAACATCTCAAAGAATGAGGGCATATTCAAAAAGAAAATGATAAGATAAAGGCTGAAAACAGTAAAACATCTTTAGAAATAAAGAAGATTGGGGAGTGCCGTCAGACTTTTAGAAAAGAAGAGATTAAGTCAAAAATTCAAATATTGCTGAAGAAAGATAAAAAGTTAGATTGTTTGGTTGTAGATAATCAAAAGAATAGAATAAATTATGTATGTTGACTTGTTTATGAGTGTATTCAAGATGTATTCAAGAAATTATTGTTCGGTACTAGAGTTTTATTGTATTCCAAATACAAGCAGTTTGGCTTCTAATTAGGAAAGTAACGTTACATTATTTTTAAGAAATAAGAAGGAGAGAGTTGGATGGCTATGGGGGTGGTAAGGTACGATTAAGAAAAGTATTTTCTTTTCTACTAACCTGAAATGGTAATGTTCGCGGATCAGGAAAAATGTACTTACTCAGTCTTTGGAAATTCAGGAAATGTTAGGGAAATCAATGTCAGAATTTTCAGTGTGGACCATGTATTGAAAAGTATACGTGTGTTACATGATCGGATACTAATATAAAACTTTGAAAATAACTAATAGTCCAGTACTTCAGAGTGTAAACTTTTTATTAAAAATTCCTAATGCTACGACAAGACAAGGTATGATTTATGTTCATAGTAAGTCTGTTTTAGGTAAGACGCTAAGAAAGAATAATTTTAAAAAAAAATCTCAAGGAAATTAACCAAAATAATGTTATGGTGGTTGTATTTTCATGTATATAAATGAAACAGCAGTACTTGTGATAAGAGTATACAGTATAATTGTGATTGATTCAAAGCTGTAATAAGCGAACAATTTATACTTCTGAATGTACTAATAACTGATTTGACAAAGTGTTGTATTTGACTGATCGCTGCTCCTCCAGTAAGATAAATAAAGATTATTATTATTATTATTATTATTATTATTATTATTATTATTATTATTATTATTATTATTATTACCCGAAAGGAATGCTTTTAAAAATGAAAATGTGTGTAGAATTCTATTTATATATTTATTGTAGTTACATAATTAATATTTGGCTTTCCATTGCTTACAACAAGTTGATTTCTCTTAGAGCGGTGAACCTGTACTGCATGCCACTGTTGAATTTTTTTTCTAGCGGAATTGTTTACGTGAAAATATGTGTGGGGGATGTGTGAACGCAGTATGCAGGTGGTGTGTGTGCGTGCGTATCGTTTGAGTACTATCAAGTTGAAATTTATTATTATTTTTTCCTTATAAGGGAAAGATCATGAGAGTATTTTTTTAAAAGGTATTTAGGGATTTAATGTAATTGTACGTCTGTTCATGTTGAATTGAATACCGTATTACCATTCGTAGAGCACTATTTAAGTACAGTTGTGGTATCTTTCCTTGTTGGATTGGCTTTGCTATGTTTTAATGGCCAGTTGTTGTCGTTAACACTGTGGGCTTCTATTTCTCTTTGTGCTGCTCAGTGTGTTTTGGAACCACTTCAACACAAGGTAAGGGCAAAGATGCATTTTTATGAAGAATTTTCTATTCATTTTCATTCGACACATTTATATCTATTTTTCGCACTTTTCTTTAAGCCCAGGGGTTCATGACAGTTTATCTGCGTTATTTTTTTTTTTTTATTCCCTATACGAAGGAATAACCCATAATGCATTGGTTATACACCCTAAGCGCTTTTATATTGCACCAAGCCTATCAGTTTTTATATATTTATTTTCATATTATATTTATTTTATGTTGTCTACTGTTAGTTATTAGTAGTTTAGACTCGTCAAGAGAAGTTAGTTGTTGTTTATACTGTCGGTTGATCAAATCACTTATCCTTCCATTACCAGCATATAGACGCACTGTCTTTGTATGTATTTATAGTTGAGTTTTGTTTGTGCAGACTTGTGTTTTTGAGTACCTTCTGTTCTGCTGTCCTGTCCTTAGTTCATGTTTTGTCTTAATTTAAATATATATATATATATATATATATAATAGTTAATTTACACCATAGTTAAATTAGGAGTAATTAGGAGTAGTTAGTGTAGATTTATTTTTGAGTAAAGTTGACCACTGTAGCTTCTTGATTGACAAGGGGATTTTAAAGTTTGGTGAATATCTTCAGGAAGTGATTCCTACAAGGTTAAGTCAAAAAAATATCCGCAGTTTTGACATAAGTCTTCGTACGTTGTTCATACTGACTTATGTTCTCGTTTATTTTATTGTTATGCTGTTGTGGTCATGCTATGAAAGTTTGATCCTAATTCCACCATTTGTCTTCCTTGTGTTGCAGATAGATCAAGGTCGCTCCATTAGAAGTTTGCATCAAAGAGCAACAATGAGTAGTGATCCGGTTTTTGTGGTCGGAAGTTGTATACGGGGCCATCTTGCCGCAACGGAGTGTCTACGAATGGATTAAAAAGTTCAAAAATGGTTGCCCAAGTGTTATGCACGAGGAAGGAGCCGGGCGACCATCTATGCCCACAAATGATGACAACATTAAGAATGCACGTGACGTGGTTCTGTTAGACAGACGAGTGACTATTGTGCGGAAAATCTTTGATGGATTGTGACCTCTGGTACATTTTCCGACCACAAAAACCGGACTACTGCTTGCTGTTCCTCTTTGTTGCAAACTTCTAATGGAGCGGCCATGATGTACCTGGAATGAAAGGAAGGCGAATGAAGGAATTAGGATCAAACTTTTATAGCATTATTACAACAGCATAACAATAAAATGCACGAGGACAGAGATCGTAGGAACAATGTAAGAAGAGTCGTGTCAAAATTGCGGATAACTTTTTACTTACTTTCGTATTATCAAATCGATTTAAAGAATCATTTAAGGACTTACGACAAGGAAAAACGCTAATGACAGTTTTAAAAGACGGGAGAAATTCGAAGCAATAGGCATACTGGCATGATTTTCTGTGTGTAGCGTTTAATTGCATTTGTTGAAGTTGAAGTCATGATAACTAAAAACTGTCGCCAGTATTTTCTCTCGTTTCTTACTGCCAAACGAAGCGTTTCTTTATCGATGCTTTGAGCGTGTTGAGTACCTCTGCCGTGTTTGTTTATTAAGATCACACAAGCGGACTTATTGTAATGTTGATAAGTCCGTTACTCCACACAATAACTCTTGAATGGAAATTAACTTTTGAATCACAATTAGAGCAATTTTTTCGGCCGAATTCGTTAATCCATTATCTTAACGCGTAACGATAACTTATGTATATTACTCCACACGATAACTCTTGAACAAAAGCAAATTCTGCCTTTTTGGAATAGATAGCTAGAACGATAATTTCGGCAATTTAGTCAATCCGTTAATGTCTTAATGGGCAAAGGCAAATTACATCCGTCCGTTGCTCCGCACGATAACTCTTGGCTGAAAGCGAACTTTTGAATTCTGTTTTCTTGGAAAAGATAGCTAGAACGATAGTTTCGGCCGAATTCGGCAAAAGAGGCAATCCGTTAATATCGTAACGGAAAACGGTAAATTACATTCATCCATTGCTTCACACGATAACTCTTGAACGAAAGCGAACGTTTGAATTCTAAGTTTTGCAATAAATTGGTAAAGCGATTATCCCAGCCGATTTCGTTAAGGAAGTCAATCCATTATCATCTTCATGAGTAACGGCGATTTTAACGGTAGCTGCCCATATCCTATTTTCTGCTGTTGAAAAAAAAGGAAGTAATGCTGTTAAAATTACACATCTCGCCGTCAGATGGCAGCAAACATCCACCAAAGGTTGACATCTACTGGACGAAATTGAAACTTCTAGTGCGTGATCCTTTTTAATGTTTACCAGAGTTCCTTATCTCATTAATTTATATGAGAAAGTTTCTTATTTTCTTTTTGAAATAAACTAAACTTTTAATGCTTTGATTCTAGTGACTTCTTTCTCAAATCTATATAATATCCCTTGAGTTGTGAAAATTGTATTCTGTGATGTATAATAATTTAAGTAACATTAAAATCATACGTAACATCATACGTAAATCATTTTGCAAGGGACACTGTAGTTAGTGGTTAGAGCGTTGGACTCACGTCCACGTGGTTTCGGGTTCGATCCCCGGTCAGTGCTTCCCAATTTTTAGCGTCCACCTAGCAAACTGGAGTGTCAAACTGTGAGGCAAACTGGGAAGTCACGTGAATGAAAGACGTGACGGGCATTAAATCTAGAAAGCTCCCGATACACCGGTTAGTGACGGTGACGCACCGCGTTGACCATGCTCGTCGCTAGGCTAGACGTAGTTCAGCCAGTCGCTGACAGATAGCGTTGGAGCGGCTCAAATCCTCTAATGGGCTGTTAAAAAAAGAAATCAACAAGATCAAATCCTTATTCATTTTAAAGAAAAGAAACAAAAATACACCTCTATGTAAACCAATGAGCTGAAAACAAAAATGACGGAGATACTTAGCACCATTAAATAGAACTTTATTTTTTCATTTGTTCCCAGGAATCATTTCCGAAAGTTTTCCACTACTGTTTTGAATCCTCCCCTTTAGAAAAAGAAAATACTGTATCAGAGCGCTATCATGCAAATATGCCAGATTTTGGAAACAACAATTGTGTAAATACTTGATCTAAATTAATTAACTTTATGCACTTGTTGATGTATTATTATTATTATTATTTTAATGATCGTGTAAATTTCAATGAAAAAAGCAAATTTTAAATCTAATTTATTTAAACATTTTTCAGTAGGTTGTAAGATTTATCTGAATTCTGTATATTGTTTATTTATATTCCATTATTTTGTTTTCTTTTTTAACGAAAATGTGAAAATGGATTTATGGAAATTTACTTTCTTAGAAAATTATAATATACAATTTAAACCTATCATCATATTTCTATTAACATGTGTTGGATTTAATGAGTCATTTTTGGAGTAGTTAAGTAAGGTTGCAAAAATCTATAGAACAAATAAAAAACTTTCTTTTTCTTTCTTCGAAATTTACAAGTGACTGATTATATAATTAATGACAATTTTGTATGCATATTGACTAGATACTGTAAATGATACTAAGTTTAACGTTTTCCGATATTAATTGTTAGCTGCTTACACTTAAATACGATTAAATTTACGCTTCATCTTATGTGATGTAATTTCTCACTGAAGTCAATTTCTTTCCTAGCCGAACAGCTGTTGTTAGGGGCCGCGTTGTAACATCGACTGGTATGGGCTTGATGGGTGTTCGAGTTAGCACTAGCAGTCCGTTGGAAGGATTTACACTCACAAGAGAAGATGGCTGGTTTGACTTGCTAGTAAATGGAGGTGGTGCTGTTATTTTGCAGTTTGGAAGAAGCCCATTTAGACCGCAAACTCAAATTGTTAACGTACCATGGAACGAGGTAAAATTAATTAATCATTTATATGATATGTTACTAAAAATGTATCACAAACAGAACATTCAAATAGTTGATAAGTATTACTTGAGGCTGAATGTCATTTAGCAAATGAGGTAATGCAGGGTCTATACCTAAACCAAGCTTCTTTTTCTTTCTTTCCAAGAATTCAAGATGTCAGTATGTTTTGGCTAATATTTTGATAAATATAAACATAGTAGAATCCAGATATGATTTATTTCTTTAATAGGAACATCAAATGATAATTATCTTAAAATATGTTTTGCAAACAAAATATATATTTCAGTAAGGTGCCAATATGTACTTCCTAGAAAAGATGCTGACTAAATGTAGGCACCCTATAATGGCAAATGTACTGAAGCTACATATTAGCTTTCCGAAGATTTTCCATGACAATATTTAACATACGACTTAACAATAATATTGTTTTGTTATAGTGGACAGATATTTTAGCGTTTGGCTTCATTTATTTATTTATTTTCATTCATGTGGTTTGGCAGGTACCTTTATGTAGCTAACTCTCAGCATAAATGCAGATCCCGATTCTACATTTTTCAGCGAGTTCATCACTAAATATATTGAGAATAATTAAATCAAGGTATCCGAGATGAGAAGGACATGTTACTTGCATTTAAAATAGAAAGTATACATAATTTTCATTGGGAAGCTTATTAGAAAGAGATCTTGGGGTGTGTCAAAAAAGAGCAAGGCTAAAATGAAGTAAAATATTCAGAAGTGAGCTGAATTGGCCCAGGAAAGGTTCAATGGCAGGCTATTTTCTTCAGCGATGAAATTTCGGATTTCTTTAAGCATAAACTAGTTTAATTAATCGTCAGAGCCTCTTATACTTGCTTTAAAAATTTGTATTATAGATAAATAAATATTGTGTAGTTTTAACTACTACCTGACTACAGCAATAACCTAAATGTTAAGAATATTCTTAGACGAAGCTTAGAAAACTTCGAGTTCACATGATACAAAATCATTGTTAATTATTTATTTTGTATTCAATATGATTGTAAATTATTTCTGTCATATGAAGATAGTCCCGTCATCTACAATTGTAGTTATGGCTTCACAAAACTGGTTATGACATTCAATTATATTTATCTTTCATTTCGTAGTACACTGTAAATATTAAGATATAAACTTTTCAACATTGATCAAGTGATATTTTTGATTTGGTTTGCCCCTATTGCAAATGTTAAAGAAAACTGAAAGAAGAAAACAATTATATATATATATATATATGTGGAATAATCTTAATGATTTATTTTTTAATTGTTAAAACTAGAACCTATGTTCTGTGTAATTTCAATGTTTTTACTATAGGATTTGTTGGGACATTCGAATTCGAATTAGTTTTCATTTTATATAAATTTCAACACACATTATTGTTAAATTGAAAAATTATCATCTTTGTTTCCAAACTTACTGTTCAGTTCAAACATATAAATTAAACAAACTTTAGATATTGTACTTAAAGTGCAATATCTTAATATCTGGGTTCATTTATTACTCGTATACATATTTAGTGTTATATTAACAAACTTGGCGTATTCAAAATGGTGGGTGCGAAGTTAAAATTTTAAAAAAATGCACTTACCATGTATTTACGTTTCGCTAATAATATTTACATGTAATTATTCTTCCTGCGGCCGATGATGATTTAAACTTGAGGAATATGACGTAGTAGTATATTATTTGTGTTAACAAACTTGGCGTATTCGAAATGCTGCGTGGAAAGTTAAAAAAAAAAAAAAAAATGTACTTACTACGTATTTACGTTACGCCGATTCCTGTGGCTGCTGATAATGATGTAAACTTGAGAAATATGATGCAGCAGTATGTCGTTTCTACGCTAATAATCTTTCTTCTCAGATCAGTAAACTTTGGATTGGTTTGATCCAGCTTTCCACTCTTCCCTATGCTGAACCAAAATTTTCATTTTCTTGTACTTTCTCTATAAACATTTATCTTCCATCAATCCCTTTAATGTAAGTATTACTTCCCTCGTTCCGCTGTTTTCCCTGAAGCCAAACTGGTTTTCTACTAGTATTTCTTGTATCTGTGACTTCCAATTTTCTATAGATTTTTGAAGTGTGAGCACGCTTATAATACTGTATAGATATTTTACTTATATCTGCCATGTACTTAAGTGTTTGTTGTGCATCAATTTAATATTTGCGAATCATTATCAGTATTTTATTCTGACATTGTAATACTTATATAAAATGATATGAAAAGTAACACTTCTTAAACTTTGACTTGACATTTGTGGTGTAATGTCTATACAGAATATTGCTTAAAATACAATTGGATACGAAGTTCGAGACAGTGAGAAAACTGTTGAGAGCTCATCACCTTCAAGCAAAACATGCTTCACATATCTTATCACCATTCTCAATGCTGTTTCCAGCATTCGTTTCTATGAGTTCTTTTCAATATTTCAGGATTCGGAGCATTCGTTGATAATGTTATTCCTTTTCAAAGATGTTGTAGATCCTGGATTTTTAGATCGTACGTCTCACATTTTAAAATTTTCTATGTGCCAAACACAAGATTGAGATCAGGTAATCATAGTAGCTATTCTAGAAGCTGTCTTCTTCTAATCCATTGTCTGCTAGATATGGCATCCATTTAGTGGCGTACGATTTTGTGAAGTTAGGTGGTACTTCATGTTGCATAAATCATTCTGGACGTCATCAATCACATCAATTGGTTCCAAACGTACGGAGCTAATTTTCAGCGCATATTGTCGATTCAAAGAAGACTGGGCCAACAGTATTCACCATTTGCAAGCTACACCAAAGCAATTTTGGACAGCTTTGCTACTTGGCTAAGATATATATATTGTACAATAACTCAGTCGTCTTTGTAGTACAACTCGCCTAGCCAGAGAACAATCAGATCATTGTTTCCACTTTCCACCTATCCTGTATTATAAATTCAAATTTATTTTATGATAATTAATAGAATTTTTTTCTTCACTTCAGGTCGTAATAATTGACACAGTTGTAATGACCACAAGCGATGATAAAGCAATAATTGCAACCCCACATTCCTGTGAAGCACACGATTATGATCTTATGAAACCAGTTGTTCTTGCAACATGGAAGCACGGATTCCAAGGTGCATGTCCGGATCGAAGTGCAATATTAGCCGAATCACAGGTAAGTGACTTCGTTAATATTATTTGGATCTTTTTCTGTGGATATTAATTCTTAGTCTGTAGTCATATGATATTTTGGTACCCGTGTTTGTTGGAGTAAATACTTTTATCTTAATGAAAAAAAAAAAAAAAAATCAGCCTATCATTTCTGAAATAGCCTGGTGTTATTGAAATCAAGAAAATGGTATTAATATTGTTGCCATTTGAATCGGAAATTCAGTTACACTGTGGACTATCACTGTGTTATGTTAACGTACTGAATATATAAAACAATTATTTCACTAATTTGTGAAGGCATTAAATAGGTTGTAATTATGAAACCAAATGAACACTTAAAATTACTGTTATTACAAAGACATGTATTGAACAAAGTTTATCAATTACTTTCTAAAAGTCTTTGATAAACAGACAATTGATTGTTTTAATTTTATTCCATTTTAAATCTGTTTCATTCAGATTTTCAATTTACAGATGTTCTTCTGTTTGATTAGTTAAATGTTAAAACAAACAAACAAACAAAAAATACGAGGTATTAATTTGATCATTCTGAGAGCTATATTTATGAAGTCGTGGTAGCTAGATCCTAACTTGATTTGAAGATAAACTGTTTAAGGTTAAAGAAAATTTTATTTGAAACATCAAATATGGTCACATTTGTATGTGTTATAACTTGTAACATAATATTATAAGATAATAGAGAGTCGTGCATGTAACTCACGTACCAATAACCGTTACTAAACGTTTTGAAGCGTAATAGTATTCCATTAAAAGCTGACATGACATTAGACGTTATCACTAAACCTTATTATATTTAACATTTACGTTCTATTGATCGCTTATTATGTGATTTGAAGCGAAAGTGAAATAATTATTTCATTAATTTTCCACGATGTGATATAAATTATACTTTGGTTTACTTTCTAACAGGTGGTTCAAGAGAGTCTGAAAATAGCAGGAACAGGTCTGAATCTCGTGTATCACAGTTCTAGGGCAGCAGGATATCTTTCAACAATTCAGTTGCAGTTAACACCCAATACTATTCCACCAACGCTTAAATTGGTACACTTAAGAATAACTATAGAAGGAATATTCTTCGAGAAGACTTTTGAAGCAGATCCTGATATTAAATTTACATACGCTTGGAACAGACTTAATGTTTATAGGTAAGTAGATGTATAAAAACTTATTCAATTTCTTTATTTATTGCTAATTTGATAACGATCAACTTAAAGTACCATTAACATTGTTAAATGTGTTGTGAAAGAATTGGTCGTTTCTTTAGTTTTCATAAACATTTGTAGAATTGCTAGCTAAAGAGTCGTTGAAAATATTTAATAAACACTTGTGAAACCACTTAATGAATGCATAACTGCAAATATTAACTTAAACTTCGGTATAGTCAACGTATATTTTTTAGTTGCCGGAATTTTCAATAGAAACTCCCATTATTAGCGGAAATTTTCTTTTTTTTAAAAAAAAGCATTTACTACTCTTTCAATCACATTCCTATATCAGCAGGTGTTTTGAAAAAAGGAAATCGCCGCTGATGATGGGAGTTCCTATTGAAATTTCCGACAATTACATAAATATATTGAAATATGTACTAAAGTTTAAGTTAATATAAGTGAAATTGCTTCTTGGCGTTTCTGATATTCCAGTATTCTTTTACAAAATAAAGAGTATTAAAAAGGAAAGAAAATTTCATTATAAACTAATAGCACATAATCGTAACTCTATTCGTTTTGTTAATACTGTATCAATTGTTTTAATTAATTGTAACGGATAACTTACAGAGTTTTTGTAGAATCCTAGAGCTTTGTGAATTTCACTTTGGACATAGCTGCTCTATATGAATCTCACTTAATCTCTAAATGGGGCTGTCAACTCCCTCATAGTTATATAATTAGTATACGCGCGGGATACCCGGTGGAAGCTTATATGGATCGAATCTCATGTTAAGCAGAAGTCCACGTCTCATATAGCTTCGTTGTTGAACTGGACGCTAAACTGCAAATCAACCAAGTAACCAATCTAAACGGAGTTCCCTTCTCTGTTGACCTAGTGCCTACACGTGACTCTTTGGTGCTCGTGGTCCCGGGTTCGATTAACTATAGGAGGGCATTGAACGCATCACAGTGATTCGAATTCCACCTTAAACTGTAGGTTCACGTCTTACATAGCCTTGGTGCTGAAAAGAGATGCTAAACTTCAAGAAATAACCAAACAAGTTAACGATCTAAATGAAGTTTCAATGCATCTCTAGATCAAACATTAATAATTTCTGTTGTAATTAAGTTTGTTTCAATTATTTTCCTTTTAATTCTACTATAATCCTTTAAGCTTCCTTTTATAGCACTTTCGAAAAAGTTTGCAGGCTTTTGGTCGTAAAAGCTTTTGAATTAAAAACTACTAGAATTTTTATTTAAAGATACAACACAACAAGGGAGTAGTTACAAAATTATTTAATATATTGATAGAGTGCATATTCTAAACTATCACCTGAATAATAAGGATTATATTTTGTTCATTTTAGGCAAAGAGTGTATGGTGTGACCACGGCAATGGTGAAAGTTGGATATGAATATAGTGATTGTAAAGACGTTATCTGGGATGTTCAAACAACAAAATTGAGTGGACATGATATGAGTATTTCAGAGGTTGGTGGTTGGAATTTGGACATTCACCACAGATATAACTTCCATGAAGGTACGTTTGCTTGCTATTTTATTTTCCTGGGAGAAAATGACGGTAGTAGATTAATTTAATATACCATTAAATATAACAAAAATTATAATTGATCTGGAAAATATTGAGTGTGAAGTAAAGTGAATATATACAGAAAAAAAACCTTAAAATCACTTGGAAAAAATCGAAGTATTTGTTTTATACTAAGTTTCTATATGAAGTCTTTTTATATTTGAAACAATTATCAATGATGTAAACGTGCGAAACAGATGTACTCAAAGAAAATTGAATTTTGTTCCATATTTTCAAAATTCTTCTTCTTATTATTGCTGTATCTCGGTTTCAGTTTAGTAATCTGACGGTCGTCTCTGGCAAGTGCAATTATTACTATTACTATTATTATTATTCAGATTATCTAGAAATACATAGAAAAGTAATATTGTGTGTTTAGTTTCATATTGTCAATATAAAAACAGACATTAAATTTGCACCTAGTTTCAATTACCAAGACGTATCAGATATGTTTTAAATTGCTTAGTGTAGAACATTTCGAAATATTAAAGCTTAGTAAAGAAAATAGTCATATTCATCTTAAATAGTAATAAAATTTCAATTGTATACTGTCACATTTTAGTGACGATAGCGGTATTAAGTTGTTCATGCTAGCGTACAGAAAGATGTATATAATTTATATTGAGTTTTATGAACTGAAAATAGTATGTAATATATAATTTGTCTTATTTTGTTTCCTATAGGTATTCTCCAGAAAGGTGACGGATCAAATATATATTTGAAACACAAGCCTAGAGTGATTCTGACTACAATGGGAAATGGTCATCAGCGTCCATTAGATTGTTTTGATTGTGATGGAGTGGCAGCCAAGCAAAGATTATTGGCACCTGTTGCTTTGGCTGCAGCACCAGATGGATCCATCTATGTGGGAGACTTCAACTTGGTCCGTAGGATATTAGTTGATGGAACTGTTCGGACTGTTGTACGATTAAAGTTAGTATAGTCGGATTTACATTGTCTTCTTATGATTTATTAACTGTTCGGACTGTTGTACGATTAAAGTTAGTATAGTCGGATTTACATTGTCTTCTTATGATTTATTAACTGTTCGGACTGTTGTACGATTAAAGTTAGTATAGTCGGATTTACATTGTCTTCTTATGATTTATTAACTGTTCGGACTGTTGTACGATTAAAGTTAGTATAGTCGGATTTACATTGTCTTCTTATGATTTATTAACTGTTCGGACTGTTGTACGATTAAAGTTAGTATAGTCGGATTTACATTGTCTTGTTATGATTTATTATCATTTTATTATTATGAAACTATAAACTGCGGTATTCATTTGTAAAAGAAGTTCGTTCTTATACGAATTGAAGAAGAGAGCACAATGCCTCGTCTCATGAGAAACCCTCCTTGAAAAAAGATAGTAAATACTTGAGAGGATGAAGTACAAAATTCAGGAGTTTTAGGGGCTCGTTGTTATTTGTTGTTCCCCTATCCTTGTTGTTTCTTGTATTAAACTGAACATAAAATATCTTGGTCATTCTTTTCCCTGTTGTTTCCATATTTTTTCTTTAGGCTTACTTCTGATCGACAGTGAAGCTCTAATATAAATTATATGCCTATACATGAGTGACATTATCAGTCTAAATGAGGAGGTATTATGCATTTTGACGATTCATTCTTTACTATAATGCAAAATTGCTGGATTATGTTTGCTTCTAACGCAATGTCAGGTCCATGTGCTTGCATTGGTGTTCATGAGTTTATCCAAATTCATGTGTACCAAATTTGCAGATACTTGGGAACAATTTTTAACACTAAAAATGATACAGTGTTACACTATACGATCACTCAGTTCAGACTGTTAACAATTCATGGTTTCTTTTGCATCATTTCCTCCCACATTCTCATTCCACAAATTCTTTCATAATCATTAGTCATTCAACCCCTTTAAGCTTTTCCGTAGTTACGTTAGATTGTAAATCATACAAATATCGATTTATTGTGGTATTTTATTTGCGTTATTTCTTAGCCCAATACTTTAGGTGATATATATTTGTTTTAATTTTTTTATTTTCAGTGCTACAAGAGTGTCATATCGTTATCACCTTGCTCTTAGTCCTTTGGATGGAACATTGTACATCTCAGATCCAGAATCTCACCAGATCATTCGTGTGAGAAACACCGATGACTACACGGATCCTGATCACAATTGGGAGACGGCTGTTGGTTCTGGAGAACGATGCTTGCCTGGAGATGAGGCTCATTGTGGCGATGGAGCTCTAGCTAGAGATGCAAAACTGGCATATCCAAAAGGTACGAGATAACTATAAGGGGAAAAGAAAGGTTAATAATTTTTTAATAAGAGGTTGGTTTGTGGAATATTAAAAAAATACACTTATGTATCTCTCCTCTTATAGTACAATAAACGCTTATCTTTGCTTTTGTTGAAAACTACTCAGCTATTGAATTAACAGTTAAGGAGATAATTATGCCAGATTTTTCAAAATGTTTATCGTTGTAAGCATGAATCCTTTAGACATTCTGGCTAGGTAGCACCAAATTGATATATAAAGATTACGTATAACTAAAGCTAATTTCCCGTAAATCTAACTTATATATTCCCTGTTTCAAGTTTCATTGGTGTGAAGTTCCGAACAGTATTCGCATGGAATTTGAAATTATTGCTGAAGAAGAAATAATCCCGTAATTGATTAAATCTTTTTTCTCTTTTTAAAATCTAAGTTCGCTGCCTTGTAACATGAAATAGTAGAAATACAATCATACATTTTGTGTGTGCCAACACCTTTGTCAATGACTTCTGAGTACTACTAAACTGGAGTCATATGTGAACGTTACTGTCTTCCTGTGGAGCCTTTCTCAGAAAAAAAAATAAATTAATTAATAAATAAACCAACCTCACTTCTCAAAAATAGGAATTCTCACAAAGATTCCACATTAAAGGCTTGACATACTAAAAATAATACAAAATTTACCATTTTTCTTCTGATAGTTTTTCATAAGTGAAAGGAGTTAATGAAATGCAATTTACTACAATCATATAAAATGTTATTCTACAACGAGAAAATATGAACCTGAAGAATTTTCAATGTTGCCATCCGTAGAAATTACAGTGTTGCCAGAATAGCATTTCCCCCAAGCGACTAAGTTAAGGCAGCGACTAGAGAAGCGAACTCAACTGCATTTGATTAGTATCATGTTGTTTTGGTATCCTGTGAACTACTTCTTAAGTAACATTGGGTGATTGTAGTTTTAGTACTTCAGGATACAAAGGAAAACAGTTCATATTTGAGCTATTCAGTATGTATCGTATAACATCGGTCAATAGTTTTGGTTTAATTAATTAATTTATTTATCATAAATTTTCATTTTTTTTCTTAATAGTGTTTATGAAGTTGAAAATGCGTCTATTTTCAGAAAATAATGTGTATTTTAATATTTATCGTCGTTAAAATGTTTTTATGACAAATCAAATTGACATAAGAAAATACTTTACTAGAGTATAACTCTTACTTAATTTGGAGAATGATTTTCTTATAGCAGCTAAAAATATGAATGTTGTCTATCCCAAAGCTAAACATTTTCTTGTTGAAAATGAAAATCAAGCTTATTCGGTTATTTGATTATTATCCTCATGAAAATGATATTAAGTATATTAAACTTTTGAGCTTAAAAAGATGTGTTAATATTACAGGAAATTAAAGTGTTATAACTTCATTTACAGTAGGTTTTATATATATATATATATATATATATATATTTCTGCCGCATTTTTCTGCTTCTTCGTATTCCCTAATGATGATAAAGAAAAAAGCTCAACACTCGATTTGTTTTTTTGTGCTGCATTTAAATTGGTTTCGCTTCTAGTTTTAGTGTTGAAAAGAAATTCAACTTCACCATTCACACTGTCCAAATGACCTCATAACGTTTAGAAGTTCAGCTTTTCTTGGAAGGTGACATTACTAAAAGGAAGTAAAAGCTTAAAAATCATTGTGAAAACATTTGGCCAGCTTTCAGCTAGAATTTTTAAATTGATTATTTTATTAACTATTCTTATAATTACAACTTCTCTCTTTCTCTTTTAAAATTTCAACTTTTTTTTTTTTTGTTTTTTGTTCTTTTATCCTTGTTTCTTATGACTGCTTTATAATGCAGTCAAATCATTGGGAGGGTTTTACTCTTCTCTTCTTTTCATTTTACACAGTTCTAAGTACTATTTTTCTTAATTCATGATTAATATACTTTGTTAGATGTTTAGCATTAAGATGTTGATTATAACAGTGTAAATTTCTGCGAATTTGTTTTAGTATGTCCGCATTAGAACTTTTTGTCGTAACCATCTATACATTAGCTTATATTTACCTTCAATCCAACTGTTGAAATTAGTCCGCAATTTATACAATAACAAAATATTCATTTTTTTCAGTACTGTTTAAAGCCAATGATTCTAGACACCTGAGAGATATTATGACATAGTTGCAGTAGGTTTGGTAATTTCTAAGTAACTCGTTAGCTATTGAAATTAATCTTTTTTAATTATAAATATTTTTTTTTTTACATTTGTAGGAGTCGCAGTATCTTCTGATAATGTGGTTTATTTCGCCGATGGAACCAACATTCGTATGGTTGATAGAGATGGTATAGTTACCACTGTGATTGGGAATCATATGCATAAAGCACACTGGAAACCGATACCTTGTGAGGGAACATTAAACGTAGAAGAGGTAAATAATACAGTGTTCTAGTTGTTCATTATTTTAACTTAACAATAAAACTGACCTTACGATATCTATATATTTATTCAGTAAAATATTTCAAGATTTTTTTCTGTTTCTTTCAACTATCACTGAGCTCAGTGGAAACAAACACACTAGAACTCACATATCTAACAGTCAAAATTGAATCTAAAGAAATTGTTACTTTTTCATACAAAACCAGAGCAGAGTACCTGTATAATCATTACCTAAAATGCACTCGCATAACTAATTGTTCAGAAACCAGAACGCATGAAGTTATAATAATATAATTGTGAAAACAAATAACGATGAGTATCCATTGAGCAGTAAGCATTTACAGAACATAAACTCCATTATATTCTTTTTTATGTTTAGTCACTCCTTTTATTTCACTTACATTGAATGGCTGATAAGAATAATAAGTTTAGTATGTATTTATATTTCCCTATCATTCTAAAATCATAGCTTGTTTCTTAGATAGATATAATAAAAAACCATAGCCAAAGTAACCACTCAGATCTACCACACAGAACATAACAGAAACCTTTACAGCAGAAAGAACTACTGGACCACAATTTTTGGATCAAAGGCTTCAATATATTTCAATCAAAAAAATTCTTATAAACCTTATATCTGGTGAACTACATATAGTGTATCCAAACCCAAACTATCAGTTAACTCATTAACTTATTCTGTTATATATATATATATATATATATATAAAACTCGATTTAGTGGCCGTTCAAAAATTTTGTGACCCCTGATCAATTGTATCAAAAGATCCAATATATTTCAATCAAAAATTTTCATGTAAGCCTTATATCTGGAGAACTACATATAGTGTAGCCCAACCCAAACTATGAGTTAATCAGTATGCTGCTTATTCCGTAGAAAATTCGAAAATTTGATTTAGGGACCGTTCAAAAATATTTGGCCCATGATCCAAAAAACTAATTATTGGCCAAGATCGCAATCTTTTCATCCATGTTTAGTTTTCGTAAAGTACTTGATTCTACTTATTTTCCTCTCAGTGCCTTGAAATTTTATTGATTAATGCCTCTTGTACACTCATTTTTAATACTTTAACAATAACATTTTTCTATACTTTATTTAGCTAGTCTTTCTCAAAGTGGGGCAGAAATTCTTATTAATTCAATTCTGCTATGCGGCTTTTCAATTGTTTTACTAAGGTATGAATTTTATTGCTAACATTTTATATGTTGAGTACACTAATTTAATTTAAAGTCCACATAACAATATTTTACTATTACTCTGGAATTACCTGAAAACATTAAACGCTTCGTGTATTCCGGTATCCTAGGCTAAGAATAAAATTATTTGCTTATCGAATCTCAGATTGTTTTGTTTGTTTGTGGGAATATTACATTATTTTTTAAAAAGTATTTTTCTTGTACTCTCTTAAGGGAAAAAATTCAAAAAGTGAAATAAATTTTTTTAGTTTAACGTTTGATGATTAAGGTCTTTAGGCTAAATGAAGCGGATGAACAGTGAAAATGAACGACTGTGAAATATTTGTGCTCTCCCACCGGAAATCGAACCCAGGGCCACGTGCACTAAAGACACACACGCTGTTCATTATCCATTTTTATGAAAAGTTAACTAATCAACAGAATATTCCTTAATAACTTTTCCCCGTAATTATCCTTCTTCTTCTTCTTTTTCTTTTTTTTACTTAATTTCACTTTCACTTTTTCTCTACTCCATTTTTTACTTTACACGACAAGGACACGGACACAATGATAAAGGGCGGTTAAAATTCCACATATTTATCTCCCTCTGTTAATAGAACCCAAAACCATGCGCATCAAAGACACAGGCGTTAGCTACTAGACCAGCAAGGAGAGCGGCCACTATACCAGTGGGAGGGGATAGAAAATTTTCAATTTAATTCAATATTAAAATTGAAATCTTGATAACTTGTAGTATAATTTTAGGTAGCAGGACAGAAGTTTCAAGTATAACTTCCCTACCTACCAAACATAAAAATTTGAAAGTTTTTTTTTTTTTTTTTTTTTTTTTTAATTTGTAAGACATAACAATTAGTATGTATTTTCAGTACTCGTGAGTATTTTCATAATGTTTTGTTTTCAGGTTCATCTGAGATGGCCAACAGAACTCGCTATTAATCCATTGGACAACTCATTGCATATTATTGATGATCACATGATATTGCAGTTAACACCAGATGGTCGGGTGAAGGTAGTTGCTGGAAGACCTTTACATTGTCCGACACCTGCTGGAGGATATGATATAGAACTAGCAACCCACGCTACCCTTGTAATGCCTCAGAGCATCGCTTTTGGTCCCAACGGAGACTTATACGTTGCTGAGAGTGATTCTCAGAGAATTAACAGGGTCAGAGTCATTGGCACTGATGGAAAAATCTTCCACTTTGCAGGAGCTGAATCAAAATGTAATTGTTTAGATCGAGGCTGTGACTGTTTCGATGAAGATCATTTCCTAGCAGCAACATCCAAATTTAATACTATTTCTTCCATTGCTGTTACACCTGATGGAATATTGCATATCAGTGATCAAGCAAACTACAGGATACGATCCGTGACCTCAAGCATCCCTGATGCTGATCAGCTAAGAGAATACGAAATATTTTCGCCAGAAACCCAGGAGATCTATATTTTTAATAGATTCGGGCAGCATATAGCAACGAAAAACATCCTTACTGGTGAAACGATTTACATGTTTACTTATAATGTAAATACAAGTAACGGAAAGTTAAGTACCGTCACAGACGCTGCTGGTAATAAAGTATTCTTGCTAAGAGATTATTCTAGTCAAGTTCATTCTATTGAAAATACCAAAGGTCAAAAGTGTAGACTGAAGATGACACGAATGAGAATGTTACATGAACTTAGTACTCCAGACAATTATAATGTAACTTTTGACTATCACGGATCAACAGGGTTGTTGAAAACAAAGCTTGATAGTACAGGCAGAAGTTACGTTTACAATTACGATGAATTCGGTAGGCTTACATCAGCTGTCACACCAACAGGACAAGTCATAAATTTGTCCTTTGATCTTAGCATCAAAGGCGCTACAGTGAAGGTTGCTCAAAATGATAGGGAGCCAGTGTCTATGCTTATCAAAGGATCAACTGTTATAACAAAATATGGTAAGTAAAATTTCAGTGTAAATATGTAATATAGATAAAAATGCTTCTCTCTGAGTTTTATCTTCGCACAGATATTATTTTTGTTTAAGAGGGATCAGAAGTGGACATAGCCGGTATGGATCAAGAGCGCCGGTTTAACATGGATTATAACTGGTTCATATTAGCAATGCTGTCTTAAATAACTTGAACTAGAAAAACAAATAATCGAACAAAGCGACGTTTATTCTAAAATAGTAACTGTGTAACAGTTTCGCTAAGTAACTGAACATATTGGCTTCATCAGAGAGTATAAAAACAAAAGAGAAAGTTGCATATAAATATAACAAGATCCCGAAAAAATTGTTCTGAACGCTGATTGGCTGATCAAAACGGATTCTGCCAATCATAACAAAAGTGAAATCACCATTGATCCATTTCCCCTCCCTGTTCCGATAGAAAACCAAACTACAAATTAACTCTTTCCAATAACTTGCCCCACTGTTTGTCAATTTCACGTCCTGCATTCCAATTCATAACACCGATTTTCTCTTTTTCAATGAATCCGGGCTCTTTCCACTTTCTTATTAATCCTTTGTTCCCGTGCTAACACTTCAACAGGACGTTTATTCTCTCTTGTTTTTACAGTGTCTAATTACAAGCATAAATAATGCAATTACTATACTTGTTCGTTTCGTAATACGTAGAATATCCATTCAATCCCTTCCTGGGGTCATTATCAGAAAGAAGGTGAAGATGATTTTGAAAAAAGAATGATAGATTCAGATTTACTATAGGCATTTTCTGGAGAAAATCTGTAGTACATCTGAAGTCTCATTGCCTTGTTTAGGTGGTAAGGTAAATTAACAATGAAAATCATTACAATCATAAAGGTTTAACAATAATTTTACGTTCTGCAACAAATTTTTTGAAAAATTTCAGTAATGTTTAGCCAACTTTATTTAGATTGCCTTAATCTAAATCAACAGAGAATTTAATTTTCGGTTCCTTTTTTTCTTTTTAAAAGTAACGTGTTTCAAACATATAACTTTTTGAAATTTTGAAAGACATCAATAAGCATAATAAATGCAATATTTAATCAGAATTTCTGAGCGCCTTCCATTGTTTTGTAATTTCAAGTTCAAATAACCTTGTATTGTGATGAAACTCATTTGTTTGCAAGAGAAATATAAGTAAAATATAAGTAAGTCCTGATAACATTTTCAACTAAAACTAAATTAAATATAAATTGATTCACTGGGTACTATGGTTGACCCATGGAAGAACTTTCTGTAATAGGCTAGTTTCAGGTAAATATACAATCAAATCCTTTATATCAATTTAGGTAAGGAAACAATTCCTATCGTTATACTATTCCATATTTTATTTAAATGACATATATAGCATAGTATAATAGGGAACCTCATGCGAATTAATTAGGGTATTTTGCCTGCAATCAGTGGCAACGAAAATCATTACAAACTACTGATGTGAAAGCTATCGCGAAATCATTAGCAGGCTTTACATATTAACACTACCTTTTATTTACATGTATGAAATATTATGTACGGTTAGGAAACATTTAATAGAATAAGTAAATAAATAAAATATAGCCATACATAACTACAATACAATGAATAAAGGCGATCTTTTTGTAATTAGAAGTAATTCCTCAAAATTTTCAAAATCTATAATAGTGAAAGAAATTTAAGATGTAGAACCGTCTTCCATCAAAGGTTAAAAAAAAAAAAAAAAAAAAAAAAATCAGGAAAGTTTTCCGAAACATATTAAAGGATACATTTTACAGTGTAAAGGAATACATGATCACAATCTTGAAAATTTTAGTTGACTAAATTGCTTCATATAATCGTATTAGCAATTGAAACCAAATCGTATAAAACTTCGCATTTTTGTACAACTATCATTGTATAAATTTTTGTACTCTTCATTGTATCGCAATGTGAGTTCATATATTGATTTTTTTTTTTTAAATTTTTATTGAAGGTATTATTTATTGTTTATCTTACTGACAAGATCAATGCCTTGTATCATTATGTACAAGTAGCATTGAAGGAACGCAATAAACTGAATTGAACTTCATAAGTTACAGAATCAAACAACAGTTAAATATGTGTTCAATTCTTTTATATATATTTTAGTTTTAAAAAATATTTCTGTAACTTTAAAATACCACTTTGTCGTTAAAGGTGAAGCAGAACATAGAACAATGGTTTTGCCTGATGGAAGCGTGGTGAATGCAGCTCCGTGGTCGCACACAATTAACACAGAGACTGTTCCTTACACAGTTCTCTCAGATATTCATCCAGTGATTGGAGAGAGCTTCCCAGTTCCTGCCAAACAAAAGACGGAAATTGGAGACGATCTTGCAAACAGATTTGAATGGCGATACTTCTTGCGACGTGAGGGCAAAGGGAAGAACAAGCAAGTTGTACAAATTGGTCGAAAACTAAGAGTTAATGGAGACAACTTGTTGACTCTTGAGTACGATAGAGAAACTGGAACTGTTGCTGTATTCATGGACGATCGAGTCGAACTTTTAAATATTACGTATGATGAAATGGCGAGACCTGTGAGATGGGGTCCCAGGTGAGTTATCTACTTGGCTTAGATTATTCATGGTTTAGTAAGGTTTCAGCAATAATTGAAGCAGTGCACAATACTTGTCAGTGAACTACTGATTAAATAATTATAATATTGTAATAATGCAATTATGTAAGAATAGCGTACGATACACGAGATTCTATAATACAAGAGATTAGAACAATTAGGTATTATATATCAAAATGTAATATATTATTTATTATAATGTAATATATTATAAGGCATTAGGTGTTAGTAATCTGGGTAGCTATTTAATGAAAATATACTACTGCCAATAAAAATTAGAACATAAAGAAAATTCGAAATTTGTTAGAGAAGTATCTTATTGGTATAAGAGTGAAATGATCTACAACATACAACAGCAACCGGGAGCCGAGCAAAACATACAAAGATCAATTTCGCGTGAAGCCAAAGTTTTCAACTGATGGAACCATATGGGAGAGTCTTTGATGTGGGATTATGAATCAGCTATGTTCGGTAGGCAAGAGACTAATTGGATGCACGAGCCAAAAAACGATGCAACATAAGGCCCATTAGGACTTATCGGATGCTGCATGTTACATGTTGCTGCGCGTTGTAACGAATCCACTTAGAAACTACAAGCCCAGTAACACCAGCAAACGAGGCCGAAATTCTTTTTCAGTGGCAATGCCTCTACCTAGACATCATCTGTTGTGATGTAGATCAAGAAATATAAACTACCCTTTTCAATAAAAGAGAAGAGGGGGGAGAAAAAATACCCCCCCCCCAAAAAAAAATTATCTGCCCCTCCGCTTACCTTTCGAAGAAATTGAAGCTGGCGTCGTCAGTAAATAGGCCAGTAATGTAACGGCAGCTGGTCAACGTCTCGTTAATGTGTATTAGAGAGGAGCGGGAACAGAAAATTATCATGTTAGCTACATTGCATGTGCTGTAAATCTAGTTGAGGATTTTATTTCATGCATCGCCAATGATAAATTTCAAATAGTTTTGATAATAATTTTATTATTTATACAGAGGATACCAAGATGCACTAATTTTGGAGAATTTTCAGTTATTTATTATTAATCTTGTAATGATTTTAGTTAACGTTTAAATGGGTGTTGTATTTAAAGAGTCATCATCGTGGAAAAGAGTGTAACGGAGGAAATACACGGTAGTAAACGTGCTTATCATTATCTGTAATTGAAGAGAAATAAGGCGTAATTTTGTTGGAAGTATGGTTCAGTTATGACCTTCGAGGAGCAATAACATATACAATTTACTCTATCACTACTTTGAACCTTTATCTCATTAGTTATTATTTTTAAAACTATTGAATTAATTTGTTGAAGGGTGAAACTATTAACTAAATTATTTTGTATTTTATTTCAGTCGCAATGGCATATTTGCTCCCGTTGAACTGGAATATGATCGCTTCAGCCGAGTGACAAAATGGAAATGGGGTGACATGACTGAAAGCTATGGCTTTGACAGAGCAGGAAGGTTAGATGAGATACGATATGCAGATGAAACCGCAATGAAGTATGCTTTCAAGGACATGTTTAGTAATTTGGTAAGTATCTTGTCTTTATTTTGGAAAGGGAAATAATAATAAACTCGCAGACATTTGATTCGATATTAATTATGTGTAAGGTCTACCAATAAGAATGTCAGAATTTTAACTGATAGAATAAAAACTACAAGTAAGGGTGAAATACCGTATACGCTCGCGTAAAGTCCGGGATCGAACTTTAGAGATAACATTTAAAAAAAACTGTATAATGTTCACATCCTAAAAATCACATATTTCTTCTACATGAAAACACAAATTATGGGTATTTTTGTTATATTCCTTTTTAGTCACGATGAAGAATGATCTTATCTGTATAAAAAGGAAAGAAACGAATCATGTACACTTTTAAAGAGAAATAGTGCATTTGTTTTGTTCTCAGTTGGCAGAAGGAACTCAATGAAAAAGAGAGACGTTGCATTATATTCTCTTGGAGATGTCCTTCATTCAGTTAATTACCAGTATTACATACAAGGTTCGAACAGCAATTTATGTCAAAAATCAAAGATGGAAAATTGCGGCCCTTTCTGAATAACCCGCGTGAAGTCCGCACCGTATTTTGGATTTGCAAGTTTAGTGAAAAATAGTGCGGACGTTACGCGAGCGTATACAATAGTTTTCTTTTTATATGGAAAGCAATCAGTGCCGTTATGTTCTGAAGATAATGTCATTTAAATGTCCTCGTCTCCTTCGTGGGAGTGGATACAGAAGGTTTAATTTTGCACCAGTTTTGCTTATATATTAAGCGATAAATTCGCAATAGGCTTCTAGTGTTCTCCTTCAGTTTACGTATTATTCGTGGCTTATTTTCATAGACTGGGGTAAACTTCAGATAACTTCATAGATAATAATTCAAGGGGCGAAGAGGCAGTGAGATCATATGGTCTAGGCGGCCAGTTCACGTCACCATTTCTTGACACAATGCGTCCGGGTAACTTTTCGTGCAATAAGTCCATATTAGTATGAATTGTATATTTTTGCGTGCTAATTTATCAGACTACTGCACACAGCTGTCACTGTTTACTATCACAGATCCGGTCAGTGTTGCCAGAACACTAGGTTCTTATTGGTAAACTCTTTAGTAACTAACTAACCAACTAACTCTATGGCCTATGGAAACCGGAGGTTCAATGCCGCGTTCACAAAGGCTCTCCAGTGACTTCTATCCTTAGCCAATTGGATCCAGTTTCTGCTTTGTATTCCTGATCCATCCATCTTAATATTGTCCTCCCATCTGCGCCTAAGTCTTCCTAACGGTCGTTTTCCGGTTGGTCTTCCAGTTAAGACTTTAAAAGCATTCCTACATCCTGGCTACATAACCTGCCCACATGAGTTTCCTAAACTTGATGACCCTAACAATGTTTGGTAAACCGTATAAATTATGTCTTTAGTAACAAAAGGAACGTAATAATATATGAGAAAACAGATTTTACTTAAAATTCATTCCTTCTTTCCTTCGTCATTATTACTAAATAGATCCAGTTTATGTTGAATGAAGGCAATGGGATATCCACTCAAGCATTGTTTTTGTCCATCAGTTGTTATTTTCCTATCAATATATTGGCCCAGTATCACTTCAGTGATTTTATTGCCGCTATAATATCCATTTCTGTCTACTCCATGATCCATGTAATTCTTTTCTTATTAGTTGTGTTCGAAAACATAACAAAAATTATTGTCTCTCCAAAAATTTCTCGCAGTATAGAGACAATTTCGTTTATCCAGCACTTGCAACTTTATTTGGAAGTTTTATGGTGCTTTTCACTGGGGGAGGGGTTATAATACGATGGGAAGTCAAAAAGTTCCCGGAGTTCTGTTATAGCTCTTTATTACCACAATATAAGTACATATTCATTTTTTTCACCTTCGAAGTTGACATCTTCGGAACACACACACACACACATACACTTGTTCTATACCGCTCCTGCGATTGGTGGAAACACCGACGGAAGTTCTCTCTTGGTATCTTCTAAAGTTCATCCGTCGCGTTAGTTTTGATCTCACTGCGAAACGGAAAAAGCCCGTTTTTATCTTTGGAAAGAGCCAAATATCCGTTGGTGCTAAACTGTTTTTAAGGCTATCAAAGTCTCAGAAGCAGATTTTCCCCAATTTGCACCTGAACTTGATGTTTGCGCGTTGCTCAATCTATGAAATTGCACCAACTGAACAGTCACTACAGTCACTACACACTCATTCGTTCAGCTATATTACTCATACACTGCCTATTATGACCTTTTTCGAATTTATAATTAGGCAACCTAAGGACTACTGTACAAGCTTCATTGTAATTGCATCACAAATGCTAAAACTAGAACATTTCGAGAACTTTCTGAATGCTCCTCGTTATTAAAATAATAATAATAATAATAATAATAATAATAATAATAATAATAAATAAATAAATAAAAAAAATAAAGGTGCTTTCCATGTTTCGTTAATTGATTGTTTTGAGCATTGTGTAATTGATTAATTAATTGTTATGTTACTTATACTCACCTATAATGTGACCTGAAAATCCTAAAAGGATTGTTATATTCCTAGTATAATTACGGTAAACAATCCTGTTGCTTTCACTAGCTGTAAAGTAATGAAGAGCTTTTGCTTCATAAATATTTTTTTAATATTTAATTCAGGTTTTTATGTTGGTACCGCTAAATTGTAGATCAATGTGTAGTGATTAATATTTCAAATAACTTCTTACTGATTTTAGTACATTTTGTGACAAAAGGACTGAACTGAATAAAATGTGAAAAATGTTTGTGATAAAACATTAAACGATATGTTTTTGAAGAGAGAACTTCTTTGCAACAGACTATGCGATTGAGTCTAAAATATCTGCTCTATTCGTAGACTAATTTTACTGAAAATTTTCTTGCAACAGAGTGTACAATTGATTCCAAAAGCAGAACTAATTTTACTGGAAATAGTTTTGTAACCACCAAACATATAACTAACATTGAATTAGCATAATAATGACAAGTTGTACGTTAAAAAAAAAAAGGGAATTTTTGCACTAGATTGTATAATTACATTCTAAAATCGATTGTGTCATGTACATGTGTATATAGTAACAATATCCGAATTCATTGTATAACTTCAGTACAAAAAATTTCGTAGAAAATATTGTAATCTAATTAACAAATTGTTTCATAAGGAACAAGACCCTCAATGCAATTTGCAAGACCCTCCAGATATTTGCTTTCGTAAGATAAATTTCTTTGTCATTTTGCTACTAATAAATCTCACATTACCTGTTTAAGACTTATTTGCTAATTTTTTTGTTTTCTTTTAGCCCCTGAAGGTCACAACACCTCGAGGGAGCGACTATTTCCTTCAGTACGACGAAGCAGGAGCCCTGCAGTCTTTAACCACTCCACGAGGCCATATCCACGCATTCTCCTTGCAAACGTCTTTGGGTTTCTTCAAGTATCAGTACTTCTCACCAATGAATCGTCATCCGTATGAAATTTTGTACAACGACGACAGTCAAATTTTGGCCAAGATTTATCCACATCAATCAGGGAAGGTTGTCTATATTTACGACAAAAATGGACGATTGGAGACAATACTTGCAGGATTTTCTTCCACGCATTATAGTTATCAAGATAACACGGGATTAGTGAAAGACATTGACATAAGAGAACCCAATTTTGAAATGAAACAGGAATTCAAATATCATGCAGGTTTGATGAAAGAGGAGAAATTGAAATTTGGCAGTAAAACTGGTTTAGATAATGCTCACTTTAAATATCAATACGATGGGAACGCAAGAATTTCGGGAGTGGACGTTGAAGTTAATGGGAAAGATCTTCCGCCTTTGCGAATTAAGTATAATCAAAATTTTGGAGTTTTGGAAAGTGTTAGTGATCTTCGTTTATATAGAAATACTTTCAATCGATCTGTTTTACAGGACACTAGTAAACAGTTCTTTACAATAACCGATTATGATCGACATGGCAGAATAAAATCTGTCCTGATGAACATTAAAACATTAGATGTTTTTAGAATGGAACTAGAGTATGATAAACGCAATAAAATTAAGAATCAAAAATATATGTTAAGTGGAACGTCAATGGTGGATCGTATTACTTATAACTCTGATGGACATGTTCTAGAAGTAGTAGGAAGTGGTAATTGGAAATATGTGTATGACGAGAATGGAAATGTGATCGGTGTGATTGAACAAGGCGAGAAGATATCATTAGGTTATGATAGTGGTGATCGAGTGGTGCAGTATGGTGATGTTGAATTCAATAGTTACGACGGTCGAGGTTTTGTTGTGCGTCGCGGTGAGCAAAAGTACCAGTACAACTCAAAAGGACAACTTGTCCATGCTCTGGAAAAGCAAAAATTCCAGACGTGGTACTTTTATGATGATAAAAATCGTCTCATATCGTGGCATGATGATCATGGCAATGTGACTCAATATTTCTATGCAAATCCTAGTATTCCAGATCATGTGAGCCACATTCATTTCCCCAAATTAGGAATAACATACAGACTGTTGTATGATGAAAGGAAGATGTTGGTATCAATTGAAACAGGAGAGAAAAGGTTTTACGTTGCAACTGATCAAAATGGCTCTCCTCTGGCCATCTTTGATACAAATGGCAAAGTTGTGAAAGAAATACATAGGACTCCTTTTGGTAAAGTTGTCAAGGACACAAATCCCGGTTTCTATCTTCCGATTGACTTCCACGGAGGATTGTTAGATGTTACGACTGGCCTTATCTATGTGGAAAATCGATTATACGATCCAGTAGTTGGTCAGTGGATGACACCTGCTTGGGAAGAATTGGCAAACAAGCTTACAACTCCAACAGATGTCTTCATTTATAGATTCCACAATAATGATCCTATCAACAGAAAGCAAAATATTTCATACATGACAGGTAAGTTGCTCTATTTTTGTTAAATATACAAGTCCACACATACAGGTATAATGTGTTATGTGTTGTCACAACTAACTTCGTTAGTGACAAATGGACTAAGGCAGCGTTTCTCAAACTTGTTTTCAAGTGGGAACAACTTTATTAGGCAAAATGGTTTACAGATCATTCTACTCTTATCCCTTTCAAAAGCAAATTTTTCATTATTTGTGTTTTAAGCATATACCAATATATTTTAAAAACAGTATAAATTAATTCGCCTTAGTTGTATATTGTTATGTATTGGTTTGTGTTTTTAATAATTGAATGCTATCGAGACTATTTCAAAATTATCTATATCAGGGTGTCCATACATCTATAAAAGCCTTAAAACCATGAATAAGCCGTGGATTTCGTATACAATGTAAAAACCTGGGAAAAGCCATGAATTTTGTTATCAAACCTTGAAAGTGTAGAAAATTTTCAAATAATAGAAAAAAATATTATCAGAAGAAAATAAAAGTCATTTTGAGTCGCAGAACTATGCTTTGTAAATATTTCAAATTTAATAGTTCCCTGAAATTTAATAGTTTCGGTCTCGTACCGGCCAGATTTTCTTGTTATGCGATCAGTAAAGGTTATTTTTATAAACTTTCCGACCATAAAATTAAAAAGTTTTGAGCCGCGAAAACAGTGAATTCATTTATTTAGTGTGGGAACCCTGTATACATGCTGTTAGAATTTATATTACATTTACCTTAATAAATTGTATAACCTATTACTTGCAATATCTACAGCTGTTTGAATTCTTAACTATAGTGTGTAGTTCGCAATTCACATTGAATTACATTTTTCCTGTCGTGCTTTTTTGGGACTAATGTTCAATTTACGAAGACCAGAAAGGTAGACGTCGAAAACCACTTGTAATCCGCAAACTATAGTTTGAGAAACGCTGGGTTAAGGAAAGTATTATGGGCTAGAAATTGGTATAAAAAAAATCATTAAAATTGGTTCTCATAAATATTAAGTGACAATGTAAAGGAATTTTTGCATCAAAGAAATAGTTTGTTTTGAAATGTGTAATATGTAATGTCTCGAAAATAATATAGTAATTTCTTTAACATGAATATATTAAGTATATTGACGTAATATTTACGTAAACAATTTTCATTTCTGTCGATTTCAATCCGGAAACTAAATTTTCTTAACTCAGTAATCCCTTGACGAAGTTAGTTGTACATAAGATGTTTTAAGGAAAAAGGAAAGAAGCTGTTATGCCTGTTTATTTTTAATTAAGGTTTTAATTTTAATTTTTCTTTATTAGTACAGTTAATCCAGTGGTGCCCACCCCCTCATGTCCATGACGCACCCCCCTCAATTGTCTATCCGTAGGTGTTCTTCCATGAAAAAGAATCTTTTCGATTAATTTTACACCCCCTCAAACATAGATTTTTAACCCCCCAAATATTTCAATGACGCAGTTTGCGTCATAGCCCCCCTTTGTGGGCACCCCTGGTTAATCAATTTTATTTATTAATCAAATGAACAAGTTATGTAAAATTTTATTTGCATTATTTAATATATGTTTTTGCTGAAATTGACTTAATTAATCTGAATATTTGTATTTCTTTTTACGTTTAAATATCTACTATTGCATCTTGTCGTGTGATTAGAATTTCTGTCTTTGAAAGATTGGTACTGTACTTTTGAAAGTCGAAATATTTCTTAATTCCTTACCTTTATTCCAAATATTTTATTCACTTGCATAGTCTCCTAGATATGCTTATCGAGACCTTTCTCTTGTTTTTCTTTAAGCAAAATCCACTCCGAAAATGCCGTATTAAAGATATCTAATCAAGTTTCTTCACTTCTCTGTGGTTCTTAGAATCCGTCTCTTTTCGTTTACTTTCTCCAAATTTCGTCATCCGTTTTCTTTTTATCGAGGAGATACGCAACAACCCTCGGCAACACCATATTTGAAACAAGTATAGTTTTATATATTTTTTTTTTTAAAAAAAAAAAGTGTACAAATGTAAAAGTAAACAACCTAATATATATATGTGGCTTTTCTCGAGGTTCTCCCACATTTGCATTTCATCAGTTCTTTTCATAATCATTCACTTTCACTAATCATCCGTCTCCTTCAGCCTACAGGGCATAACCATAGAACAAAAAATTGATAGATTTCATTTTCGTTTTTTCAAAGTATCACAGTAAAAAGTTGAAAATTGTTTCTTTCTTAATAATTTTTTTAAAATTAAAAGTAACAGTACTACAGTTTTATTATCAGCTACATAAAATGTCAGTATATTATTTACAAAGATACACATATCTAAAAAGAACTGTAAATTGTAACATTCCCGGACCAGGATCATTTTAACACAAATTAACAATAATGCCGATATAGAGAGATTGATAGTGCATTGATGGGCCATAATTTCCTGCATTAGAAATGTTTACTGCCACCTTTGTCTGTAATTAACTACTTATTATCTTATGGCAGTATTTTGATTCAACTAATATGGCGCTTTTATTATTGTGCTGGAAATAAGATTCTCTTGATGTAAACTCTTAATGTTATCGATTTATTGGCATCAATACAAATATACTAAGTCAGAGGAAAACCAATATTTAGCAATAATTTCAGAGTTGACTTAATTTATGTACAATGGCTATAGTGTAGACAGTGATGGTGTTATGAAAATTTGTAGATATGTCCGAAAGAATATTATTCTAAAGAATTTGTGAGTATCCTTTTTTTTGAATGTTATTTGAATATGTTTTTACTTTGATTGATATGATTTTTTAAAAAAAGTTCATTAAATTACTATCATGGAGAATACATGTTTACAAATGTTCTTTTCCTTCTTTGAACAGATCTTCCTAATTGGCTGAAACTCTATGGTTACGACGTCGACAAAATGTTAGGATCTGTCTACACGCCGAAGATGGTTTACAGACCCAATGCTGACATCACTTCCCCTCAATTGTCTCCTGAATTCGGAGTGATATCAGGTTTAGAGTGCATTGTGGAGAAAGTGAATGAAAAATTTAAAGACCTTGGATTTATACCAAAGCCGTTGTTGAAACTGGAAACGAAAACTCGAAACCTTCTACCAAAAGTTGCCTATAGGAGGGCAGTTTTTGGAGAAGGTGTGTTAATATCTCGTGTTGGTGGTAAAGCAATGGTGAGTGTTGTGGAAGGTGTTAATAGTGTAGTGCAGGATGTAGTTACATCAGTGTTTAACAATTCATACTTCCTTGACTTGCATTTTAATATCCATGATCAAGATGTGTTTTATTTTATAAAGGACAATACTCTTAAAATTCGAGACGACCAAGAGGAACTTCGAAGGCTTGGTGGTATGTTTAACATGTCAATTCATGAAGCCGAACACGGAAATGAGTTGAAATTACATAATAATGATGCTGTTATTTACATACGTTACGGCACGGACATAGAACAAGAGCGACATAGAATATTGAAACACGCACATAAGCGGGCTGTGGAACGCGCGTGGGAATTGGAGAAGCAGTTAGTTTCGATGGGTTTCCAAGGACGAACTGATTGGACTGAAGAAGAAAAGGATGAACTGCTGCTGCATGGAGATGTTGATGGTTACGATGGTGTGGACATTCATAGCATTCATCGATACCCACAATTGGCTGACGATCCTAGTAATGTTATTTTCCAGCGCGATGGCAAACGGAAAAGGAGAAAAAGCAGAAGGTCACGCTCACATAGACATGACTCGTGATTTCACTTAGTCAACCACAAAAGTGGAAGCAGAAAATGAAATATTCTGGTGCAGTTTTAGTGGTGACCGTGGTGAAGAAAATATAGTGGGACAAGTAAGAAAAAAATAATCCACATGGACAGGAAATTAGTAAAAGGAGTGGTAAATAGTGTGATAATAAAGAAAGAAATGGAGTGAATTTAGTGCGGATGGATTTATTGCAATGCAAATTTAGAAAAATAAAAAAAGAAATCCAAAATAGCACAATCTGTAACATCATACAGGGTAGTCATCAAATGTAACACAGAAATAACTCACTGAAGACTTAAAATAAATAGGTGTAAAAAATAAAAATTGAAAAAAGACTTTTAAGAAATTGACTGAGTAACTTTTAGAAGCAAACAAATAAAAACAAGTTTTTAAGATAAGACTTCTTTTTTTGCGAATGCAAAATAAACTGCAAAACTCTATGAAAAAGACACTAAAAACTTTTAAAAAAAAGTGTTTGGGTGATTTCTGTTTACTTTATAGCTGTGCCATGTGAGGAATGTATGCCATATGAGACGTCTGATTGGATGAATGTATTGTGCAAAGAAAAGCAAACAAACAATATGTTTAATGAAAACACTGTCTAGGAAAATGAAAAAAAAAAATACTGTGTAATTCGCTGTATTTTAAGTGAGACTCTGCTCTTGTAGTGTACTACTTTATAAATAACAAAAATGCTATATAGCAGCATTTTCCACTTTCACCAAATCACCAAGTAAAACCAATAACATAATTACAACAAAAAGTGCTTTTTTTGGCTCAGCAACTTTTTAGAAGAAAGAATTTCACTCTTTCTTGTCTGTGATTTCCATTAAGTGTTTCTCCTTGTGCTGGGTTTCATCTACATATTTTTCCTCTTTCCTTCAAGAGATGCTAAAAGAATGCTGTATGATTCGTGATTGATTGTTTTTACAGCTATTGCTGTGTTAATAGAAGACTGGAAATTCCCTTAAGAAAAATGTCGTAAGAAAGAGACAAAAAAAATTCTTGTATATAATCTGTAGTTACTGTGCTGTTAAGTACTGATTATTTTTATGTTTCACCCATAATAATAATAATAATAACAACGCTTTATATAATTGGTGCTGCCATATGTTTTTATTAACTTTTTTTTTAGATAGAAAAAAATTGCATCATGTATTTTTGTCTTAACATGCTGACAATGTTTTATAGTCACACGTACTTAAGAAGTTTTAAGTCCCTCCCAATGTGTTCCATTAGTTCTGCAATTACAATAATAATAAAAACTGGTTTTATTTATTTGATTGTTAGCCATTTGTTATAAATAAAAAAAAAAGTAAAATGATATTTTGTCACATGGAAGTGATAGAGAAAAGAACAGGAGTAATAGTATGTTATAATTCATGCATGTGTTCCTTTATATTATGATTATTATTTTTTGACAACGTGAGTAAAAATAATAATAATAATGAACTTTTCACCTCATACAGAAGAATATTTTTGCATGGGTTTGTACGCCCTCATATTTAAAAAAGAACAAAAGCAATACTGTTGAATTAATATGATGTGCAATTCTTGTAAAAAGGCCTCAAAAGTCCCTGGGTCTTCATTATGTAGATAGACTTGTCTATTGGACTCAGGTTCAAAGTACCTAAGGTACATTTTAACATACTTCTTCCCTGATGTTGTATTTATTTAACCAGTGCGCCTCGTGTGTAGGCAAATAGGCATGTCTGGTCAGCAAACAAATTACATAATTGTATATAGAAATAAGCAAGAAAAAAATGTGAATCATTGTATAAATAATTATGTTACTACATGACAAAAAAGACAAGCGGAAAAATTATTAGGATATTTAATAAATGCAACTGACTTGTACTTGTTTGTTTATTTCTTAACTCCTTTATTTCGGAATAAGAATGTAATGAAAGGCTAAGATTGAAATTAGCCTGTACAAAGTGTAATAATATAACACCAATAATATATCGGATGTTCTAATAATGGTGCCCGCGGACCACAGAGCACTATTCTACAACTTAAAATAAAGCAAAAAAAAGGTATAATTGTATACCTTTCGGGTCCTCGTCTGGAGAAGCGAATTGCACTATGTGGGAACGTCGCAGATATAGAACCATAGAGTTGACCTACCAATCCATCAAATAGTTACCTCGATTGTTTCCAGATGGCAGTTAAAGTCGATATATTTTGACACTAGCACCATCTGTTAGCGTAACAATCGATGTAACTGCTTGATGGATTCATAGAGCTATTCTAATGATTCTAAGTTAAATTGCGACGTTGCCACATAGTGAAATTTTGATTCGTCGTAGCGGCTGAAGGAGGCCCCGGAAGGTATGCCATTATATACTATTTTCACTTTTTTTTTGGCCTGAAGAATAGCGGCCTTTGTCTGTGGGCGCCGTTTTTAGAACTCTCGATATAATATAACGAAGGAACAGTGTTGTGTGTAAATACAGTGTTATGTATATGCCAAGCTAAAGTAATTTACGATATATGCCAGTAGTTTAGCATGATAATTTTATTTTTTAGACGCATTTTATATACAGAATTTCTTAGAATTCTTATTAGAACGGTTGCGAGATAATATTACTCAGAAAAGCAAGGATGAAAAACCTATGTACATAGAAGTCAAATTGGACTGAGTTTTCTGGTTACAAGTCTTGCAATCTATCAGAGGATGAACGTTGACAACAAAGGTCTTTTTCTTAAAAAGGGTGTTTACTGAGCATAGTATTCAAAATATCCATTATTGAAATTTCTGCGCAACGTCCCTAACGTTATGAATTATATACCATTAGAAATAACATGCTCAGCTATTCCTACAACCATTAGTGAAGTAAATATGTCACACAATTATATGTGAATGTTAAAAAAACAACCAAAATTATTGATGTTAATCATTTTACAAGTGGAATACACTGCTCAGAATCCAGAAAAAGATCTGGATATTGAAACTGAAAATTGACAAGATTTAGTTACTACCAAAAATTTCAGCAAACAACGAGATTTGGCATAAACAATTAAACAACTATTCAGTTAATACAGCAAGCCGGGGGGAAATAATTAAAAGAAAGAAAAAAGTAACTGTTTTAGTATTGCTTTATAATAACTTTGGTTAAGTTTACTATATATGTAAATATTTACGTTTCGAAAATTATACGGCATGTGTAATTATCTAAGTTTAATGTACACATAATGCTTAATGTGGATTTAAGATCAAAACAGCATTTTCACAAAGTGCTTGTTAGAAGTGAGCAAAATTTCTATAAACTAACATAAAATGAGTCTTAGTTAGTGAAAAAAAGAAAACTTCTGTGTAAGTTTTCCATAGCGAGACGATTTTCAAAAGAAGAAGATTCAAGCACAAGAAATTTACATGATCATATTTGTCCTTATCATTGTTTTCCGTGCAAACGGAATATTGCAATATGAAGTTTTAAAAGGACAAATGAGTTGCATGTGATTTGCCCAGATCTGCTGAGGAAGATATCAGGAAACATCAGAATAGTACAGAGTGAAAGTGAGTGTGAGTGAGTAAGAGAGAGAGAGATGTTAGACGTGATAAATAAAGGAGAACTTTTACAAATTATCATAGATATGAGTCAGTTCATATCATTAAATAATTATTAAGATCTATGTAAGTTATTTTTCAACAGATTGGGATGCTGATAAGCTAGAAACTAATCTAATGTCTACTTTTCTTTACATACAATGTCTTTACATGTTGCTTTCGTACGTACAATAACCCCCCCCCCCCCCCACATATAATACAAATTCCGAAAACATACACGTGATAAATATGTTTTACACATTATTAATATATTTTCAAACATTTCGTAAGATATGTCGAAAGTTTACAGTATTATTGTACAAAATAAATAAATAAAATTAAATTAAAAATAAAACTGATTATAGTATGGGAAAATGAATTAGCTTTAGTAACAGTATCATTTTGAATAGTATTCAAATTTATTTTATTATTAAGATGGTGTCCACCTTTTAGCGTATTTTTAAGAATTCCTAAGACAATATATAAATTTTCATGTAGGAATTTACAAGCAATGAAATAGTGAACCCAGCAACTTATAATATATATATATATATATATATATAAAATAAAACCTGTCTTCAATGAACCCTTTATTAAACGGAAATATTTCACGGTCCCATTAATTTTGGAGAACAAAACGTGTAAAACCCCTTCAATAAGCGGAACTGTGTTACGCGGACAATGGAAAGAAAATAAACATTTAGCGGAAAATTCTGAGTTTCGGACTACAGCGTTTAGGAGATGTTTAGACATTCTGTGAGACATATACATTACACTGTCTGCGATAAAATGTTCGTTCTTTTGTTAAATATTTCTGGACAGTGTTGACCTTCCCCAACCACTACTCATATTCACCCCTACAAATTGTCCTTAATTCTCGCAACTTCATCAAGAATCATACGGAATGTCGGAAAGAAGAAAACGAGATAGAGGAAGAAGAGGAATACGATACCGAGTTCCAAGAAGAGTGTAGAATAAATACATATCAAGATTCTCTCAGAAGTTTAAAGGAACTGCAATATTTGCCTTACAAAAAAATGATTCTGATTCACTTAGTATAATTTCTCAGGCTAAAGTGTATGCGGAAAGTCAAGCAGCCAAACAGCAATGTACACAAAAGACCCTGCTTGGCTATTAGAAAAATAAAGAAAACGTGTGCATAGCATATTTTGTATTCATTTTAATTTTTTTGTGTGTATTTATTCGTAGAAGAAAGAAGTACTGTAATCGAACAATGTACGTACAGCAATATATTTTCTCAGTATGCCCCTTTATAAGCATGTATTTTTTTTTTAAAGAAAGGAAAGCTCTACCTCCACTAAGCGGAAATCTGACTTTAATGGAAATTTTTGCAAGTCCCGCTCGATTCCGCTAAAACAGGTTTCACTGTAATATATATATATATATATATATATATATATATATATATATATATATATATATATATATATATATATATATATATATAACCAATAAATTCTCGCATGGGGAAACTAGACACTCTCCACACGTTTCGGAACAAGCTAGGCCCGAAGTCTTCAGTAGTAAGGTAACAATGATAAAAACGGATGAGCGATAAAGGTGGAGAAACAGGAATACATACCACAGCATGAATAAATATAACGTAAAAGATGTTAAAATACTACGAGCGGAGCACAGTGCGAAAGAATGAGCTGAGTTGAAGGAAGTGCGATGTCTATGTTACGTCACTATTTCCAGATCCAAAATATACATCAAAGGTAGGTAACCAGCAACTTATAATTTTTCGTATGGATACACAGTGTCAATACAAAGAACTTAACTCGTATTTTTAGAATTGAGTAATTGTAATTTACACTTCCGTTAAGTTTGGCGATGTGGTAATTAGCCAGGTGATATGTAAATTATAAAACCAATACAAGAAATGCAGAGCATAACAGAAACACTATCGATAAGAAAGAAAGAAAGAATAAAAAACTGATTTCGTTGGTTTGTTTCATGTCCCTTTCAGGACCGATGCTATATGTGGTGTGGATTAACAACTTCTATCCGAACTACTGAATATCCTTCTGGGAATTGAAAAGACTGAAATTAACGCATTTTAATCAAATTATTAAAACTGATGAGTGAAAACGCTAGTCCCGTTAATTGTGTCTGTGAGAGTTTTATTGGACAGATTCAGTCACTTAAACTGCGCCATTGTTCCCAGGAAAATTAGTCACACTGCAATCGAATCATTTTATATGCATAATTTGCACTTTTAGTGCAATGATTCATAGTTGAAAAGAGACTTGTTAAACTGCTTGTTTATGAAGAAGAATTAAAAATTTCGGTTAATGGTCAAAAGACTTGAATTTTAGTGTGTCTTAATGACTACATAATCAATATTTTGTAATGTTACCAATTTTTCATTTAATTTTTGGGGACAAATTAACGTGGAGTGAATTAGTTACATGAAGAAGTGAGTTAGTTACATAAAGAATTTTTATATATAAACAGTTCAACAAGTTTTTTTTTTTTTTTTTTTTTCAACTATGAATCACTGTACTAGAAGTTCAAATTGTGTTAGTGAAGTGAATCGATCTTGTGAATATTTTCCTGGTGTAAAACACCACCGCTTAAATGCTCGAAATCATCCAGCAGAAATTCTATAGATGCAGTCGTCGGAATTAGTATTTTTACTCATCATTTTTATTAATTTGAAAAGAGAGAAGTAGAGTTTCATATAGTGAATTCACGATAGACTTCCAACTATGAGAATACAATATTAAAATCAGAAGTGAGATTTACCAAATTAGATTTTTATTGAGAGCAGAGATATAATCTGTCTTCTGGAAGCTGAATCAACATTTAAAAGTAGAAATAATAATAATAATAATAATAATAATAATAATAATAATAATAATAATAATAATAATAATAATAATAATAATAAATACAGGAATAAATATTAAAAATTATTGTTACCGCTTGCTGGATTTGCACTGTGCTAATCCAACATTCAAATCAAAAATGGTAGATTTTCGAGTTCCAATTTTAACAGTAGAAGAAGTGTTATTCTTGTGTCTGTGAATCTACGTGAAGATCCCATTTCTCGCTCTCTCTCTTATCGTTTTTACTCTACGGGAATCCAACGTTAAAACCGCAATTGGTAGATCTTCCAGTTCTGATTTTAACAGAGGAAAAAGGGTTATTTTTGAGTCTGTGAATCCACATGAAGAAACTATTCCTCGCTATCTATTATCGTTTCTGCACTATGAGAATTCAATATATAAAACAGCTTCAGTAGATGAATAAGGACAGCGATAGAATCTATTCTGGGAGCGTCCTCTGACATAGTCACTGATAAGACTTCTCTTTGCATAGCATAGGTTGGAAACTGCTGATTATATATCCATCTTCCTAGTCGCTGTATGTGTTGGCGAACCTCTTTTCTCTTCGCAAGCAAATACTTTACCCGAATTTGGTCTTACTGCACCAGGCGACTAGGTAGATGATTAATTAGAATTAAATACACTAACCTAATGTTTCTTAAACTGTGGTTCTCGATGCCTGCCTCTGAGGTTCATCTAGAGTAAACATTGGTTGAGAAAAAACAGAAAAAACAAAATTAAAGGAATTGCATACTTTACCTTATACGAAGAATATCAAGTAGATATAAATTGCGGACCGCAGTGGCTCAGTTGTAGAGTTATCATCTCTGGTGCGTGGATTCTCGGTTCGACTACAGCTCACACAGGTGGATTTTGTGTACATGAGTTTTCTCGAGGTTACTTCCCACTTTCTTTATTCCAACCTTTTTTTTTTTCATTATCATCATCATCGTCTGCTTTAGCTTCGGAGTATAAACATGGAACTTTAAATTAACAAATGAGTTCCGTTTCACAGTGTGAAACCTCAGTGGACTTCCAAACGATGTGAATTCAATGCTCAAACTTGACATTCATTCTTGGAACGATGAACCGATTGCAACAAAACGCTTTTCGATATTTTTACCATTTTTGTTTCATGGAAATTGGTATTAAAACCGAAAGTACAAGTAAATTTCAACCACTTCTGGTTTCGGTAAAGTGTTGAAAGTGGTGGTGATACGTTCTCTCGAGACACTGAATCGATTGCAAAAATTGCGTATCGCTTTCAATGGCGATAAACGTTAGGACAGGAAATGGTTTATTTCTGCCACTTCCGGTTTAAATAGAGAATGAACGAGGGAGATGGAATATATTCTTGAGACTCTGAATCCATTGCGAAAAACCACTTCTCAATATTTTAACGTTTTTGCTGTACAGGGATCAGCGTTGAAAGCGGAAATGATTGATTCATACTACTTTTTGGTCTGAATAGAAGATTAACAGATGAGATGAAACCTATTCATTTGACGGTGAATCGGTTGCTCTGATACCTGTCAACAGACAGTTCTATAAGATATCTGACACACATGCATAACATAGTTCGGATATTGTTTTTTTTTTTTTTTTTTTAAAAAGGTTTAAATGAAAAAGGTAATGTAGAAAAGGTGAAAATTGTATTCTTGATGACCTTTGAACATAACAGTTAATTTTTTTAAACCGGTAAACCTGCAAGAAGATTAATAAGATGGCTCTGATTTCCTTATTCGTTTATGCTGCGAAATGATAGCTGGATTCATAGTTGCCAAATTCTGAATTGACAGATGATATGGGCGCATAGTAGAAAAAAAAGTAAAAGTATTTGCATGAATTCACTACTTTAGGAGCAGGCTCATACCTGTAGATTTCCTCTTCCTTTTTATTATAAATTTGTTTTAACATTTGCATTTTTTTTCACACTCCTCAAACTGAACTCTAGATTTCTTATACTTGGAATATGTTAGGAATACTAGTCTTACCAAGTACTGTATTATACGAGGTAGCAAAATACAAACATAAAATACAATACGACTCTATTTTACACAAAAACACACATAGTAAGGGCAAGTATATTTTTATAATTAGTTGCCATGAATTGTGTAATAATATGTTATAAGGGGATTAAATATTTTCGTCTCAAGTTCCTGATAAACCTGCTTTCTTTCCCCCTTGAAGTCTAGAATTTCTTAAATATTAAAAATTGATGATATTGTGAAAATGATACATTTTTGTAGGTAGTAATTAACAAGTATTACGCATACTATTCAGCTTAGTGGGGATATTTCCTTTTGGAAAACGAAATGGTTATTCATTGACTTACACAAAACAATTATGTTGTATATTAATGACATAATAAGAATATGACTACATAATGCTGCTAATTCTAGGTTTGAGTTTGTCATTTAAATAAAAATAAAATATGATCAAAACAAGCACTTCTTATTACTTATCTCTATTATAGTTTCAGTAATATCTAATTACCTTCAGTGCCATGTAACACGAAGAATATTCCAGACATGAAGAATATTGTGAAAAGGCACCTTTACATAGTTCCTTAATTTTCTAGGCATATTTGTCCGTTTATCTTCTTTTAAAATAAAAGAGCAATTAATTATAATTATTAAATACGAATAAACGATATTGCTGTCTCACATGCTGACAATAAACTTTGAAAATTTACTTAAACTCATTCTCATAATTCTTGAAACAAAAACTGCAAATTATACGTTCCAACAGTAGTTACTTATTAATTTTAATCCAGATGTCACTCTTAATACTTACTTCTATTATGAATACCAATATGCTAATGGATAACCCAAAAATATGCAAAGAACAAGCGCCCATCAAATCCTTAATAGAAATACCAATACCAGTTTCGCTTCTATGGAGAAGAGTGTAATATTGATTCTTTATTCGAATATCAAATAAGGAATCAGTTAGCCATTTCTCACGTAGACCGTATTGGAAACACTCTTGAATCACTTTGTTGAAAGAATTCACATAAGGAGAAGTTGGACGTAACATGTAAATAGTGGGCATTGATGCAATAACCTGTTCAACTTTATGAATCAAAGGTTTATCATTTGAATCAAATAGTGAATGTTTGTTTAATAAATAATCCAGAATTTTTGATGAGCAAAGCACTCCCCAGTTTTCATCAACAGCAAGATTTAATAACGTTTGTTTTGCAACAGTCCAGGATGGAAAATCTCTCCACTTCTTTTGGATCTGTCTCATAAGGTAATCACTAGAATCATTGAAAAATCGTCGCGACGATGAAACACCACCAAACGGAATACCTGATTCTAAAAGATCCTTCATTGAATTAATAAGCGGGTAATCTATTGGCTTTGTTACAAATCCAAAAAGCAAAGCCTGGTAGCTGTTATTCAAAATAAAAGAACCAAGAACCCATGTTAGGAATACCAGTCTTACCAAAATTACACGAGGTGGTTGGGGAACAGATATGCCTAAAGTTACTGAGAAGTTATACATGAAACCAGATTGAAATATTAAGTAATTTTTATTTGTGACATACAGTGTTATTAGTTTTATGCAAATAATAACTAGAACATAAGAAGATAAAATTAAAATCCAACATTGCAGTTGGAATGGAAAAAATATGCTCATCCATTTAGGATATGAAGATGGTTTGCGTACTGCCCATATTATCCTGAGAAAGTCCCCACTCAGTATTGGATGAAATTTTTCATACAACATTAACGCTGGTGTTACACCTATAAAACTACCTTCCAACTCTTTTGTTAATATTCGTCTCATATCGTGAGAATAATTTCCTTTAGCGTAGACCTTACCATGGTCATCTTCACTAATTCTTTTGAAAAGTTTCCACTTAAAATTCATTTTCTTTGCAATTGTATATAATATATTTGGAGTTGGACCTTTAGCAATAAGACTACCGTTTATACTGTTTTCTAATATTACAGATGGAGGCATATGCATTGTTGTAACACTCAGTACACATGAATGCAAGTTTACTAATTTATCTGGAAATAACTCAGCTTTGTTCAACATAGATCCCTTGTGCCATTGGTCTATGAGTATTACTCTGCCCACTGATTTGCAGTGAGTTTCCGAAAATGGGAAATATGTATATATGTTAATGGTTTCCAGAAAATTCGTGTTTTGTACAACAATCACGTTAAAGATATCTTGTCGAAATGCACTGGCAAAAATTTTAGCTGCATCCCTTGATTCATTATTTACAATCTTAAGAACAATTACGAATTTACTTCTAGAACAAAAATATAATAACTTTAACTTATAAATTACACCCGAAAATTCATCACTCTTATTCAAGAAAATCAAATAAACTATAGAGCTTTCGGACCATTCAGGAACAGAAACGTTTAGCTTCAATGTATTTAGAAGATTTGGTAATTTGCTATTAATAACTGAAAATGGACCACTAATACTTGGTAATAAGATATCAAGTGCAGTTGTAGTATTCTTCTCGTAAACAAGGAAGCTCCTTACATTCTTCTCATTCGTATGTATAATGTGTAAAATGCAATCAAATAATTCAGTATTATGTTCCTTTCTTGGCAAAACTGAAGTAATAACACCTTCGCTTTGACCAATGTTTGCCATTGCACAAATGATGATACTGATCATGATATTCCTCTTCATATCGTAAATAGATATTCTGAAATAAATTAAAATCACATTCTACATTAATTAATTTTTACCTACAATATAGTTTCATTTAACTGATAGTTTCATTGAAAATTGTAAGAACAAAAATGCACAGGAGAGTTTTTCTTCTTCTACGAGAGGTTGCTGAAAAACCGTACTCCATCTCAGAAGGAGTGCAGGTACAATGACAAAATTGTATAGTTTTGAAGAACATAATATGCTTCTGTATGTATAAAGGTATGTTTAAATAAATCCCAGAGTAAAGTCCGGGTACGAAAATCTCTGTCCACGAGCTTTCACGTCGAAAATGGCCTGAAACAAGGAGATACTTTTTCGCCATTATTATTCAACTTCGTTCTGGAATACGCTATAAGGAAAATAAAAGATAGCAACCAGGGCCTAGAGTTGAACGGTATTCACCAGGTTATGGCATATGCTGACGATGTAAATTTAATAGGGAATGACAGGAGAACAACAGAAAAAAATGCAGAGATCTTATTAAATGCTTGCAAGGACATGGGTTTAGAAGTAAATGCAGAGAAAACTAAATACATGGAAGTGCGTCGGGACCGTAATAGGGCAAATTATGGATGCGTTAAAATATTAAATAATACTTTGATAAACTGGATACTTTCAAATATCTAGGATCAATATTAATAGACGAAAACCATATTCACTAAGGAATTAAATGTTGACTAAAAGCAGGGAATTCGTGTTATTATTCAGTTCAAAATCTCTTGTCGTCGTGAATTCTGTCGAGGAATTTGAAGCTTAAAATATATAAAACGATAATCATGCCTGTTGTTCTGTATTTTTGTGAAACATGGTCGCTTACTCTGAGAAAAGAACATAGACTGAAATTATTTGAGAACCAGATCCTGAGACGAATACTCGGACCCAAGAGGAACGGGAATGGGGAGTGGCGTAAACTTCATAACGAGCAACTACATAATTTATACGGTTTCCCAAACATTGTTAGTGTCATCAAGTGTAGGAAGATTAGATGGGCAGGTCATGTAGCTAGGATGGAAGAAAGTATAAATGCTTTCAAAGTCTTGACTGGGAGACCAATCGGAAAACGACCATTAGGAAGACCTAGGCGCAGATGGGAGGACAATGTTAAGATGGGTCTCGCAGAGATACGAATACAAAGTAGAAACTGGATAGAAGTCAGTGGAGAGCTTTTGTGAACGCGGCATTGAACCTCCGAGTTCCATAAGCCATATAGTTAGTTAGTTATGTACAAATGCAAATATTCATATTAATAACGAAATTCTTATGGTTTTCAGTCATTGAAGTGATTATGTGTGTTCAATCAGAGAATTTCACGAATGTCGAGATCAGAGCTGTCATCAAATTTTTGTTCCTGCTAGAAAAGTTAGTAAAGTAAATTCATGAGGAAATCAGCAAGACGCTACGAGACTCACCTTCGTTATATGCAATGGTGAAGAAGTGGGTGGCACAGTTTAAACGTGGTAATTCCTCAATAGATGATACTCCACGTGTAGGAAGACCAAAAACAGTGACTGCCCCCGAAACTAATGGAGGAAATTCATGATGTTATCCTTGACAATCATTGAATTTCAGTCTCGGGAATGTGTCGGTAGTATAATTCATAATGACTTGAACATGCACAAGCTCTCGGCAAAATGAATTCCCAGAAAATGACAGGACATCATAAGCGTAAAAGAGTGAAGGCATTAAAGAAAGTCATCTTCCACTTTGACTGTAATGCCGACTAATTTTTGTCACGAATAATAATCTTGGATGAAACATGGTTGTACCACTACGATCCTGAAATAAAACAACAGAGGGGTTATAACGACTTACCGAGGGTAGTCGTCAACCTGGTTCGTCGAAATGTGATATACAAATCTCGAGTGGTAGTAGTCTTTAATAATTATATACTATCGTTCTCACCATTTATATAAAAATGATAACGTTGATAAACAGTGCTAAAAATGGTTTATTAGTTGATATACTTTATAATATATTTTCCTTAACACTGTCAAGCACACAAACTTGCTGACTCGGTATCCATAAACATGTACATAGCAACAACTATCCCATAATAATATCTTACATATCTTAAAAACATTCTTCTTCTGTTATTATTAAATTAACATTCTATGAAGTATAGTGCATATGTATGAGCACTTTCTGCCCAAGGTACAGGTAATTATTACCCTATCCAAAGTATTTTGTTATATAAAATGTCGCCCGACAAATGGACTGAATATAAAAGTCATAAGCGAGTTTGGCTTTTATGTTCAAGAACCACTGGTCCGTTTACAATACTGTTCTTACATTGCATATGTCCATCACATTTTGATCGCACCTCATATATATCTTCATTACATTTCATATATATATATTTATAACAAATATTACACTTCATCAATACTTATTTTTAATTAAATTCATTATATTATTATTATATTTTCTTATTAAAAATATCGTCGCTCATTTATTTAATCGTTGAAGGGTGCGAATTCAAAAATCGTAAGGGACAAACATGAGTTACAAATAGTCAGGGCGCATTATATGATAATCATTTTAGGTGATATTTTAAAATAAACATTAGATTAATAAGACATCACAACATAGAAGAATCTCATTCAAGATAGTTGTCGAATATTTAGTTTTATAGAATAGATCATCTTCTTAACATAATCTTTGACAGTTAAGTTTTTTACACAAATCAATCTAATATAAATAACCTTTGCTTTTAATCATTTATGAATCGAATTATAATTCTTACATATATTAAAAACATTTGAGAATTATCATTGATTAATGAGAATTAAAGAGAATTAAATTGAATAAAAATAAAATAAATGTTCATGAAAATCTATAACTGATATGAATTTAACTTAATTTCATTAACGGTAATCAGGTTACATTCATACTTGCATATGAATTTAATAAAGTACATTGTACTGCACAATCATTATTATGTCCCGTATTATTGTTCTGTACAGGAATTACTTCAATACCTGGATCCGGATGTGAAGTGCCATCTCTTGATCTCCAATTATGTCTATCCGCGTAGTTTGCTGTATTCCTAGAATTTCGCCATACATTCGGTCTATTTTTAAACCTATTTTGATTATATGGTCTAACATATGGATTGCTACGATTAATTAGGTTAGGCGGATTCCCTACATAACTGTCTATTTTGCTCGTTTTGACTGCTAGAATTTACTCGGCTTAGGTTATGTTCCGTATTGTTCACACTTCGGATATTCAAATTCCGAACAGGCACAAAATGATCTGAATTATTCTTATTTTTACCCATTCCTGCTTGTTGATTCATAGCATGGTATTGAGTTTCATAGCATTGGACAAGCATTAATAAATGGTTGAAACTCATACACTGTGTGGAAAATAAGATCTGTTGTAACTTAAATGGAAGCAAATTTCGAATTGATGCTATTATTCTCGATTCCGATTGCAATGGATTAACGACCTTTAATTCGTTGTATGTATTTACAACAAACTCTACAACAGATTTATGCAATCGAGGATTGAAGTGTTGATTTCTAATGGTGGCATCTCTATTTGCCAGCAAAAAGTCATTTTCATAATTCGCGATCAATGCCGCTTTGAATTCATCATATGTACTGATGTGATCACGTACTGCTTTAAACCATAGTGAACAAGGTGGGAGTAATACATGAGGGATTAATTTCATATATTGTGATCTATCTATACACATTATATTACACTCATCCTGGAATTTCTCTAAGAAAGAAGTAGCATTCTCGTTACACTTACCACTGAATTTACTCATGGCTCGTATTTCACTCATCTTAACACTTAATTTTACCTTCCTTTTATCATTCCATGTACCCATTGGGTGACAGTTCCTATTCATGACGTGATGTGTCGTTACACCATCTATGTTTCGTCCATCTGTACTCTTCGGATGACTTTCTTCTAAAATGATATCTTCATCAGATACTGGCGAAGGTGGGTTCATCTCTGGTGAGTGTGGAAACTCCAAGCGACCATCACACGGGTTATTGTAGTATGTGTGGTCCTTAACCTGTAGCATTCTAATTTCTTCCTGTAACTTAGCCAACAATTGCGTGTTTGTACGTATGTTGTTAGCATTACTGATGACTTGGATCTTTTGTTGTTGAACAGAAGATTCGGTTACTTCTAAATCCTTTTTTATATTACTGATTTCTTGGCTCAGGTGGTTGTGATTACTCTGGCATTGCTCCGATATTCCTTTTAATTTTTCCTCGAACTGCGAGGTGATATCGCTCATCGTCTGGATAATTAATTGTTTTGTTTCATCCGACTTCTGTTCCATTCGTTTGCTTAATTCCTCGTATTGTTTGTTAGATTCATCTGACTTCTGTTCTATTCGTCTACTTAATTCTTCAGAGTTGTGCTTCATCGTCTGCTTTAACTCAGTAGACATCTGCATCAATTGCTGCTGTAATACTAGCAAGATTCGATCTTCTGATGATGTCATTTCTGGTGCTACATTATGTTCACCATTGTCACTATTATGGGATTCCTTTTCCATTGTTTCATTGTCCATTTTTCTTATAATTGTTCTACCACTTCGTAATATGGTCAAATTTGTATTCATTAACTATATGACAAAAAGAAAATTCAACCTTACTCTGCTTCGGGATGTGAATTTGCGGTATGGTCCCGGGTGAGGTAAACCAAAATTTTTATAACTAATCCCGGGTTCCGGCACCAAAATTTTTATAACGACTTACCGAGGGTAGTCGTCAACCTGGTTCGTCGAAATGTGATATACAAATCTCGAGTGGTAGTAGTCTTTAATAATTATATACTATCGTTCTCACCATTTATATAAAAATGATAACGTTGATAAACAGTGCTAAAAATGGTTTATTAGTTGATATACTTAACACTGTCAAGCACACAAACTTGCTGACTCGGTATCCATAAACATGTACATAGCAACAACTATCCCATAATAATATCTTACATATCTTAAAAACATTCTTCTTCTGTTATTATTAAATTAACATTCTATGAAGTATAGTGCATATGTATGAGCACTTTCTGCCCAAGGTACAGGTAATTATTACCCTATCCAAAGTATTTTGTTATAGGGTGGAGGCGCTCAAGTTCCTCTCGCTCCAAGAAGTTCAAAAGACAAAAGTCGGGTGGGAAAGTGTTTGCAGCATTCTTCTGTGGTAAGAATGGAGTCGTACTCATAGACTAACTGTCCTCACAGACCTCATGCACAATGCAAGGTATCACTCAGCATTACTCACAAAACTGAAGGACAAATTGAAAGTGCAACGCCACGGAAAATTGAAGAAAAGGAATCCTGTTCTTTCAGGATAATGACCTGTCCATCGAACACTGCAAGCACAATTGACTTTGCATGATCTAGGGTTTTAATGTCTAGATCATTCTCCTTATTCACCAGATCTAGCCACGTCTGACTATTGCTTATATCTCAGACTCAAACAACACCTGAAAGGATTCCAGTTTGGATCTGATAAGGAGGTGATTACTGCTAGGGAGGAGTGGTGCGACAAACAGTTTTCAGAATTTTGTTTGAACTGGTCTACAAGTGAAATGAAGTGCATTGAAGGGGGAAAATCTAGAATAATAGCAAAATGGTATAATTCCATGTTAAACATTCTTCTGGGTTGAGCTCCGAACTTGAGCATAACAACTGATAATAATAAGGTAATAAAAGATTTCTCCTAGTCTGTATAAAAAAAAAATGTTCTGCAGCTGTTATAACTTCGTTATCACTGCTAAATTTCTGTTCTTTCATAGCTAGTTTTAATCAAAGGAAGGGATAATAGTCAGAGGGCGCAAGATCTGAGGAATAAGGTGTGAGGTCAATACACTGAAACACTAGGTCCTTCAGAAAATCCATTGTTCTTCCAGCCTTTGAACGGGAGCATTGTCCTGCAGAAACAACACACACATTCTTAACTCTCCCAAGCGCTTTTCTTTAATAGCGTCCTTTAACTTATCCAAAAGACTGCAGTAATACTCTGATGTTATGGTTTGTCCCCTTGGATGGTAGTGTGATAACAGAACAGCATCCTTATTCCAGGCCTATTGAATTTTTTGGCTTGGGGATCCTCAGTGGGGCCATTAACATGATTGGCCTCCGGATCAAAGTAGTGGAACCAACTTTCATCCTGGGTAACAAGCTGATTTTTTAAAAAAATGTCCTTATAGTTAGGAAGATACCAGAAAATCAACTGAGAACAGTTAACACTTGGATCGAACTGAGTTTCCTTCATTTCACTTACTTCCAAATACACTTTTTTTTTTTTTTTAAGCGGGGAAAGAGAGTTCAAATAATTTCTATTAATCTATTCTTTCCGTGCGATGAATAGGCATTTCGGCTAGGCAACTTAAATGAAGAATCAAAAAACTAAAGTCCATAAAAATACTCACTAGAACTATATTAGATACTGTTATCATTTGAACTGCATTCTTTATAGTGATGGTCGTTGTGTCGAGTACAAAACACAACCTTTTGATTACAAATAGAAGTAACAACCATTTTCTTGACACGCCGATAACTAGGTGTCAATACCAGACTATCTGGTTAAAACTAATGAATGATATTTATGTGCAGTCATATATATATTGAGACCTGTAAATAAGTATGTGGATAAATGTGGCATACTATCAGAAATAATGACAATGACATTATAATGATAATAATGACATTATAACTTGCATGCTATATATAAGATATATAATTATAGCACGTTGTTCCATGTTTTGCGAATACTCTAGTAGCTACTTTTGTTTTTCTCTTTCCTCACTAAACAAACAATTACATGATATATTTGTTCTTGAAATAATTAATTTACTTTGTTTTCTTGCATGTAATAACTCCCAATACACATATTAAATACGAGTATAGCCCTATAGATCAATATCAGCCAAGACAAATATTTATTATCTGAATATCAGAGAAAACTAAATAATATAACGACAACAGAGAATTTCAAGTAGTAAAGTGTAAATAGTTTTCTTGCAGTACGTATTCTAAATTGATTATTTATTAATTGAGAATTTATTGGAGACGTATGTGCAGAGTCTATTTGCTTCCTCCACGGCAAGGTCAATAGCTAACTTATGCTTCAATTAAAATAACTAAAAAATTAAAGAAAAGTAATGCATTAGAGATGTAAATCGAATATAAACTTTACAAAAGGATTAAATAAAACAATCTAAAAAAATAAATAAACATAGGTAATGGAAAATTGAATGCATGACATACCGGGTGTATCAAAAGTTCAGGAGCATAGACCAAGCCCATTATGAGTTTAAGTAAGCAAAAATGGAAAATAAAGAAAGTTGTTGGAAATAAGGCGGTTTTCAATCTAAAACAGTGGAATTTTTGCAATTGCATCAGCAGGGGCGCCGGAACCAGGGGGCAAGAGGGGCAGTTGCCCCTCCTGAAATTTTCAGAGAGGGCAAGATACTGCTTTTGCCCCCTCACTTTCAGACTGTAGAAACATCACACAACACTGATTATAAGAACTAAATTTTGCTTTTTATGATAATGTGAAAAAAATATCTATTCCAGATTCATCTTTCTCTTTGAAACAAGGGACCGGGCGCTTTTTCTTCCCCCATGTTAGAAAGAGTTAGGAAAAAGAATTGAAAATTCTCTTTATTTCCATTGGTGTACATTCTCAAAACACTGTAAATTCTTTAAAAATTGTTGTTTAAGTAATCGTAAATCTGCAATATGAAACGAATCGTCGAGCGAGATTTTAAAGTTTGAAAAATATAACAGTTTAAATGAGTAACAGGACATTTAGGGTATAAATACATTTTCCATAAAGTTAAATTAAGTTCTTACAAACAATATGCAGAGTGCAGTAACTTTTATAGTGAGGAGGGAAAATGTATAAAGTAGGATTAATAATTCAGAGGACATGAAAAATGCGGTGTCGTTCCGTTCGTTTAACCCTTTCACTACCATTTTTTTTTTCGGAGTGAGAAACATTAATATATGGCTACTTTGTTTTCAAACACACACATATATATAGTATATATAAAACATTTTCCGCCGTTTCGTTTTTCGACGTGGAAAGGGTGGGACATATGTATCCCACTGATATTTTTACGTGGGACCTATATGTCCCAGTGGTAGTGACATGAATGATCATCTTGTATTTTCAATTATGATACGTATATTGTCAAAAAAAAAAAAAAAAAAAAAAAACAATTGGGTCGTATTTATGATTACAAATATTTTACATTTCGGCATCCTTTCCCAAATGACAGTACATGCAACCACTGCTTTATCACTAGCACATTGTCCCTCACTTTCATTGTTCACGTTCACTTCCACTACTGTCTATTTGATAATGTTCATAACAATTCTGTGAACCATTTGCAGGCTTCTCTTTACTAGTGGAACATCGATTCATAGCAATAACATGCAGTAAATTACCGCGGGTTCTCTGAGCAGGGGCGTCATTTAGGGAGGGCAGGAGGGGGCAATTGCCCCCCCCCCAAGTATTTGAGGAATACATATACTTTAAATCGATTGTCTACTAATATACTAGTACAAAACGTGAAAGTCTTATGTCAGTGGTGCTCTTGCCCCCCTCAAGCAAAGTCTGAAATGACGCCCCAGTCTCTGAGAATGTATTGTGGGACACATATTATCGTCGACAGCGTCACAAACTGTCGTATCTCAGTTTTCTAAACTTTTCAGGAGAGCGATTTTTAGGTTTTCACACAACTTTGAACAGTCATAACTCAAAATCTATTTTACCGAAAGGAGAGAAAATTTACCAAGTTATAACTTAAAGCATAGGAAATCAGTGGAGAAAGTTTTATGGAATTTGCCTATAAAAGCTTGTGGAAAATTTGGCGGGAAAAAGATACGACAGTTTGTGACGATGGTAATCCTCTCTTGTATGAAAGATACGACGCATATTTTTTATACTGAGAACTATATTAATAGATGAACAATCGGAATATATTGCACTTTTATTGAAAAACTTCGTGTTTATTACACAAAATAATTTAACAAATGCTTTCTGAGATTCTTGAGGGTAAAACGAAATTCCTGAGAACACACACTAAACACAATATTAAGAGCATATTAACCATAACATAAAATAATGCTATCAAGTTGTCGTTGCCAGAATATAAAATCTTGCAAAGTAATTTGTAAATTGCATGCTTTGATATTGCACTTGAGAAGGATGGCTAATGTGGTAAGTTTCTGTAAAATTGAACATGTTCAGGGTTTCGAATGATTAGAGTTGGGCGCGGACACAATGATAACGAGTCCTCGTAGGCGTGGGAGACCCGGGTTCGATTCCCGGCGGAAGCTCATGTGGTTCGGATCCCACATTAATCAGTAGGTCCACGTCTCATATAGCCTCGCTGCTGAAAGGGACGTTAAAAATCAATCAATCAAAACGAGTCCTCGTACTTCTCTGGAGCGATAATTTTTGACAAGTATGCAAAGTAGGAACTTCTATCTGGTGGATTCAATTTGCGTTCTTTTCAGGGAAATAATTATGTAAGTGTCCTCAAAATGACTTGCCTTAAACTGAATGCAGTTTGGATAGTCTTTGTTCACTTTCACTTCGCGCATTTCCGTCAGATTGATTGGATCTCCATTTTCGTCACGTCTAACTGACAGAATACAAAGATATTGGGACAGAGATCTAATCTCATACATCGCTTCTGTCAATACAATGAACGGTATATGGGTTCTTTGTCCTTGCCAGTTTAACAATCGGTTCAAGTTGCGAGGGTACACGCGCCTCCCTATAAAGAATTCTAATATTCCATGTTCCAAATCTCATATCCATTTTCTTTTGCTGATGTCGTGCCAAGTTATCAGTCTTGGTCCGAGGCTTCTGTGATTGTTTCTGAAAAAGTGTCTTTTTTTCTATTACAGGATGAGTTTGTTAGGCTCACCCAAACCCCCAAGCTGGAGGGCCACTCCTTGTCTGCCCGCGACTGCTTATTCAGTATCTTCGCAGCTAGCCTCTATATCTAAAGGCCTTCTTCTCGATCCGCAACCTGGGGCCGCGGTGGCTTAGTGGTAGAGCGTTCACCTCTGGTTCATGGTGTCGCGGGTTCCAACTCTGTTCCCGCCAACTGAACTTTGTGGTGGACAAATAGCGTGTGCGTGGGTTTCCTCGGGGTTCTTCCGTTTCCTCCCACTTTCTTCATTCCATCATTTCATTTATTTCTCATAATCACCGTCTCCTTTAGCCTAACCGACATAACCGTGGGACGTAAAACTCAAAAATGTCATGTCATGTCGATCCGCAACCTGAGGACGCCCCATGCCGTGTAAATATATATGTATACAGCCCCGCATTGATCAAGTATAACATTCTAGCTTATAAGTTTATTTGCTTCGGCTCTTCCGAGCTTAAGATATAAGTAAAAGTACATTAGGAACAAATGATAAAGAAACTAAGTCTAACTGATGGATAACAATAAGAAATGGTATAAAAACTAATGAGTTTATCAGTACGGGACTGTATACCTACTTTTGGGCCACTTTATATATATAAGCAAACTGCTTTGAATATAGGCGTATCTGTCCAGTTGCGAAAGATCTGTTGCTCACAAACTGTCGTAACTCAAGATACGACTGTTTGTGAAAATGGTTTATATGCTTCATCTCAAGATACGACACAGTGACGTCATCACCACCGTCAAAACAACGCACATTACAGATGTGTCGCTTTGGGAAATTGTAGAAGTCAGTGTATGCAACTACATAGTAAAATATCTCAATTTTCGATTTTTTTGAGATACGACACTTTGTGACGCTGTCGACGAATGTCCCAGTGGTAGTGAAAGGGTTAAGATATGAGTGCAGAAACAGAACACCTGTTTCAGCTCTCCTTTCAGACCAAGTTCGTAAACAAGAATAAGGAAGACAGTCACTGCTTATAATAACTAGTAGTCTTAGATATTTAGCTCGCAGTGGTCAAGCAATCAGTGGACATTTGCATAGTACGGATAATTTGATGTCGCTCCTGGCTGAAAGAAAAATGGATGTGCCCGTTCTCAATCAATGGATTAATCGACGGGATAACTGGCTTAGTGCTGATTAAAAGAATGAAATTTTAAAGATTATGGGACATGCAATATAGAGAGACTTGGTAGCAGAAGTTATAGAGTCTCCATTTTATGCAATCATTGCCGACTCCACGACTGATATTTCAAAGAAAGAACAGTTGTCTCTGTGTGCGCTGTATTGACTCTGATTCATCAAACCCAACAAAATATTTATGGTAATGATCACCCCACAAGACACAAACAAAATTCACGATCAAAGATATTCTAACGAAACTTGACCTGAATGCAGAAAATATACGCGAATAGTATCATGATGGTGCAGCTATTATGTCAAGACGAGTGAATGGTGTGCAGAAGATAATTTCGACTCAACATCCGAAAGCTGTATACATTCATTGCAACAATCATGCATTAGATCTTCCATTGCAGGAAGTAGCACGAAAATGCGAATCTTTGTGTGACGTTCGAGCTATAGTGAAAGACGTTTGAAGCATTAACCTGGATTCTGCAAAACGATAGACAACATACGCCGACATTGTTCTTGAACCCTGTAAAACTATCAACGAAAGTAATCCTAAACAATTGCTGCCTCTTTGTCCTACTCGCTGGTGTGTTAGGAGAAAATCTCTAATCAGATTTCAATCTACTACAAGCGAATTCATATCACGTTGGAAAAGAATCATCAGTAGTACAAGTGGTCCAAATGATGATAAAAAAGTAATTCTAAAAGGGTATTTGAAAAGAATAAACAAACTCGGAATGATATTTTTTCTGATAGTCAGTATATGTGCTTTTGTACCTTGTGGACAACTGGCGAAAGTGTTTAAAAAATCTGAAGCTTCTGTTTCTGGAGCTAAAGATCAGCAGCAATTCTATCTAGAGGATACTCTAAGAAATCTACGAACGGACAATGCATTTGAAAACATCTATAAGGAAACAAAGGAAAATGCAAACAGACTATACTTAAAATTGCCCCCTTCATCAAGATCAAACAGAACACCAATTAGGTTGGAACAGACTGATACTCCTTCTATAGCACCTACCCTAGAACCTGTATCAGATCTTCCAAAAATGTACTTCGAAATCATTGACTATTTGTTGAATGAAGTGCAGCGTCGTTTCAATCAGCCAGGCCTCAAACAACTCATAAAACTCTAGAAGATACTTTGTGAGGGAGCTATATGTGCTGGTGGGCCTCTCTCAAGAGATTATTTGAAGCAAGAATGGGGAGTTCATGCGTCGGATTTTAACCTGGATAGATTATGAGCTCAGCTCAGGCTGCTTCCACCTACTTTGATGACTACTGAGTCGCTGACGACTACCAGAATATTAAAAACTAGTGCAGAAATCCCAACTGTTCGCAGCCTTCTCGATCAAGTTGTTCGTCTAGGGACTTTCGATCTCACAATGCCAGCTTCTTGAGCATTTGTGAAAGATCATTCAGCTATTTGCGTCGTCTAAAGACATATTTGAGAACGTCCATGGCGCAGGAAAGATTGGCTCATCTGCTGTTGTTGCATATGTGTAGCGACCAGACTTAGATTTAAACACCATTGCAAGAGAATTAATATCAAAGACAAGCGAAAGAAAAGATACTTTTGGTCAATTTTGAAAAGAAATAAATGTAGAACTACGTAAGTGAATAATGTTATGCGTTATATAACCACTTATTTAAATTACAAAATAGCACTCAAAATTCAATTTAAACTAAATTATTCCTTATTAATTGGGTCGTACTTTATTAGTGTGAAGTGAAGTGAACATAATGACATTAGGAGGAGAGGTGAATGTAATAACGAACTGGATATACTGAAGTAAGTGTAGTAAAAAACACAAATAACTGGATAATTAGTGTAATTGAATTTTCCATATAAATTTTATTAAGTCTTTAGTGAAATTTCCATTTTTCCATTTCTGGCACGAAGTCAAGTAGGTAGAATAAAATATTTTTTCTTATTTTTTACTTGATTATGTAGCCTGCTTTACAATGTTGAAGTTACTTTCTACTACAAAGTGTTACAAAGTTTGTAGTTCTAAATAGTAGTTTCTAATATTACAGTGTACTGCAATATTAGAACAGGATTTTTAAAAATATAATTTTAATTTCCTCGTTTCCAAGTGATTTAAGTAACTTTAAGATTCTTTAATAGTAAAATTTCTGCACCAGACCAAAATACAGCACAAAACTGACACGGGATTAATTAATCTAAAGATGTAAACTAAGATGCCTCTCATAGATGGAAATTTCACTCTCATGAAACTGATTACAGCTTCATTAAATTATTATTATTATTATTATTATTATTATTATTATTATTATTATTATTATTATTAACCAATCAAATTATTGTTACATTACAGACATATATTATCTTACCTATGTTACATTCCCGTGTCTATTTTCAAGACAACAGTTTCCCCCCCCCCAGCTGAAAAATACTTCCGACGCCACTGTGCATCAGTCATTTGGCCTTCACACTGGTATCTATATATTTAAAAATGAAAGTCACTATGTTTGTGACTTTATGCCTCTTGAACCACCCGATCGATCTCGATCGAATTTTCAACATAGGTAAGGTTCGGGCATGGGATGGTTTTTGTCTTTTCACTTTGAGCATACAACTTAGGAGAGGATTAGGGGAAAGGAGATATATACAAATTATCGAAAATGACCGATATTAGTGCCGAATCCATAGTTTTCGAGGTCGCTAAGATGAGCAGTGACACTTCTGATACTACTTAAATCCAAATTCAGCCCACAACTTGGGAAGAAGGAGGGGACATATATAAAAATGACCGATATTAGTGTCGAATCCATAGTTTTCGTGTTAGCTGAGACGAACAGTTACACTTCCGATGCCGTTTAAATCCAAATTTAACCTTTTGTGCCCAAAATGAAACGTATTCTCCCCGTGCAAAAAACGGTTATTCTGCTAGTGCTAGCTAAAAAGAGCAACGTTTCTAGTTCACTAGGTTATTCAAATGGAATACAGAGCAACGCGAAAATGACACGGGAAACATGCACAATGTTATGTGAGGGGAACCTTGAACACCGCAAATCTGTTTCCCAACAATGCTGTATTGTTGGTAAGATGAGGACCCAAGGGAAGAGCCTACTCAACTGACAACTTTGCTTTTTTTTTTTTTTTTTTTTTAACTTAATGAAGAGCGTCATTTTACTTTGCTGAGGTCTCCCAAGTTATCAGTCTAATTCCGAGGCTTCTGTGAATGTTTCTGAACATTTCTTTTACAGGATGAGTTTGTTAGTCTCACGCCAAACCTCCAAACTGGAGGAACACCCCTTGTCGTCTATCCGCGACTGCTGATCCAATATATTTTCAGCTAACCCCTATATCTAGAGGCCTTCTCCTCGATCCGCAACCTGAAGACGCGCCATGCCGTTGTGACAGGAACCCACATTACGTTTTATGTCAATCTAAGTTAAAATATTTTATAATTGGGACAGCACAATCCTAAAACCCAGTACTACGTTTGTAACAATCCTTTGCAATTAACTCTAAAAATACAATAATTTAATACAATAAAAGGTATCGAAAGTTCCAAATTGATTTGCTTTCATTTAATGGCTAATTGGCAACAGTGAATACCTAAATCATTTCTTAACTATGTTCTAAATATATATAAAAAAACAACTAAAATCATATCTAGACATTTCTAGATTTACTAATATCTATAGAAAAAGAGCGCCACATCAAGTCTATGAAGGTCAGATGGGAAGGTCGTGTAGACAAAATGAAAGAAAACAGGAACACTTTCAAAGTTTTAACAGGAAATTCAATCGAAAAACGGCCATTAGGACAAAGTAGAAACTGGATCCAGTTGACTAAAGACAGACGTCAATAGAGAGTTTTTTGAACGTGAATACACAATTTAGGAAAGATATACAATTTAGGACGAAATATTATTTCTTTTTGTTATTTGGTGTCCCATAAAGAAAACAACTTTTAAAATGCCCGCCATTTCTGTTCTAGTAAGTTGGCAGCACTGAATATTACACGACTTTCATCTGTTGGTCTTTGTGTTTATAGTAGACACGGAGCACTGACTAGCGCATGATTGCCATTTGTTTTCTGTACGGGTAGGAATTATATGGACTTCTTACGAGAAAGGTTCCCTGGTCGGGTGATTTCTCGCAACGGTGACGTACATTGGCCACCCAGATCTTGTGATTTGAACCTTGTAATTTCTTTCTATGGAGGTATTTGAAATATTGTGTGCACGCCAATAAACCACTATCACTTTCTAGAGCTCGAGATCGAAATTCAGGGTGTAATTTCAGTACTAGAGATGGAAGTATGCCGAAGTTAGGGAAAATTTCATCAAAAAAACGAAAGTGTGATTGCAGAGTCGTGGAGGCCATTTTAGTGATATCATATTTCGTTATAACCACAGGCTGCATACACTGCAAAATATAAATCACTTAATTTCATCAATAAATTTGTATGGTATTATACACTTAAAAGCTGCGCTCTTAACGGGACACCTTTTACTATCAAATGTCGCAAGTGTTACTGTAGACAGTATTTAGCGTTCATTGTCCTGCGTCATTTCTTCCGTTTTTTGTTTCCATTTAGGTGAAATATACTTAAAATAAATGCTACAAAATGTGTTTAATTATTTTAAATGAAAAGTCCACATTACAAATTTCATGTCTCTAACCTTAAGGGATTCCGAAATATGGAATTTTATTATAACAATTACAACATCTATTTAGTCTCCTTCCATTCTGAATTTTCAGAAATCCTTCCTTTGAGCTATCTTTTGTTACAAACACTTTGGACTGTTCAAGTGTCTACCTTTAACAGTTTGGTATAGGTGTTTGATCAGTCAGTCCATCAGGATTCCTTTCTTTTTTTTTCTTTTTTTTTATAAATATAGAGATACTGTAAAAAGGATTATGTTCTGGCTTATTCCATGTGAAATGAACCAATGCCATTTGCCCTTTTGTCATGGATTTTCTTCATATTTTTTCTTTGGGTAGATACCCATGAGAAATGACCACAGGAATATTTGCAGATTTTTCTCTCCTAAACGGACCTCAGGAAAAATAAATGAAAATCTGGCATTTTCCGAGACTTCTGCCGCGGAAAAATCGACACGTAATGTTAAAAATTACGTAACTCCCTTATTTTTCGGCCAATTGAAGTGTTTCTGGTGTCAAATTAAAGCTAATAGTCTCTACTATTCAGAACTACTGTTGAATCAGAAAAAGTGGTTCATAGAAAAGAGAAACAAACTCTGAAACACAATTTATATGATTTATATGTGATTTTTGTAAAAAAAAAAAAAAAAATCATATCTGCTAAATCACTGAAAACACAACCTCCACATTTTTACCTCAGATTCACCTAAATATGTATGTTCAATAGTGCAAAAATGAAAAGGTTTTTTTTTTTTTTTTTGTGGTTTGTCAGTAAGAAATTATAATGCAGGGACACGACTTATGGCACGTTATTAACATTTAACATTAACATGTTATTAACTATAGAAATGTTGCATTTTGTTGGAATGTTTACTACATTGGTTACATTTGGCTTGGTTCAGATGAACGCGTAACGTGCAAAAATTAATATATTGAAACATTATTTTATGAATACGGAAGGGTATCATAAATATTGAAGGAAGTCAATTGCAATGACATTCTCGCTCACTCACTCCCCATCACACATACCCACGTTACTATTACTAGTGGCTCTAAGGACCAGGTGCCTCACGTGAATTTCAAAAATTGCGCCGTATAGAGTGGATGGCCGCCATTTTGAAAAAGTTTGCCGCCATTTTGAAACTGTACATTGGATCACTTGATTGTTAGATACACTAAATTTTATGTCTTTTGCTTCTATTCTCAAAATTTCAAGTCAAGATACTGAAAATTACGACCTGGAGTGTAGATGGCCGCCATTTTAAAAATCGACCACCATTTTGAAAGTTGACATTGCTCCACTTTAATGGTACGCACAGTAAATTGTATATGTCCCATGCTTCTATTCATAAAATTTCAAGTCGAAAACCCGAAAACCGCCCTATAGCGTGGATGGCCACCATTTTGAAAATCTGGCCGCCATTTTGAAATTTTACTTCTGTTCTATACTATAAAGCAAATTTCGAGCGTCTCACGGTTCTTACCTCAAAATTTCGTGATATTTTGTAATATTTTGCTTGCTTTTTTTGCTAAATACACAGTGGTATTGAAATAAGACACTGTGTCTTGGATACTCCATGATTCAGGGACAAGGGTTAATATTTGGACTTTGTCATCAACACTGCTGGCAGAAAACTTTGCGCTAAGTCTCTCCATCAGACTTTCACAATCCTTGCATTTTTTGTCTTCATCCATCTCATTCTTACAGGACTGGGGCCTTTCAGTACCAAAAGCGTTTGCTGCTAACCCTGTGAAACTGGCAGCAAGACGACTAGCCTTATGTGTTAAGTATGTGCCTCTTCTGTCCACTTTTCTTTTGGTAGCTTTCAGTGGTGAACAGTTAAGTAATTCACACGCTTTATTAGGTTCTTCTGAGACAGATTCATCTGGTTCGTAAGCGTCATAAGAATCAAAGTTGATTTCACTGTCCGATTTGCTGCTGTTTGCTATCACTGCTTTCCTGCAAGATATACACAATTTTGTGCCAGGAATTAGTTCAATATCTGTAAATCTTCTGGAAAATGCCAGCGAAATAGATTTTAAACTTTTCACTACCCTTTTCTTATGCTTTAGAAAAGGATCAATGCATGTTCTCTGCCTGTCTTCATAAAGAGATAAATACTGCTTTAAATGGAAATCACAAATAAATTTCAAGTCAGAACATTTGGCTCTAAGTCTGATAAGTTCCACATCACTTGCTTTCATATCACACACGGAAGTTACTTTCCTGTCTGGAACTTCCTCACATTCCTCATACTGCCTGCAAACCGAACACTGGTCACCTGGTTCCATTTGTAACATTGTTAGAGTAAATTCGAAATACCAAATAACAGTCACTCAGTAACATTATATATATATATATATATATATATATATATATATATATATATATATATATATATAAACTAATTGCCGAACGTCAGTGAGGCTCCTACTTGGACTCGATCTGCTTTTGGATTTTCCTGTGTCTGTCTGTTTGTATGTCTGTCTGTACCACGCTACAGGGCGCAATTTTCGGTATTTTAATACGAAATTTTTAGGATAGGACTACGAGATATCCTAAACTTGTTGTATAGATTTTGGCGGTGATCAAAAGTAAAATTTCAAAATGGCAGCCATCCACTCTTTACGGCGCAATTTCCAGTCTTTTAACACGAAATTTTGAGGTAAGAACCGTGAGACGCTCGAAATTTGCTTTATAGTATAGAACAGAAGTAAAATTTCAAAATGGCGGCCAGATTTTCAAAATGGTGGCCATCCACGCTATAGGGCGGTTTTCGGGTTTTCGACTTGAAATTTTATGAATAGAAGCATGGGACATATACAATTTACTGTGCGTACCATTAAAGTGGAGCAATGTCAACTTTCAAAATGGTGGTCGATTTTTAAAATGGCGGCCATCTACACTCCAGGTCGTAATTTTCAGTATCTTGACTTGAAATTTTGAGAATAGAAGCAAAAGACATAAAATTTAGTGTATCTAACAATCAAGTGATCCAATGTACAGTTTCAAAATGGCGGCAAACTTTTTCAAAATGGCGGCCATCCACTCTATACGGCGCAATTTTTGAAATTCACGTGAGGCACCTGGTCCTTAGAGCCACTAGTAATAGTAACGTGGGTATGTGTGATGGGGAGTGAGTGAGCGAGAATGTCATTGCAATTGACTTCCTTCAATATTTATGATACCCTTCCGTATTCATAAAATAATGTTTCAATATATTAATTTTTGCACGTTACGCGTTCATCTCAACCAAGCCAAATGTAACCAATGTAGTAAACATTCCAACAAAATGCAACATTTCTATAGTTAATAACATGTTAATGTTAAATGTTAATAACGTGCCATAAGTCGTGTCCCTGCATTATAATTTCTTACTGACAAACCACAAAAAAAAAAAAAAACCTTTTCATTTTTGCACTATTGAACATACATATTTAGGTGAATCTGAGGTAAAAATGTGGAGGTTGTGTTTTCAGTGATTTAGCAGATATGATTTTTTTTTTTTTTTTTTTTTTTTTTTTACAAAAATCACATATAAATCATATAAATTGTGTTTCAGAGTTTGTATCTCTTTTCTATGAACCACTTTTTCTGATTCAACAGTAGTTCTGAATAGTAGAGACTATTAGCTTTAATTTGACACCAGAAACACTTCAATTGGCCGAAAAATAAGGGAGTTACAGAATGTTTAACATTACATGTCGATTTTTCCGCGGCAGAAGTCTCGGAAAATGCCAGATTTTCATTTATTTTTCCTGAGGTCCGTTTAGGAGAGAAAAATCTGCAAATATTCCTGTGGTCATTTCTCATGGGTATCTACCCACAGACAAAATATTAAGAAAATCCATGATGTAAGGGCAACCATAAAATCTGATATTGGTTCATTTGACATGGAATGAGCCTTCTTTTAAAGAGAATTCAGAAAATTATAAATCCAGGGTAGAACATTCACATGCTACGACTTTACAAACTGATTCCTGCACGTGCAGCCAGAAAGATAGAAAATCTATCGTACTAAAACCTAACGAAGCAGACCTGTATCCACGAGGGGTCTAGGGGGCCGGCCCCCCGTAAGTTTTCACTGGCCCCCCTAAAATTTCCACGGTAGGCTCGCAAATGTACTATAATATGGTTGGATTGGGCCCCTCTAACTTCTACCGGACCCCTCCTACATTTTTGGGCTGGCTACGGGCCTGTAACGAAGTCTAGGCAAAGTGTATCTAGTTCCAGTGAACTTTCTCACTTTCTGTAGAAAGGACGGAAAGAAGCTCCTTTTGTCTATTTATCTTTAAAAAACGAAAATACCGTGAAACCTCACCTGTAATTTATAACGGATTTTAAATAGTTCAGCTTACAGCGGATAACCCTAGCGTGGGATTGTAAGCGTCAGATATACACAATTACATGTAATTAGTTCATGTTTTCTTTGCGTTATTCTGAAGCATGTTCTTAAAATTGTCAATTATAGCTCCACAGCAATTATTTCATGTCTAAGACGCAGAAACTACAGGAAGTTCAGTAATGATTTGACGTCTGAGACACTGAAACTACAGAAAGTTCAACAATTATTTGATATCTGACAGTGAGCCGCTGAAACTACAGGAAATTCAGCAATGATTTTATGTACGAACGCTGAACCTACAAGCAGTTACAAACGAATATAACACTGTGTTGACATCTGATTACAACATTTGATTTAGAACGAAGCATTTCCAGCTATTGCCTTTCGCATTTGATTATACTACGATTTGTTAGGTATATCTAGCCATAATTCCAATTCATTCAGCGATTAAGTCAATGGGCTAACTTACACCCCCGAAGACCCCACATTGAGAAGAACAGAGGCTGAGGCAAGAAACTCTAAAATGTATTGTATTAATGGAAGGGGACAGCTATATAATTGTTGTTGATAGCCCAGCCAAAAAAAGACTTACGCCAGTGCATCAAGCCATTCTTGTCGGTCTATATTTCTAATTACTGGTTTGGATGGTTTGGATACAAACCTCGCGGCAGAAATTTCGCCGGTTTGAATTTCGTCGTCCAAAATCTCACCTCAGACCTTCGCCAGGGCAAAACATTGCCATAAAGGTTTCTTCAGTGTAGAGTATTAAATAAATTTATTATATTTATGTGTAATAATGGTAACGTGTTTTCATTAAAATAATGGAGGAAGATAATTTCCAACAATGGGCGCACACCAGGTTTGTGGAAACGGTGTTGGAGGTCATAGCCGTTGAGTAAGTTTGGAAGCAAGGTTGCTCTTTAGGGGTACTAAGCTGTCTCCAAAAGTTTTCGACCGGGCACTGAAATACAGCACCACCGGTAAAAGGCCATTCATGGCATATGGTGCCATCTATGGAAGAAATACACGGTATCAGTTTTAAGTTTCAGCTGCGTAATTTGAAATCAGTCACTCTGCGTTGAACTCGTATATTGCATGACAATGCTCCAATTCACAATGGCTGTTGTTGTCCGAACTGCAGTGAAATTCTGTGGTTTCGAGGAGATTCAGCATCCACCCTACACCCCACACTTAGAACTTCAGTCTTGACAACAACAGTTGTGTAGACTGGAACATTGTTATGCATGATGCAGGCTCATCATACAGCAACTAATTTAAATGACTAGTTAGACAGTTCAAACGAATACATTATTTATTCCATAGATGGCACTAGGTGCGGTATTTCAATATCAGGCAGGAAACGTTTGGAAATACCCTCATAACATCTCAGGTGAATTTAGAGATGTTCGTCATGTACCAAGGGGATAGGTACTCTTTGTTTATAGTATAACACATGGATTAGACTCAAATTCTAATTATCTTTTTTAAAGTTATGATGTATCCAATTTTATTACAACATGTTATGTACCTTTCTCCAACCTTAGGAAATAAGCTATATATTTATGTTGAAATACATTAAAATAAGGGGGTAAAAGACGGAAAATCCACCACGGGTTACGAGTTTGTAAATATACATAAATGTAATAACCAATCAATTTTTCAAATAAGCCCATAATAAACGTAAATAATATACTATCTTGATACAATGTAGTGTAATATTCCTATTTAGAGCATCCGTATCATTCCCAGTTCATGCAGTTGTAATCCGTTAACGATAAGTGGTATAAGGGGGAGGTTCCCGAAATTCTGCATTTTCTTTTTTTTCCTGATATCTCTCATTTTTTTTTTTTTTTTTAACCATACGGCCTACTAGTTAGATCCATAGTTTCTTTCAGGCATCCCGTCAGGCACAGGCGGATCCAGGACGGACTTCTCGGGGGGTTGTAATACTGCTACTTAGAGCTACTTTTAAGAGCTCCAAACTCTGGGATGGGTTTTATTTTATATATAAATGAAACCCATCCCAGAAAGTTCCCTCTTCTGGGGGGAGGGGTGATCGCCCCCCGTGGATCCGTCCCTGCCGTCAGGGCCTTCTCAAAGTCCTAAAATATTTACACACAACTTGGATAAAAAGTAATGGTATCTTTGTTTTCACGTTAGTACTACAAGAATCCCGTAGCTGATAAGGGAATGTGAAGCGATGAAATGTGGTGAGTGGTAGGCAGCGGTGAAGCTTGCCTTGAAAAAATGGGTAAATACATATCGTCAAATGGGGTTACTTGAGACACTAAAAAAAATGTAAGTGTAACTGTTTATAAACTGTACTATCTATACTAAAACTGACATAATCAGATGTCCGGTCTGCATACGATATTCAAAAAGCGGAATATTTTAAGTTATACTTCTAGAGTTTTTACAGATACAAAATTACGTGTCTCAAGTTACGCAGCAAGGCGGGGAAACTTGAGACAAGAATCAAAATTGTGTTATTAAGCATGAGAAATCAAACAATGTCGCAAGTTACTGTATGCATCCTAAGCGTTATTTGAGACACAGTTGAAAGCAGGAAAAACGTTTTATTGAAAAAAACTACATATACAAAGGAAAGAAAAATACAAAAATACACGCAGATCTCTATGGAACAATCTCAAAAAAGTATCTTCCTCTTGAGCCTTTGGAGGGGAAAATCTTACAGACAATATATTCCAAATTAACTTCGTTTTCGTCATCAATTACTCTTCATGTTTTCCTATCACTTGGGCTACAAAATACTTTTCACTTTCCCTTCTGGTATTCAAGTCGTAGATGAATTTGACAACGACAAAATCCTCCTTGGTAATTTCTTCCAAAGAAAGAGGTCCGTCAACTTGGTCAAAGTAACTTGGTGGAATTCTGCATTCTGGAGCTTCATGAGTACTGTCATCTTCACTGTCACCTAACAGAATATCATGAATATCATAATCGGAATCTGAGTCATGAAGTGAGTACATAGATTTTGACTCGTCAGTAGATTCCACGTAACGATTTTTAGCTTTAGATTTCTTCTCATGAGAAGGCCCTGACCGCTTGCTATGAGTCACTTCTGAATTTGGAGACGAACTTTGGTCCACATAGTTTGATTCTTGATTACTGGTATCGTTGGTGGGCCCTTTCTCTTCCAACATTTTTGTTACGATTCCTTTCGCAGGAGGAAGGCTCAGTTTCCTCTTCCTAACCCGCAAGGGCTGAGTTTCCTTACTACGCATATCTGATAAGAAATCTTGAAAGCTTTGTCTCCACATATCCTTATGCTGATCTTCATTTGATGTATTGGGTGTGATTTGATTCAAAAGTAGCTTCTTCAACACCTGATTACGATCTAATGGTACAATTCCTGCTCCTCTGAACCCTGCCTGAATATTCTGTGATGTTGTTGCTTCAAGTTCCTAAAGGCAATTCTTTAAAAGGCGGGGAAAAGTGTCCTTAGGAATCGAGCCACTGTGTTTGTTCTTCCATGTCTCAAGTACTTTAACCCATTTTGCTTTTAAAGGTTTAAAGAAAGCAACATCGAGGGGCTGAGTCAGTCCCGTACTATTAGGAGGCAAAAGTACGAACCTGATATTTAAGTTCTCCTATTCCTTGATAATCCATGGAGAGATGTGACTGGTCAAGTTGTCACCTATTAGTACCTTGGGTCTGTCTATATTAAACCTCTTGAAATATGGCATAAGAATGTGTTGAAACCAATCATCGAAAACTTGCATATTGAACTTGCATATCGAGAGCTACTGTAGGCACAACCTTTTGGACCCCCTATTGTCCAGGAGTCATACACAGAATTTATATACCACGTAAGGTGGAAGCAGATCACCGCTGGCAGCGGCTGAAAACACCACTTTTACACTGGATTTTGAAGAGTCAATAACTCTTTCAGGATGCCTACACTTTTTCCTGACAAGAACCCTTTCCTTCCAGGGTCGTCAGAAACATTAGTCTCATCGTAATTCACAATGAGTTGTGGATCCACGTCTCTCATTGTAGCTTCAAGTTCATCGAAATAGCTGTCTAAAACTTCTTTATTAAGGACAGCCCTGGATTCTCTAATGTTTTGGCACAGTCTCTGAGTGAGTTCTTCGGAATGTCGTTCCAAAAAAGAGTCAACCCAGTCTGGGCCTGGAAGATTGTTTTTAAAACGTGATTCCACAACTCCTTTCCGGTCAAGATATCCCTTCACAATGCGACGCACATCAAACTTTGTTAAGGGAAACCCCCACTCACCTGTCAATTGGATACATTCGCTGATTGTGTTCTCTGGTGCAACGCTACCACACTTCTTTGGAAACCACAATTAACCAACTACAAACTAATATATAATGGTAAAACTCTGACGAGTGCAATTGCAGACACAGCACAGCGGGTGGCTTATGAGGGTTTCAAAACAGACCCCCCCCCAAAAAAAAAAAAACATTTATTTTGTTTTACCTATTTTCGTTCCCATCTGACGATCTCGTAATCAAAACCTCTTAAACCTTGAAAATACCAAATGTAAATTAAATGGACGGAATATAGGATCAAGATTTTAAATACTGAACGCATTCAAACAATTCCATAACTTTATTTACAACAATAACCTTAACAGAAATTCAACTATAACAACAAATCTGAATTTTGTTTAAAAGTTAAAAAAAAAATCTATAACCAACTAGTATCTCCTTTTGACGGGAAAAGCTCAAATTTATCCTCAATTAGTCAATCACTGAGTCAGTGAGTCAATCATTGAGTCAATGCGATAGTCAGCGAGAGAAATGAGGTCATAGGAAGGTGGAAAGAATACGTTGAAGACTTATATGAGAGTATGGATAGACCGTGTAGCCTAAATGTTGAAGTAGAAAATAAAGTAGGCGAGGATGATAAAGGATTTAGTATTCTTCGGGATGAGTTTGAAAAGGCTATATCCGAGATTAGCAATGGAAAGGCAACCGGAATAGATAACATACCAATCGAATTCATTAAAAATATAGGAGACAAGGGAAAGAAAGAATTGTTCCGACTATGCAATGAAATGTATGAAACAGGAGAATGGCCAAAAGACTTTCTGAAAACAATCATGGTACCGATGGCTATGAAATCGAACCCAAAGAGATGTGAGGATTATAGAACTATTAGTCTCATATCTCATGCAGCTAAAATTCTGCTCCGAATACTGAACAGAAGGTTATATGAAAGAACAAATAAAGAAGTTGAGGAGGAGCAGTTCGGGTTCAGAAGAGGCAAGGGTACAAGAGATGCAATTGGATTATTAAGGGCGATCGGTGAAAGATTTATAGAAAAAGGGAAAGCGGTGTATGTTATATTTATTGATCTAGAAAAGGGTTTTGACCGCGTGAATTGGGAATTGTTGTTGGGAGTTCTAACGAAGATAGGGTTGGAATGGAAAGATAGAAGACTCATAAGAAACTTATACATGAACCAACAAGTAAGTGTTAGGATAGGGGAAGAACTGACGGAAGAGAGTGCAATTGGAAGGGGAGTTCGACAAGGATGCTGCCTCTCGCCAACACTATTTAATGTCTATCTAGAAGAGATAGTGAAAAAGAGCCTATATGATGATGATGGCATTTCGGTAGGAGGTAGAATGATTAGATGTATAAGATTTGCAGACGATATGGCGCTTGTTGCAGACTCTGAAAAGAAAATCAATAAAATGTTAGAAAAAATTAGAAAGGGCTTTGAAGAATATGGGATGAAAATAAATGTTAGAAAGACAAAAGCCATGGTGATTGGAACGAAGGGGTCTGTGTGACATGTAAAAGTAGGAGGGGAGAAAATAGTAATAACATGGAGTGCGAACGTGAAATAAAAGCAAGGATAGGAATGGCGAAAGAAGCCTTTAGGAGGAAGAAAAGTCTGTTTTGTGGGACCTTGAATAAAGAGTTGAGAAAAAGACTCATAAAATGCTTCGTGTGGAGTGTTGTACTGTATGGGGCGGAAACGTGAACATTACGTAAAGGTGATGAAAATCGACTCGAAGCCTTCGAAATGTGGGTGTGGAGAAGAATGGAAAGAATTAGTTGGGTAGAGCGGAAAACGAATGAGAGAGTGTTAGAAATGGTGGGTGAGAAAAGAACACTCTTAGATATTATTAGGAAGAGGAAGAGAAACTGGTTGGGACATTGCCTAAGAAGAGATTGTATCATGAGGGACGTTTTAGAGGGTATGTTGGCGGGAAAGAGAGGGAGGGGGCGAAGGAGACTACAATTAATGGATGATATAAAAACAAAAAGATCATACACGAAGACGAAGAAGTTAGCGGAGGACCGTGGAGGATGGAAGCTTCTCAGCTGCGGCAAGTGACCTGCCAATAAAGGCAGAATACCTATGATGATGATGAGTCAATCATTCAAACTTTGAAATATCATTGAATTATTTATGCTCACCCTATATATAGTAATATCACAAAATTAAAATTTTACAAATGTTTTCAACCAAAGTCAGCATTCAATGAATAAACCGAACTTCACAAATCTTTGAATTAGTCAAGCGAAGCAGAATTTCATATTTAATTAAATGGGAGTAATATTTAAAATCTACAATTGCATCATTCAATTCACACGTCAAAATTGGCTTCAAAGTAATCAAAATTATTCTCGCTGAGACGAAAATTTAACTAATTTTAATTTATCTATTATCATCTACAAGTTGCGTTAGCGAAATGCAATTTTCTTTCTGATTAAACATAAATTCCCGGATAAATTCCCATTTTAGGAATCTTCCCGGGAATATTCCCAGGGAATATTCCCGAAAAATATCTTAACGGGAATTTACCCATCACTAGTTGTATCCTCATGAAGTTTAGTTTAAATTTTTTCAACTACATTTGAACTTGAATGCAACGTCAAAAGAGTTAGCGAAAAACTTGTTAATTCGTTCGGCATCGAATAAACAAGTTATTGATTGCATGGTAATCACACTGAAATAAAGTAAGAGAAGAGAATACTACTTTTTGGCCATCAAAAGTCGCGAAAGTTAGTGTCTGAAAGACGAAAATTGACGGGAGATAGATACACCGTAAAAATATAAAAGAAATTGATCAGCAATGGTATATTTGTTTGGTCAGGTTATATGGTTACTGTACCTGTTTAGTTTAATCAAATACGTATTGATTTATATCAAAGGCGTTCAGTCATTAATACTTATATTATTGGGTTAGAAAATGTGGATTATCAATTTTGTTATGCAAACTAAATAAAACTCATGTGGCTTTCCTGATCAAAATATTTAGGGACAACGCTTTACAATATGTTCATACGAAAATTTTATGAATTTATAGATTTTATGCTATGGATCACACAGTGATAGAGATCTAAGAATGGAATGTTGATCACAAGACTCGAAAAATTTCTCGTCTGGTACCAGACGATAATTGCCAGGTTTCTTGTCTAGTCTCGAATTTGAAAATGCGCATTCCGTTTCAACATTTGTTTGGTAGGCAGCGCCATCACACCGTCTTGTCTCTTCTTGAATATCTTTGGATAGTTCCTCAGCTTTCTCGTCAGGTGGCAGCACAGGGAAAGCCAAGGGACGACCAGTTCGGGAGCAGTGATGCCAATTGAAGGGAAATTTCCCTTGGCGCAGGGAAATTTTGAGTAAATTTTAGAGAAAAGGGAAAAAGGGAAATTGCTTGTAATATCTCAATATTGCAGGGAAATTTGAACTTCTCTTCAATCATTTATAGATTGAATGTATTTACGTATCTAATTAATCTAATTAAAATTCAGTATAAATTCAACATCCTATTTGTTCCAAACACAATCCGTTGCACATATTTCACATAAATTCTCACAAGTTATCTTGCTTTGCATTCGTTAATATTTATCAACATTACACATCGATCAACATATTCAGTTAAATTCGAAACATTACAACAATGCTTATTTAAAATCTTTTATCAAAATTAATCTTCCGATTGTTGAATTAAATGCAATGCAATAAGATTAAATAATTCTCAATTAAATTATCACTCCAACTATTATAACAGTTTGATTTTCCCAATCAGAAGATGTTTTTCCCAACCAAAAAATTGATTCTGAAGAGGATTAATCAATGTAAGAGAAGAAAATCTGCGTGTCGTGAATGTAAATATGTATATATGGGCGAATACTGGGTCATTAGTGTATGTGTGTTTGTGTAAGTTTACAGATTTCCTGGTGACTGTGTGCACAGAATTATAAATTCTTAAGAATTCCGCATCTCTAAACTTTGTATTGTGCTTACGAACATTCCTCGTGTACAGCCAAAGACAGTAGCAGGTAGTTTTCTTTGTAACTGTTCGTATTCGTTTCAGTAAATATGGGAGTTCTCTTCTTAAGTAAGTACATACCAAATATATACTTAATAATTTCTTTGTACCTTAGGTTACATTAATAATAAAATCTATCATGATATCTATAATAAAAATTAGTTATGTAATATTTATTTTATATTTTTTATGATTTATTTAGGTTGTCCGTCCTGACCGAGGTATTTATAGGGTTTTTCCTCAATCACACCAGGCAAATGCAGAGATTGCACCTTTAACATAGGTCCTGGCCTACACCTTTCCATATCCTTTCCCCTCCTCTACAGTGACGCCTTAGATATCTAAACAACAAATCAAGTTCAAATTCTGCGTAAGCTCAAAGGAAGGCTGTCAGGTATCTGCTTGTATGTGATTATAAGATTGCGGTGAGGGGGTGGAAGCGAAAACGATTAAAAATACGTTTACTAAATACAGTACTTGAACGTTTAGGATTAAGGGAAATTTTGTCCGGAAAAGGGAAATTCTGAAGCTTGTGAAGGGAAAACGGCTCTGAAGGAATTGGCATCACTGTTCGGGAGAGTAACGCTCCCGGAAGTATGTTCTTTCGCGCGCTACTGCCAGCTGTTTTAAACGCTATCCTAGCCATCTGTTTTAAATTGGTCACAAAATTTATATCATGGGGGTCAAGGTGGAACAAAACGAGCGCTGCGAGTCTCCTAACCCGCTCCTACTACTACTACTACTTATCTGCACAAAATTAAGTAAATCACTTTTTGAGTATTATTTTCATCTTATTTTAATCAAAAAAGTGTTATAAAAATGTAAAAAAAAAAACTATCCTTGGGCTGGGTTTGAACCCATGCCAAAAGCGATAATCGTTACTAGCCAGGCACGTAGCCAGGATTTCGTGAAGGGGGGTCCGTGACATGTGTCCTGGTTATTACACCAGGGGCTCGATCATTCTAAACTATTTTACTGGAACATATATGGGTTCGTTTAGCCAGGATTTCGTAACAGGGGGTGGGGTGGGGGTGACATGAAATTCTAAAAGCCAAGGAGATCGATCAATCTAAACTACTTTACTATCAACATATATTGGTTTGTTAGGACAATAAAATGAGGATATGTTGGTAAGTATTTTAATAAACTATGAAGAAATCTCGAGTAAAATAATAATAATAATAATAATAATAATAATAATAATAATAATAATAATAATAAAACACATTGAAAATGATTATACAATATATACGTTCTTTCTCTGTTTATTCAAATAGAACTATTTTCCTTTCATTATGACCTCAATTATTATAAAAAGTACATATTCACTATTATAAAAAGCACATACTCAATAATGTCTTGTAAAATATTTTACAATATCTGTGTTCTTTTCTCTGTTGAATCAAATGTTAACAGAACTTTCTTTCTCCATAAATTTTTGTTTTTATTATTCCGTCAACTACCGGTACTGTCTGTTCCAAATGACGGGTTAAAGAAGCAGTAGAAAATTGTTTTTGAAATTACATGTTTGATACTGCAAGGATGCGATGACGAAAAATTATGATAAAAAATGTCCACGTTATGCTTACAACGGCACTATGCTTTCAGAAGCTTGAAATCTCTCTGACTAGTAGGAGAAATTCTGAGAATTCCGTAACTTTTCTAGAAATTTCAAATTCCCTGACTCTTCCAGGATATCTCGCTCACCTCGCCACCATGGATTGCAAGTAATACAAATCTCCTCATAAGAAAGTGTAACCAAAAGCTTCCTGTAGTTTATTTTTAACGCTGATCCTTCGTTTTCTCACGTCATTTTGTTTCTTCCTTCCTTATTTTTTCATTTCTGGTCTCGAAGGGAAGGGGGGTACGGCCCCCCTTGGCTACGTGGCTATTTGAATGCAACGTGGCAAGAAATGGGTAACGTCAACCAATCAGAACTGTGTATTTCGGTCCTACTTTCGGGAGCATTACTCTCCCGAGCTAATCCTGCCAAGGAGCTACATAGCACAGACAAGAATGAACAGATGAACAACTCCCTATATGCGCTATGGAAATTAGTTTGTATCGTTTGCACGCCGAAAGAGCCAATCAACGTTTGGTGGAGAATGATTCATTGTAGCTTTGGAAAATTCAAGAATACTAATGGAACTCCAACTGACCAAAGCAGTAGGCCTATATATATTTTAAGATTATATATATACTGCTTTGGTCAGTTGGAGTTTCATTAATAATGGAGAATGATGTTTCGTCGTAAGTGGAATAGCGCTGTCATGGGTTGCCCAGCGCATTCTTTTAGTCTGCTTCGCATGTCAGCATGAGGTGCAGTGCAAGAAGATCAGATTAGCAATTATCCGTACTCATTGGCGTCTTTACGGGGGGCAGGAAGGGCAATTGCTGAGTTTCAGATTTATATAGATTTTATCAATAGTAGTAAATCTGTGAAAAACGCCAAGTTTACAGAACTTATGCCCCCAAAGCAAAATCTGAAATGACGCTCCTGCACTAAATAACTATCATAATTTTTTGGGTACCTTTTATAAAAGCATCTTCTTGTATTGTGCCTGGATTGCTTTGTTGAAGTTTTCGTACATCCTTATCGAATTATGTTAAAATAATGTATACAAACTAACGGTCAAACACAAAACAAATGGAAAAGTACATAACACTTTCACCCACCATGTGCTACTAGAGACGGTTATTTTCGAACTTTCCAATCTGCTGACAACAGATCGACTGGTTAGTTCCGTCGTCGTATGGTAGAGGCACGGGCGTCTCTAGCGGTGGGGGGACAACGAGGGGGACGCGTCCCCCCAATATTTTTAAGTACCAAATATTCAATATTTTATTCTTATTTAATTTATTTACTAACGACAGAATATCATATAAATAATAATAATTATATTTATTTGGAATATAATATTCAGGTTGTGAAACTATTGTAATCGAGTTCTTGATATACCTTAGGGGGTCCGTGAAGGTAAGCAGAAAGGTAACAAATGGAATCGAAGATAATAAACAAGTTGAAAAAATGAAATGAAATCTTTAGTTTTTCGTCCCACGCTTATGCCGGTTAGGCTAAAGGAGACGGTGATTATGAGAAATGAATAAACTGGTGGAATGAAGAAAGTGTGAGGAAACGGGAGAACCCCGAGAAAACCTACGAGCACGAATAAACAGGTTGGGTTAAGTAGTGCCATTTAAATCACTTTCTTTGACGTCCCCCCAAATTTTACATGCCAGAGACGCCAGTGGGTAGAGGTGCTATGGTTTGTCTTGTTTCCAGTTCTTCGCCGAGTTTGCGGTCTGTATATTTTTGTCTGTGCTATATAGTTTCAACAAAAAGTGAGAGCTTCCTTCTTTACTTTGGTAGTCATCCGTACAGCAGCAGCGGCAGCAGCAGAACCGGCACCGAAGGCCAGATGGGACTATGATAGGCAGAAGCATCTCATGGAAGACAGTGCACAGAACGAGTGCCCTATGACTTCCATTACGTGATACAGTGTTTGATTTGAGCCACATGAATGAAGAAGTGTGACTGGTGGATGAACACTATGTTAAGTATCCAACCTTGTCTTTTATCTGTACAGTCTGAATCCGTGTCATCTGTATATAAATTTGTAAAATACATTAAACCTTTTTAAATTTCGATTATCATTTCATAGAAACAAAACCGCCATTATCACTCAACGTGCCACCTGCGCAAGTGATATAAAATGCCCCTTCACATTTGCTTGGGCGCAAATGCGACGGCATTTCAAAATACACTTCTCGTCTCGTGGTCAACACTGATGGTAATTCTGAGTATTGATGGTAGGGAAACATGGTATGATAACTATGATAACGTTGGTTCAGAAGTGGATACGGGCTGAACGTTAAGAATCTACCTTTAATACTCAACTATTCAGGCCGTCGGCTATGCATTCTGTAGGTCGTTTATTCAAGCTTTCGAGGTGGCAATTCTGATAGGTTTTCCGTTTGATTTTGCTCGTACACACCAGGCTAATGCCTGAATGGTACACTACTGGCCATGGAAACCTAAACGGCAAACAAAACTAGTTCGAAAAAATACCCTAGATCCTTACGTCCCTAAGATATATGCTTATTCCTCTATTCCGAAATCTATTTTTCCCTCCATTCTGCTACAGAGTAACATGACCATTTGGAACAAATATATTGACTATCTGGTCATTGCAGTTAAGTAAATATGTAATTGCATACACGAAAAGGTCCTAAATATGACATAAAAATCAAGTGAATTCAAAATTTGAATTACTGGGTGGCACAGTATCTTTCTCCTCGGGATGTAGATTACCAATGAAATACTATACACACATGGACCACTTGTAGAGCAAAATCTTCTTGGTGAAGTGGTTAGCATTACGTAATTTCATGCAGGACTTCATTTCAGAAAAGGTTCGAATTCTGTTTTAAAAAAACTAAGTTTTTTAAACAAAGAATCTGCGTCCTGTTGCAAACAGTATAGATGTAAGAAAATTATAAATGTCACAGGTATGTAATATTTAATATTACATCATATAGAGATGCAAAAAAGCCGGCTTTTTTGAATCGATGGTTTTTTGCACATAAAAAAGCCGGCTTTTTTGGGGAAAAAAACGAGAATTTTGGAAATTTTGGCTTTTTTCAATTTCATGATTTTTCTATTTAAATAGCTTTCTTATAGTATGCTCTAAAGTTAAATAAGATTTCATGACTTAAATGCTATATTTCGCTCTGGAATTCACCATCATGATGGATGGAATACACGTTTTATGAATTAAAGTAAACATAAAGTACGTAGTATTTGAGGGCAACTGTAGAAGATATTTAACTTTCTTTTAACTTCTGAGTTATCGACATCTTTTTCTTTTCTACATCATTTCTTTTTAGTCATCCGTGGTTCATTTCCTAGAGACTAGTAGGCCTACTCTAGCTTCTAGCACATAAGTTAAACTTTTGTTTTTCAATATATCAGTCAGAGCGTACGTTTGTCAGTATATCTGTCAAAGCGTACTTCGACATTCTTGTTTTAAACTGTAGCTGTGCAATGATTTAGCAATAATCTTCCGGATACAAACTTGAATACCATTTTATACAAATAATCAGCAGCGGATTCAGAAAAGTATTTTGGGAGGTGTTTCTCTGCTTAGTTTGTTTTTTCTAAAATTTCCTAATTTTTATTTGGGAGTTTATGAGTACAAACATAACTAATATTTCGTTTTGTTTGTATATTCAGCAATAACCTTCCGGATACAACCTTGAAGACCATTTTATACTGATAATCAGTGGCGGATTTAGAAAAGTATTTTGGGAGGGGGTTTTCTTATTAATGTTTAGCTTTTCTAAAAATACCTAATTTTTATTTGAGATGAGCTTGAAGTTTATGAGTAAAGGCATAATAAATATTTCGTTTGTTTTAGAAATTCTGTAATTTCGGGGTACAAGCTTCACCCGTAAAACATCCCCACCCTAACCCCCTTCGCATCCGTCACTGCTGGTAATTAGTAATAGCAACGATTTAAAAACGATAAGAAAGGAAGTCGGTCAGAACTCACAGTACACGCATTATTTCTACATTTACAGATACAATTAGTAAAACTTTTGTCAAAATGGTCGAATGCGGGGTTGAATCCCGGACTTCACGACAGAAGCGCAAAAGCTAACCACTCACTCATGGTTGTTGTGCAGTTGCGTAGTTAAATATATTCTCTCTCTCTATGGCCTATGGAATCCGAAGATTCAATGCCGCGTTCACAAAAGCTCTCCACTTACTTTTTAATCCTTAGCAACTGGACCTAGTTTTTACTTTGTATTCCTATTTCTGCGAGATCCAATTTAATATTTTCCTCTCATCTGCACCTTAGTCTTCCTCGGACGTTTACCGATTGGATTTCCAGTTAAAACTCTGAAAGCGTTTCTACCTTCTTCCATTCTGGCTGCATGACCTGCCCCTCTGAGCCTCCTAGACTTGGTGACCGTAACGATGTTTGGTAAACCGTATAAATTATGCAGTTCTTCGTTATGAAGTCCCCTCATTCCCGTTCCTCTTGGGTCCGAATATTCGTCTCAGGATTTTATTTTCAAATACTTTCAGTCTGCGTTCTTCCCTCAAGCTACCATGTTTCACAACCATAAAACACAACAGGCATGATTATCCTTTTATATATTTTAAGCTTTAAATTCCTCGACAGAATTCGCGACGACAAAATACTTTGAACTGAATAATAACACGAATTTCCTGATTTCAGTCGACATTTAATTTCTTTGTGGATATGATTTTGGTCTGGTGATATTGATCCCAGATATTTGAAAGTATCCACTTTGTCGAAAGTATTATTTGATATTTTAACGCATCCATAATTTGCCATATTACGATCCCGGTGAACTTCCATGTATTTAGTTTTCTCTGCATTTACTTCTAAACTGAAGTCACTGCAAGCGTTTAATAAGAGCTCTGCATTTCTTTCTATTGTTCTCCTATCATCCCCTATTAAATTTACATCATCAGCATACGCCGTAACCTGGTGAATACAATTCAGCTCTAGGGCCTGGTTGCTATCTTTAATTTTCCTTATAGCGTACTCCGGAACAAAGATGAACAATAATGGCGATAACGCATCTCCTTGTTTCAGCCATTCTCAACGTGGAAGCTAATGGACAAGAATTTTTTCTGCTCGGATTTTACTTTGGAATTCATTTAAACATATTTTAATTAATCTAACTAGCATTTTCGGTATTCCGAATTTTGTAAGAATGTTGTACAATGTTTGCCTCCTATCCGAGTCGTAAACCTTTTTAAAACCAATGAAAAGCTGTGTACTGGGTAATATATTCCCATTTCTTTTCCAGTACCGGTATTTATCGAATAGTAAATATCTGATCGATAGTTGATCGATTTCCCTAAATCCACACTGATAATCTCCAATAATTTCATCTGGTATGGAATCAAACTTGTTAATAGAATGTTAAGAGAAAAATGTCTCGATAATTATTATATTCAGTTTTGTCGCCTTTCTTGTGAATTGGAACAATGATTGATTCTTTCCACTCTTCTTAAATGTATTCCATAGATTTTTTCTAGTTTCGTAATGATATGTTGAATTCCTGTCGTTAAAAATTCAGAAACCTTCAGGACTGGGTAAACCGTGATGGTGGTTATATAAGTCAAGGAAACCGCACGGTCAGATGAACAGTCTATTACGCATATGATCCATTAATACCCAATAACACACTGAGCAAGGCTATGTGATTACATACAAATCACATAGCCTTGCTCAGTGTGTTATTGTGTATTAGTACAAAATGGAAACAAGGCCTGATAGAATAGTTATGATCCATTACCAGAAAATTTGGTACTTTTCCGATTCTGAACAAGCTTAAGGAACAGTCAGTGCATTATAGAATTCGGAATTTTACCGATTTTGCAGATTCCAAGCACGTGATATGTGGTAACCTATGTGATCAATGAATGAAAAATTTGTTCGAAATATTCATACAATGTATATGAAAGTTAAAAGTTTCAAGAATGTACAGAACCACCCGAAACCAAGCTCTTGATGTGCAGCCTTTAAGATTATCATATAAATGTATTTCTCTCTTGTTTCTATTTTTTGTTTCAAAAAGATAGTGTGATATTTTGAAGTAAAAATACTACATACATTTTTGCTAGTTATTTGTGTATCTTTTTTAAAACAAAGTACTTATTTTTGTGGATAAGAAGTTAAAAAATTATTTTATATAATTGGCTAATCCTTTGGAATTCATAATGTAAATATGTTAAGGCTTTTTTTTAAAAAATCTTTTCAAATTCATGGTTTATTTTAGAGGTCCTATATCATTATCTACATCAAACACTACTCAAATGAGTTCTTGTGCTGTAGAGAAGCGAAGCAAAGTGTGCTTTATCAATTTAATGCAAAATTTTGAAAAAAGCCCAAAATTTCCCAAGCAAAAAAGCGAAGCAGAAAAAACCGAGTTTTTTTTCCAAAAAAGCCGGTTTTTTTCGAGCCCTTGCATCTCTAACATCATATACAGGGTGTTACAAATATTTCTTACAATATTTTGGAAGTAGATTCCTCTCATCAAAATAAGAAAAAAGTTCATAGGGACCTGTGGTCGAAAGTGCATAGTTTCTTAGTTATAGGCTGCCGAAAACAAACAAACAAAAAAAAAAGACTTTAAAGGTTCATAGTTCCACGACTATGGGACCGGTCGTAGCCGGGTCAAGACTTTCCTGAGGAACTAGTATGTTAATTATCCAAATATCCATCTTTCAGAACTTCCGGCACTTCCATAATCATTTTTAAAGAGGCTGTTTGGAAGTACTTGATCACTTTCCATCTATCTCTAAAAATTGGTGTACAAGTACCGAAGCGTTCTTAAACATGGATATTTGGATAGTTCCATACCATTTCCTCGGTGGTGTCTTGACCCGACTACGATAGGTCCCGTAGTAGAGGGGCTATAAGCTTTTAAAGTTCACTTGTTTCACGTTTTCGGTATCCTTTAAATCGAAAGCTATCCACTTTTGAGCACAGGTTCATATGAACTTTTTTCTTATTTTCAAGTGAGGAATCTGTTCCCAAAAATTATGACATTTTTGTAACACCCTGTATATTAAATCAAATCACAAAACCTTCTTTTGTCTCTAATATATTTTCTTGAGACGAAACTACTTGTAACATAGAAAGTGTTAATCTAGTTCTTCAGTATTTTGTTCAAAGGGAATCATTATATAAGAAAATAAGCGGGCACTAATTTCTATCTACAATTTCAACTGCAACCAATGGAATAATCTGGTTGGCCTTTAGGAAATGCATATTCTGATTCGAATGAGAGAACAAATTTATTCTTAAGGAATATTCCAAATGGAATAGCTTCTAAAGTAATGTAATATATTTATCACATCGAAATATTTGAATTATAGACTCCAAAGAATATTATAGTAAATTAAAGTATATACAGGTAATCATGAAGGTGAGCAGGGCCGTGCTGGGATACTAATGAGGGCGGTGAACAAGTGTACTACAAGGGCGCCCATACAAACGGGAATATATATATATATATATATATATATATATATATATATATATATATATATATATATAGAGAGAGAGAGAGAGAGAGAGAGAGGGGACTTTGAAAGAAAGTATGGGCGTCATTTTATATCAAAATCACCACCAAATTTGTTTTAGTATTAACGTAAATAGCTAACCTGGAATCGAAATCCTCTTTACTACAAAAAAACTTTTTAGTTCCTGCAATAACATTTCTGCCAAATAAAAAGAAGCTAAATGTATCAACAACTTAATATAGCACGCCTATGGACGCAGGAGGCTCATTGCCACGTTTACAAAAGCTCTCCATTGATTTCTGTCCTTAGAAAACTGAACCCAGTTTCTACTTTATATTTCAATCTCTGCGAGAACCATTTTAATATTGTCCTCCCATCTGCGCATCGGTCTTCCTAGCGGTCATTTTCCTATTTGGATTTCCAGTTACAACTTCGAAAGCGTTTCTAATTTCTTCCATTCTGGCTACATAACCTGACCATTTGAGCCGCCTAGACTTGATAACCCTAACAATGTTTGGTAAACTGTATAAAATTATGAAGTTCCTTATGAAGTTTCCGCCTTTCCTCATTCCCGTTCCTTTTGGAGTTCGAATATTGGTTTAAGAATCTTATTTTCAAATACTTTCAGTCTGCGATTTTCCCTCAGAATCAGTGACTATGTTTCGAAACCATACAGCACAACAGGCACGATTATCGTTTTATATTTTGAGCTACAAATTCTTCAACAGAGTTAGCGACAACAAAATATTTTTAACTGAATAATAGCACGAAATCTCTGCTTTCAGTTGACATTAAAGCTTTCAATGATTATGGTTTTGGTCTGGTCTGTTAATAATGATCCTAGATATTTGAAAGTATTCACTTTGTCGAAAGAAAATATTATTTGGAATTTTAACGCATCCATAAAATGCAGTATTACGATCCCGACAAACTTCCATTTATTTAGTTTTCTCTGCATTTACTTTTAAGCCTATATCCCTGCAAGCGTTAATTAAGATTTCTGCAGTCCTTTCTATTATTCTATCATTACCTAATAAATTTACATCATCAGCATACTCCATAACCTGGCAAATACAATTCAGCTCTAGGATGTGATTGCTGTCTTTGATTTTCCTTATAGTGTTCTCCAGAACAAAGTTAAATAATAATGACGACAACGAATCTCCTTGTTTCAGGTCATTCTCAACGTGAAAGCTCGTGAACAAGAATTTCTCTACTCGAACCTTACTTTGGGATTCATTTAAACATATCTTAATTAATCTGCCTTTTTCGGTATTGCAAATTCTGTAAACATGTTGTAAATGTTTCCCTCCTACCAGAGTGTAAAGTCCATAATTGATTTGCCAGGATGTTGTATTCTCTCATTTCTTTTCAAGTATTAGTCGAATGGTAAATATGTAGTCGATAGTTGATCGATTTTCCTAAATCCGTTGTGATAATCTCCAATAATTTCATCTGCGTATGGAGTCAATCTTGCTAATACAATGTTCAAGATGATTTAGTGGATGTTGACACAAGAGAAATTCCTCGATAATTTTTAAATCTGTTTTGTTGCTTTTCTTCTGAACTGGAACAATGATTGAATCTCTTCACTCTTGTGGTAATTCCTCCTTGTTCCAGATATGTGAATGAGTTTGTGTATCTTGCTCTACAATTTTTCTCCTCCAGCTAAAATTAAGTCAACTAGAATTTCGTCTACACCCGGAGATGTGTGTTTAATTTTTTTAAATAGCGATTTCTATTTCTGTCTGGTTAGGTTCTGGAATATACGGTTATGCTGCATGCATTTCACTTTCTCCACGCGCATTTGTTTTTGGCTATGTGTTAAGCAAATCGTCAAAGAAATCTTTCCATCTATTTAACATGCTATCTGTTTCAGTGAGAGCTGTTTCTTTAGGTTTCTTTAATATATAAGCACGAAGTTGATAGCCTTTCTTAAGTTCGTTGATACATTTATACATGTCCCGAATGTTTTTGTTTTCACTATTATCTTCAAGTTAATTAATTTTAACTTTCAAAAGTCGCGTTTATTTTTTATAAAAGGTTTAGCAGTTTTCTGCCAGATGACAATGAAATTTTATGTAGTTATTTCGTTCCGATTTTGTAGCCAACGCAGTTTCTTCTCTTTTCTCTTCTCTGCTACTTTAGTACATTCCTAGTTGAACCATGGTTTGTTCCTACTTGTTTCTGCGTGCTCCAATACTTCTTTTGCTGAAATTTTAATGTTATCTCTAATTTCAACCAAGTATATTGAACACTAGTGCACTCCGAACCTTCTAAAACCGAGAATCTATTCGACACTTCAATCTGGCTCCCCTCTCACCTGACTCTCCTCTATCTAATAAATAAATAAATAAATAAATAAATAAATAAATAAACCGCTCCGTTTTCAGATATTGAATATTTCCTTTATTCAACGATAGTATCTCTCTCACTATCACAATCAACTCCTTTGAACGATCGAACACCAGTTGTGCTAGACTGTTCTTTTGTGTCTACTAAAACATGATCAGTTTGAATATGTGTTTTTCCATCTGATGAAGTCCAACTATATGTCGCGATGTTGGAATTTTGTAATCTTCACGATAAGGTTTCTGGATATTGCAAAGTTCACGAGTCTAACGCCGTTGTCACAACCTTCCTTATGCAAACATTTATTCCCTATAATCGGTTTAAAAATACCCTCTGGTCCTACCTTCGCATTGAAACCGCCTAACAAAATTTTCATACGGCAATGCAGGAGATGATCAAATACCCGTTCTATTCTTTCGTAAAAACTGTATTTTTTTAATCGCCATCCTTATTTTCTGCAGAGGCATGTGCATTTAAAACAATAATATTACACCACCGACCCTTAAGAGAAGTAAAAGAAAATCTATCATTAGCAAATTCAACCTATGTATTACGTATTCGTTTGTGAACAGAAAGCCCTGTTTTTAGTTGGTAATTTTTAATTTGTTCCCCGTAAAAGAACGTAAAATTTCCCGACTTGACTCCTCCATTTCCTTCTCATCTAACTTCCTGATATCCCACTAGGTCCAACCTCTATTTCTAAACTCATTTTTTACAAACTTTAACGCGCCTGCTCTATAGAGACTTCTTATATTTCATGTTCCAAATCTCATGTCGATTTTACTTTGCGGAGTTCGTGCCAAGTTATCAGTTCTGATCCGAGGATTCTGCGAACTTATCTGAACAATCCTTTTTTTACAGGATGAGGTTGTTAGCCTCACGCCAAATTCTCAAGCTGGATTTATCACCCCTTGTCTGTCCGCGACTGCTTACTCAGTATATTCGCAGCTAACCTCTATATCCCAGAGGCCTTCTCCTCGATCCCAACCTGAGGACACGTCGTTCCGTGGTGACAGGAAGACCACATTTTACGGAAATTAATACAGCTATATTTCAGAAATACAACAGGTACTAATTATCCAAACACTGCTTTAAAACAGACAGGAACAATCAATATGCTCGGATATATGGATGCATATTAAGACTGTGAAAGCTTCGATGCCGTAAAAATCGTAAATTAGAGACTAGTGTCAGTGTAGTATTACATAAATGCATCGTACGTTTGACTATCCGAACTATTCTTAATGTATCACATTGTTCCATTTTAAAGCTATATAACTTTATAATATTTTTGTAAATGATTATACTCTTTACCTTTTCTCTCCCAATAGCAACTGTATGAATTTATGATTCAAAACTGAAATACAGAAGAATAAAATAATAAAAAAAATAATGTGATATTTCGCAGGGCATCTTATGTAAAGGGCACCTTGTATTCTTCACAGGTTCTGTACTACCAGTCAGGATTTGAATTTATTAAACAAAGCTGGCATACAGGATAACTAAAACCACTTATCTATAATGTGATGTTCGTAGGGCGCCTTATGTAAAGGGCGCACTGTACCTTTCACGGGTTCTTCGCCAACAGTAACTGTGTGTATTTATTGTACAGAACTGTGCTGTACATAAGAGTGAATAAAATAGTTCATCTTTGATGTCGTCTCGCAAGGGCGCCTAATGTAAAGGGCGCACTGCACCCTTCACGGGTTCTTTACCAATAAAACTGTTAGAATTTATTACTAAATCTTGTACCTTTATTTATACTGTGATATTTCGGAGGGCGCACCGGGACACGTCCCGGTGTCCCGGTGGGCCAGCACGGGCCTGAAGGTGAGGAAGAGAAAGTAACAGGAAAATCATTAATCTGAATGGCATATATTTTTTTATATGCTACTCTATCCAACTGTTTTTAATGTAATGTACCATTACAGTTGAAAGTAATGGCAACTTTTTTTTTACGCACCCTGTACCTAGTAATTTTTTTTTATTCAATTTCGGTTTAGTTACACAATTTATTTACTCTCTTTACTTCGAATTAAATATAATGAATCGAAAGGTTTCATTAGTAACCATATTCCCACTGAATAATATATTTTATTTATATTTTGATTAAGTGTAAATCCCATTTTCGAATATATAAGTCGAATAGTTACAAGGTTTACCATTCTGACGTCATACCGAAACATAGTTCTGTCATTGGATATAAATTTTCTTAATTTCAGACCAATGTAGATTTTGGCCAGGTACCTAATCTTTTCCCTCACCCCCTCTCACTAGTCCATAGTCACTTTCAGATCCGGTTATATCTGGATTTGCCAAATTTCTATTTGCTTTGTAATTTCCGCGGCTGAAGTTTTCGTTCTGATTGGAGGAATTCTCCTACCTCTGGCTTTTTCGGCGCAATGTTATCAGAATAATCGAAGACACCTTACGAGGCGCAGCTTATAATTTCGCCTACATATCTGCGGTAAAAGGACTAGGATTTTAATAGAATTCAGGTAAAAATCTGATTTAATTTCATAGTTGAACATTGAAGGCTGTGTAGGAGCCCCAAAAACAGGGAAAAAATCTACATTTTTCGTAAAGAAACAATAAGTTAGTGAAACATCCAGTTCTGTTTACTAGGAAGCCATGTTTGCTGCCTATCTAGAATAGACAGAGTGAAAGAGTGACTTTACTTTTTTTTTATTTCAAATTCAATTAGGGATTAGGGAAATTACGACCTGTTTAGTGCATGTTGTTCGTGTATTAGGTAGATGTGATTTTTTATTATTTATTTAGTAATTGCATGTACGTAGTAGGTTTGATAGTTGTAATGTAAATAATCATAATGGCAGCTTAAGTTAGCGTAAAAGGGCTCCTATCCCCTTTTCCAAATTGAACCAATTCTAGCGGGGGGATGGGTTAGTTATTATTTGTTTTAGGGCCTTTTCCCCTCTCAGGGGAAGGGTCCCTCAATAAACCTCGTTAAGGTGCCCCCAGGGCATCAATCTTTGGCAATAATTATGTAAACAATTGGTCAGGTCAATTGGACCTAGGGTTACCTTTCTCATTTTGCCCCCCCTTTAAGTTTAATAGAGCCGACTGTATATACCAACAAGGGAGTATTTTTCGTCAACATGCATGTAACTAAATGGTGCATGTTTGGTTTAGTTAGTTGTCTTTATGTATAGTACTAACAGTGGTGTATGTAGTTAGTAGTTTTGTGTGAGTGTGTGAATTTTCGGTTAGGACAGTGTATAAATATGCGTTAAGTTAGTACCATTTGTCTAACTCGAAGTATACTAAACCGAAGTAAATATTAAATTTCTGATTAATGAGTACAAGTATATATTTCAGTACACGGTAAATTATGCCTCCACTACAGCGCCATTGCGTCCGGTTTCGCTAATCAATTGTTTGTTGACATTACGACATCGCATGACTTAGTGATCTAGATTGTTTGATTTTGGCCATTTATTTCTAAATTACATCCCGTGGACATGGTTTTCGGTTCAGATGAGTATACATTCATATAAGATAGCATGAGATCTTACTGTACTGAAAATTTCAGCTTGCTAGGTCCAGTAGTAACTGAAATATCTACTGAAATAAAGAATACCTATTTTCTTAATAGAAGTAAAGCCCATATGCTGTTACTGTTTGTTTCAAAATCTATATATATAAAAGAGAACGCACAAAATCCTTTGTCCGCTCATCACGCTAATACGGCTGAACCGATTTCTTTCATTTTTGGGGGGTTGTTAGGATTTGGACCCTAGATGGTTTTTATCATATCACTTTAATTTTCAATTACCAGTGTCTTGAGATAATTGACCAATCAGGTGTGCATACGTACAAAAAATCCTTTGTCCGCTCATCACGCTAATACGGCTGAACCGATTTCTTTCATTTTTGGGGGGTTGTTAGGATGTGGACCCTAGATGGTTTTTATCATATCACTTTAATTTTCAATTACCAGTGTCTTGAGATAATTGACCATTCAGGTGTCCATACGTACAAATCCTTTGTTATTAGTTCATCATAGGTATAAAAATAAACGTATTTATATGCAACCCGCATGACCCTGTGACTCGGCGGGTTAACATAACTGACAGGCGCTATAAATCACTTGAAAGCGAAAAAGTAAAAATTATCTAAGTAACAAAGTTTATTGCGTTCCGGGATGACCGCAGCGAAGCGGGGTGAACGCTGCTAGTGTAGTATTAAATTCTCTTTTCCCGTGGCTGTAGAAAATTCCATTGTTGCTTTAGTTTTATCAGCAAATTGGAAATAGATTAATCGTTGACAATTTAACTTTCAGTGAATACACGTATGATTTTTTTTTAAAAACTGCGAAGTAAATACAATTTGGGTGCTTCGAAACAAAGAGTACGTGGTTCGATGAATGTTATCGTGTAGTAGTTTGAGCGTGATAGATTGTGATAATTATATATATTTATTACTGTGTAATGTAAATATGTGTATGGCCTGCGTGTAAAATGTATGAAATAGGGTGTCTGTAAAATATTACTTCGCGCGAAAATTAGTAGATAATGAATGAATGTAATGATATATTAATAATATGATATAAAATATGAATGAGATGATGACACCTATATTTAAATGGATAGGCCTAGTGTATGTTATATAGTGAAAATATGAATACGTTTACTAAAAAAAAAAAAATCTCTCGCGTTTTGACTTCTACACCGGTACATTCATCCAACCGAGTTTGCTACTTGAATAGTAAATTGTAGTTGGGAATTGTGTGTTACTTCGCATTTAAGTACCTCATAATAACAGCCCCGGATCTTAAGCCTTTCAATAGATAGGGTAGCATCATGTGGGAATTACTTCTAAAGGTTGACAGAAATGATAATTAAGAAAACCAACTGCTATTTCCTGTGATCATCGAAAAGTACAGGTTTCGGTCATTTGTACCTTTAACATTCATTGCCTCTCCGAGATTTTTTTTCTTCCGTTGCTTACCTTATTTATTTATTGTGCAGTGTTCATATAACTCAGTTCGGACTATCCGATTAAATCAACTGCTACTAAATTAATATTTATGTCATTAGCGTACCCGGACGTCGACCCCTAGTCCCCTTAAGTATTTTCATGTCTTTTCTTAGTTTAATTAGATGAGGGAAATTAACGACGTCCCAGACTGTGGCGTGTCTGCGCAGGGTAGCCATCGGTGAAGTTTGGCAATAGAAATCACCGATCCAAAATTCAGTTTATTTAAATTTTTTTTTATTTTGGCAAATTCTAATTAGGGATATCTTAGCTATTACTCTAATTTCATTACTATTCTGGAATCTTCTAGTTTCCAAGAGGTCGGATGATTTTTTTTCTTTTGAAATTCTAAATTAACGCCGTCTCTAACCTTCCGGAGGATTTTCGGGACCCTGCTGGTTTGGGCCGGATACGGGGATCGGATTTCAATCTTACAACCAAACTCTTGTGGGATTGGGATCTGATGGACACAGAACTTGCATCCTTGGCAGCAGGGCGCTCCTTGAGTCTACGTATTTGAGTAAACCACCCTTTTGGCATGTTAAGAATATTTTGGCTATGGATTTTGTTGAGAGCGAAGTTCGACTTTTATCTTTGTAGCGTTAGTTATTTCCCACTTAAGTCTTTGGCGCCCCTATTCTTCGTCTTCCTTCTTCTCTATCTCTCTCTCTGTCTTCATTACTTCGAGATTTTTTTTTCAAATTTTTCAACCTCCCCCCCCCCGGTTTCTGAAACTCATGAAAATGTACAATATTTATATCACTTATTTCGATCGTATGTACTAACTGAGACATCGAGGGATGCAATTCGTGGAGGTATTGCAGCACATCTCAGGACCATTTTCGCGATATTTAATCCACCACGAGAGAAACTGACGAGAAGGTACACTATGCTTTCAGATTCCTAGAAACATTTGTTATTCATTGATCGTACAAATTATACCCATTGACGACTGATTTCTGGTTTTATTTCTATTGATTGGTCATATAGTGTGTATGTATTAATAGTTTGGGCCCACTAGTTTCGAATAACATTGATTTTTTTTTGTATATACATCTATATATGTACTTACATAGTTTTAAAAGTTACGTGCCTGCTCTATTTGTTGTATTTCCACCTCTTATGTCAACTTACTAAATAACACCAACTTTTTTTTTATATACGCGGATCTTTAGTAAATTGAGAATGATTATTGATTATCGGGTTTATACATATAAAGTTCAATGTCGCAACCTTATAAAAAAAAATAATAATTTTTGTTAGTCAGGGTTTTTGTTTTGTTTTTGAGCCAATAAAATATGAATACTTATCGAATATAAAAAGGTTATGTAGATATTAAATGTCGACGAAATACTACAATGGATATTAAAATGAAATTTATTATATTGACTAATATAAATATATATATATATACTAGTATGTATGTAAAGGGCTCGGTATTTACCCTGGTTGTTTTAGGTTGCCATAGATTTTTGACACCCGATATTAACCAACTCTTTGTGATATATAGTATTACCGCGTAAATTGTAATAAATTACATTTTGTTGAGTTGTTATTGATGTTTGTAACTATTAAAGTTGAATATCATGTTAAATACTGCATGTAAATAAAACAAGTAGCAGGTCGTAAGAAAAGTAAAAATAACCCTAATCCTTATCCAAATTTATTTGCGAGATCATAGTGAAATCAGTAAGCTACGAAACAGTGCGCCCCACCAACGAATCTTCTATCAGTAAACTATGAAACGAATCTTTCCCCTACGATCGGAAACCTAACTATTCAGTGACTAGAAATCTTTTGACTACACGATCTATACTAGAAAAAAATTAGTGATCTTAAATTCAACGAACTGAAATTAGGTTAATAATTTAGTAGTGTGAATACAGGAATATGGAAATATGTTCCCAATGTCTGTGACTGGATTCGATAATTTTTCTTTAATCTTGATAAACTTTGAAATTTTATATCAAGTGCGTCAAGTGACGAAATGAGAAATATAAATATATATGTGATATGAAGCAACTATTTGTCTATAGTTAAAACAAAAAACGATTAAATACTCTCATGGACACAAATCACAGTGCGTAAAGAGAGTTGAAAAAGGAGTTATTATCGACGTGAGAACAAAGACTCATAAAATTGTCGAAATGTCTCCTCTTGGGACAGAGACTCAATAAAATGCTACTAAAGTGTTTTTTTTTAGAATGATTAACCAATTATATTTTTTTTTCCCGCAATGATATGTATTCATTGCACTGAATCTTAAATATATTGACCTTTGAATTTTCTTTTTTTTTTCCTTTATTTTTGTCTTTCGTCTTTTGTCGAATTTTTTTTTCATGTAATCCAACTTTTAATATATCTAGAAAGAGAAATGTGTTATTTGATCTTGTTGAAAGTAGCGAATTTCTGTGCATGCTTATGAAACATTCTTTTCATGTATAAAATTTTTCCTGTTATGTCAAACTAAGTTTTCTTTTATTGAAATGTAATAAATGTCTATAGAAATGTAGTTAGGTTAGTTTAATTCAACTAAATACAACCTGAAGTATACATTGTCCTGTATGAATGTGTGTGCGAGTGAAATGTAGGTTTAGTATTAAGTGCACCAATTATTTTGACATATATGTGTGACTTATTATAATTAATGGTAGTTGGCAATTAAAGTCATTGAATGTCAATACTAACTTAATTTAAGTTGGCTCTATGAAGGAAGTAAAAAGGACCGAAGTAGCCTGAACAAATGATCATCATGGGAGAACTGTGAAAGTCAAAATCTTCGACAAATATGTGATACTCTGATTTTTTTTTCCCTCTGTGGTCGATTCTAACATGCCATCAACTTCGTCGTTCATTTTTCAAATATTGGATATTAGTCTAGAACTTCTGGAAATATTGAATAAACGGTAAAATTGAACTTTCTCATCTATCTCAGAGCTAGATTGGGATAATTCGGTAGTTGGGGTTAAATGGATCTAGGTCGGGGATGTATGGGTTAACATGTGTCTACCTTTGATTACCTTAATACCAAATATTCACCCAATAGCTATTGGAAATGATCCCAATTCGATAATTATTCACTTTCCTTTACCATATTTCTCGAAATATCCAGTAACGGTTTCCTCTTTATCACCTTCTTACTTTACCTCTTTCCTCTTCTATCTTCCTTTTCCTTTCTTCATCTTCTTCTTCCATTTTTAATAAAACTGAAAAGGGGGTCGTGACTGGGAATTCTATATGTAATAAACACGGTCATGTATTTATTTATTTTATTTTATTTTCTTTAGAAGTCCGATAAAAAGTTTTCTCGTTTCGATCGAACCTAGTATGTTCGAAATTAAGGAATGGATATTATATTCCAATATAATTAGACATAAGCTGATAGCTTCATGAATATCCCCACCAGGGGTGAAGGGTTCCCACTCACGACTTATTCCGTGCATCACATTTGTTGCAGATTCTTTCTTCCCTCAATCAGTTTTAGATTGACGAGCCGTGACGGGATTCGTTGTTATGGAAACGGTGGTTTCTATGGCAACGGCCCTTCCTCTTTTTTCAGTTTTAGAGTGGCGACACGTGACAAGACTGTTGCCATGATAACGCATGTTTGCTGTGGTAACGGATCTGAAAATGCTTATTGAATAATACCAGTTATCATGCCAATCAGTTTGAATTGGTGAACCGCGACAAGAATGGTTGTCATGGCAACGTTTGTTCCCATGGCAACGGATCTCAGTTTAAATGGCGACCGATAGATCTGAATTTTTTTTTAAGAATGTCAAAGAGTGAGGTTTAAGGCATGTTGAATTGATTACAACATTGAAATTAATAAGAGAAATTTTATAGTCAAGTGGGACAAGTAGAGTCGTTGGGTACTTTGTCATTTTTGTTTCCTTTTCTAAGGGGGAAAAAGAGAAGGAGTGTCAAAATTTTTTCTAAATTAGAACTAAACGCTAGAAGGGTTTCAAGGAAGGAAAGAGAATGGGAGTCCTTTAATTCATGAATAATACTTGTCTGGATAGCGAATAAGTATTTTATAGTATATGTGTATTTTTGATATATATCTTGTCTTTTGTAAAGTGTCTCAAAGCTATGGCAACAAAAAAGGTTGTTGTGTCACAGGGCGAATGTGAAGTCACGTGCACTCAATGCACATTAGATGAAAAAGAGAAAAGATCTCGCGCCCCGCGGAGATTAATAAGATGCACCGGTTGTGGACTAAAATGGATCCATTTTGCTTGCTCCAATTTGGATGATACTGCTGAAAATGCAGAAAAGGTTCAAACCGGCGAAATAATAAAATACTGTGAGGATTGTGAAAAGGACCGAGGCCAAATATCTCCAGCGGAGATATCTGACCTCGACGATGAGGAAAAGAATGGAAATCACAGTGATTCTCGGGATCAGACGGCAAACCCGAAGGAAGGAATGTCATCTGGAGGGTCTGACACGTCTGCATTAATTCGCCAGATGATGGAAATGATGCATGAAAAATTTTCTAATATGAACGAAAAATTCACTAACATGGAAGTTAAAATAGATCAGAATAGTGCAGATCTGAGGCGTGAGAATGCAGAAATGAGACGTGAAATAAATGAAAAGTTTGATACCTCGAAACGAGAGACCGATGCTCGATTCGAGGTATTAAACAATAAATTTGACCAGATCTGTTTAGACTTTGCTTCTTCGATTAGCAAATTGAAAGAGCAATCGTTTACTGAACTAGAGCAGGTTAGATACCAGGCCCAACAGTCTACCGAGCAGCTCAGAGACGAAACAAATAAAAAATTAAATGAAATAGATGTAAGGTTTGAGAGTACAAACAAAAGATTTGGTGACATCGAACAAAAGGTTGAACAGCAGCAGGCTGAAATAAGTAAATTAAATGTTGTAATATCTAACCTATCAATGGAAACCAAACTAGAGTCGGTTGATCAAAGGATTGGTCAAATTCAAACCGAAGTAGACAGTCTTAAAGGGAATATTACTAAATTGGAAATCGTCAAGTCTGATATCTCCTATCCTTTTCCTGATGGCGATTCTCCAGGGAAAATTTTCCCAGAAACAAGTAACGTCCAACCGGGAAAGAGTCAAGTGTTGCCTGATGCACGGGACACAGCAATGTATTGCCCCCCGCATCAGCCAACCTCGAAATCATGGTTGAGTAATTTCGATGTACCGATGCAGTCGAGTGTTGTGACTACAACAGTCACTAGCGTAAATGCTCACTCTACCTTTGGAATGGTACAATCTTACAGCGTGCTGCCAGGAGGGGAAAGGAGATGTGCCGGACCGTCGGTTACTGCCGTGGTGGGTCCTAAGTTCGAACCTTACATGGTCAACACTAATTATAAAACCTCTCTTGGTCATATGGGAGCGTTCAGTTCGGTGACCACTCCGTCGGTGGCAAATCCGGTGACAACCCCAACCGCTCAGGATAACGCGTTGATTCCAATAGATTCTTTTCCTGCCCCGTATAGTATGAGCTCTAAAGTTTCCCTCCGGGATATTGAACGTTTTCCCACTTTCGATGGGAACATTGCTAACGGGTTACCTCGAGTTTTCCTGCGGAGACTGCAGCAATATCTAGACATGTACAAACTTACTGATGGGGAACGCCTACAGATAGTTGAAAAATGTTTGATCGCCGCTTCGGGCGCATGGTTTGCCTCTGTTAAATACCAAATCCGGACGTTCAGTGATTTTTTGATTCTTTTCAAAGAAGAGTATTGTAATGAGCACATCGAGCGGCTCCAAAAGAGAAACTTACAATCACTCCGGTATGATCGCTCCAAGTATGGGTCCCTCTTGGACTATGCTTGGAAAATCATCGAACTATATTATCAGATAGCTGAACATCCCTCTCAGGCCGAACTGGTAGATATTATAGTTAACGCTCTTCCACCCGATGAGTCCCGGGCCATAGCGTCCCACTTGTGCCAAACGGTGCGAGAAGTCACCTCACGTTTAGCTGCCTTGTGCGGCAAGGAAGTTGGTGGTCCACCAAAACGATACTTCGCCCGACAGGCAAAGATTCTAAAACCGACGAAGACGAAGGTAACGGCAAGTTGCCAGACAGATTTCCTGAGTTATACCCAAGCTGGATCTCGTTATCCTAGTGGGTACGGCTCAGAAAACAACAATAATGGCCGGCGACTATTTAGGAATCAGCCCATGTTCAACAATCGCCGGAGTTATCGTCCCTATGACCGTACCAACATGGCATCGAACCCGGACAGGGGCGATAACACCAGGAGGAATTTTAACAGGACGTACGGAAGAAGGGAGAACGGTAATAGTCAGGGCAATAATAATAACAATAATAGTAACAATAATGTAAATCGACCCCAGAATTCAGTCCCTTCGCAAGTGCGTGGTAACGGTGAGCCTAGAACAATATTAAATGGCAGTGATAGTCGGGAAACTAGATCCTAATGTCATCTGATATGCTAGTCGGCGAGTGAAGCCTTACGAATTGTCTCTGTCGATTTCTCAGTTAGAACTTCTGTCCGCTCTATTGCTATATGAACACTACTGAAAAAAAAAAGTATCGGAACTCACAATTTTCGAAATTTAAAGATTTTCAATTGTACAGAAGATAAACGTAGTGAATTACTCGCGCAATACCCCAAGTAGATATAATATACTGTCCTAGTGAGACTGGTAACGTTTGAATGGGATGAATGAGTGTGTTAATTTAACAAGCATCAGTAGTTAGTATTCCCAATTAGCAAAATTTTGTTATTCTAACAAAATTTTGTTAATGGGCCGGGGAAAACTGTAATGTACCATTACAGTTGAAAGTAATGGCAACTTTTTTTTTTACGCACCCTGTACCTAGTAATTTTTTTTTTATTCAATTTCGGTTTAGTTACACAATTTATTTACTCTCTTTACTTCGAATTAAATATAATGAATCGAAAGGTTTCATTAGTAACCATATTCCCACTGAATAATATATTTTATTTATATTTTGATTAAGTGTAAATCCCATTTTCGGATATATAAGTCGAATAGTTACAAGGTTTACCATTCTGACGTCATACCGAAACATAGTTCTGTCATTGGATATAAATTTTCTTAATTTCAGACCAATGTAGATTTTGGCCAGGTACCTAATCTTTTCCCTCACCCCCTCTCACTAGTCCATAGTCACTTTCAGATCCGGTTATATCTGGATTTGCCAAATTTCTATTTGCTTTGTAATTTCCGCGGCTGAAGTTTTCGTTCTGATTGGAGGAATTCTCCTACCTCTGGCTTTTTCGGCGCAATGTTATCAGAATAATCGAAGACACCTTACGAGGCGCAGCTTATAATTTCGCCTACATATCTGCGGTAAAAGGACTAGGATTTTAATAGAATTCAGGTAAAAATCTGATTTAATTTCATAGTTGAACATTGAAGGCTGTGTAGGAGCCCCAAAAACAGGGAAAAAATCTACATTTTTCGTAAAGAAACAATAAGTTAGTGAAACATCCAGTTCTGTTTACTAGGAAGCCATGTTTGCTGCCTATCTAGAATAGACAGAGTGAAAGAGTGACTTTACTTTTTTTTTATTTCAAATTCAATTAGGGATTAGGGAAATTACGACCTGTTTAGTGCATGTTGTTCGTGTATTAGGTAGATGTGATTTTTTATTATTTATTTAGTAATTGCATGTACGTAGTAGGTTTGATAGTTGTAATGTAAATAATCATAATGGCAGCTTAAGTTAGCGTAAAAGGGCTCCTATCCCCTTTTCCAAATTGAACCAATTCTAGCGGGGGGATGGGTTAGTTATTATTTGTTTTAGGGCCTTTTCCCCTCTCAGGGGAAGGGTCCCTCAATAAACCTCGTTAAGGTGCCCCCAGGGCATCAATCTTTGGCAATAATTATGTAAACAATTGGTCAGGTCAATTGGACCTAGGGTTACCTTTCTCATTTTGCCCCCCCTTTAAGTTTAATAGAGCCGACTGTATATACCAACAAGGGAGTATTTTTCGTCAACATGCATGTAACTAAATGGTGCATGTTTGGTTTAGTTAGTTGTCTTTATGTATAGTACTAACAGTGGTGTATGTAGTTAGTAGTTTTGTGTGAGTGTGTGAATTTTCGGTTAGGACAGTGTATAAATATGCGTTAAGTTAGTACCATTTGTCTAACTCGAAGTATACTAAACCGAAGTAAATATTAAATTTCTGATTAATGAGTACAAGTATATATTTCAGTACACGGTAAATTATGCCTCCACTACAGCGCCATTGCGTCCGGTTTCGCTAATCAATTGTTTGTTGACATTACGACATCGCATGACTTAGTGATCTAGATTGTTTGATTTTGGCCATTTATTTCTAAATTACATCCCGTGGACATGGTTTTCGGTTCAGATGAGTATACATTCATATAAGATAGCATGAGATCTTACTGTACTGAAAATTTCAGCTTGCTAGGTCCAGTAGTAACTGAAATATCTACTGAAATAAAGAATACCTATTTTCTTAATAGAAGTAAAGCCCATATGCTGTTACTGTTTGTTTCAAAATGTAGTATTAAATTCTCTTTTCCCGTGGCTGTAGAAAATTCCATTGTTGCTTTAGTTTTATCAGCAAACTAGCAGCGTTCACCCCGCTTCGCTGCGGTCACCCCGGAACGCAATAAACTTTGTTACTTAGATAATTTTTACTTTTTCGCTTTCAAGTGATATGATAAAAACCATAGAAGATTGCACTAATGTTAACATTATATCGCCTGTCATTTATGTTAACCCGCCCTGCTTCCCTGCGGTCACCCCAACCCGCCCCGCTTCGCTGCGGTCATCCCGGAACGCAATAAACTTTGTTACTTAGATAATTTTTACTTTTTCGCTTTCAAGTGATTTATAGCGCCTGTCATTTATGTTAACCCGCCGAGTCACAGGGTCATGCGGGTTGCATATAAGTACGTTTATTTTTATATGATGAACTAATAACAAAGGATTTGTACGTATGGACACCTGAATGGTCAATTATCTCAAGACACTGGTAATTGAAAATTAAAGTGATATGATAAAAAACATCTAGGGTCCAAATCCTAACAACCCCCCAAAAATGAAAGAAATCGGTTCAACCGTATTAGCGTGATGAGCGGACAAAGGATTTTTTCTACGTATGAACACCTGATTGGTCAATTATCTCAAGACACTGCTAATTGAAAATTAAAGTGATATGATAAAAACCATCTAGGGTCCAAATCCTAACAACCCCCCAAAAATGAAAGAAATCGGTTCACCCGTATTAGCGTGATGAGCGGACAAAGGATTTTGTGCGTTCTCTTTTATATATATAGATTGGAAATAGATTAATCGTTGACAATTTAACTTTCAGTGAATACACGTATGATTTTTTTTTAAAAACTGCGAAGTAAATACAATTTGGGTGCTTCGAAACAAAGAGTACGTGGTTCGATGAATGTTATCGTGTAGTAGTTTGAGCGTGATAGATTGTGATAATTATATATATTTATTACTGTGTAATGTAAATATGTGTATGGCCTGCGTGTAAAATGTATGAAATAGGGTGTCTGTAAAATATTACTTCGCGCGAAAATTAGTAGATAATGAATGAATGTAATGATATATTAATAATATGATATAAAATATGAATGAGATGATGACACCTATATTTAAATGGATAGGCCTAGTGTATGTTATATAGTGAAAATATGAATACGTTTACTAAAAAAAAGAAAAAAAAAATCTCTCGCGTTTTGACTTCTACACCGGTACATTCATCCAACCGAGTTTGCTACTTGAATAGTAAATTGTAGTTGGGAATTGTGTGTTACTTCGCATTTAAGTACCTCATAATAACAGCCCCGGATCTTAAGCCTTTCAATAGATAGGGTAGCATCATGTGGGAATTACTTCTAAAGGTTGACAGAAATGATAATTAAGAAAACCAACTGCTATTTCCTGTGATCATCGAAAAGTACAGGTTTCGGTCATTTGTACCTTTAACATTCATTGCCTCTCCGAGATTTTTTTTCTTCCGTTGCTTACCTTATTTATTTATTGTGCAGTGTTCATATAACTCAGTTCGGACTATCCGATTAAATCAACTGCTACTAAATTAATATTTATGTCATTAGCGTACCCGGACGTCGACCCCTAGTCCCCTTAAGTATTTTCATGTCTTTTCTTAGTTTAATTAGATGAGGGAAATTAACGACGTCCCAGACTGTGGCGTGTCTGCGCAGGGTAGCCATCGGTGAAGTTTGGCAATAGAAATCACCGATCCAAAATTCAGTTTATTTAAATTTTTTTTTTATTTTGGCAAATTCTAATTAGGGATATCTTAGCTATTACTCTAATTTCATTACTATTCTGGAATCTTCTAGTTTCCAAGAGGTCGGATGATTTTTTTTCTTTTGAAATTCTAAATTAACGCCGTCTCTAACCTTCCGGAGGATTTTCGGGACCCTGCTGGTTTGGGCCGGATACGGAGATCGGATTTCAATCTTACAACCAAACTCTTGTGGGATTGGGATCTGATGGACACAGAACTTGCATCCTTGGCAGCAGGGCGCTCCTTGAGTCTACGTATTTGAGTAGACCACCCTTTTGGCATGTTAAGAATATTTTGGCTATGGATTTTGTTGAGAGCGAAGTTCGACTTTTATCTTTGTAGCGTTAGTTATTTCCCACTTAAGTCTTTGGCGCCCTTATTCTTCGTCTTCCTTCTTCTCTATCTCTCTCTCTGTCTTCATTACTTCGAGATTTTTTTTTTCAAATTTTTCAACCTCCCCCCCCCCGGTTTCTGAAACTCATGAAAATGTACAATATTTATATCACTTATTTCGATCGTATGTACTAACTGAGACATCGAGGGATGCAATTCGTGGAGGTATTGCAGCACATCTCAGGACCATTTTCGCGATATTTAATCCACCACGAGAGAAACTGACGAGAAGGTACACTATGCTTTCAGATTCCTAGAAACATTTGTTATTCATTGATCATACAAATTATACCCATTGACGACTGATTTCTGGTTTTATTTCTATTGATTGGTCATATAGTGTGTATGTATTAATAGTTTGGGCCCACTAGTTTCGAATAACATTGATTTTTTTTTGTATATACATCTATATATGTACTTACATAGTTTTAAAAGTTACGTGCCTGCTCTATTTGTTGTATTTCCACCTCTTATGTCAACTTACTAAATAACACCAACTTTTTTTTTATATACGCGGTTCTTTAGTAAATTGAGAATGATTATTGATTATCGGGTTTATACATATAAAGTTCAATGTCGCAACCTTATAAAAAAAAATAATAATTTTTGTTAGTCAGGGTTTTTGTTTTGTTTTTGAGCCAATAAAATATGAATACTTATCGAATATAAAAAGGTTATGTAGATATTAAATGTCGACGAAATACTACAATGGATATTAAAATGAAATTTATTATATTGACTAATATAAATATATATATATATACTAGTATGTATGTAAAGGGCTCGGTATTTACCCTGGTTGTTTTAGGTTGCCATAGATTTTTGACACCCGATATTAACCAACTCTTTGTGATATATAGTATTACCGCGTAAATTGTAATAAATTACATTTTGTTGAGTTGTTATTGATGTTTGTAACTATTAAAGTTGAATATCATGTTAAATACTGCATGTAAATAAAACAAGTAGCAGGTCGTAAGAAAAGTAAAAATAACCCTAATCCTTATCCAAATTTATTTGCGAGATCATAGTGAAATCAGTAAGCTACGAAACAGTGCGCCCCACCAACGAATCTTCTATCAGTAAACTATGAAACGAATCTTTCCCCTACGATCGGAAACCTAACTATTCAGTGACTAGAAATCTTTTGACTACACGATCTATACTAGAAAAAAATTAGTGATCTTAAATTCAACGAACTGAAATTAGGTTAATAATTTAGTAGTGTGAATACAGGAATATGGAAATATGTTCCCAATGTCTGTGACTGGATTCGATAATTTTTCTTTAATCTTGATAAACTTTGAAATTTTATATCAAGTGCGTCAAGTGACGAAATGAGAAATATAAATATATATGTGATATGAAGCAACTATTTGTCTATAGTTAAAACAAAAAACGATTAAATACTCTCATGGACACAAATCACAGTGCGTAAAGAGAGTTGAAAAAGGAGTTATTATCGACGTGAGAACAAAGACTCATAAAATTGTCGAAATGTCTCCTCTTGGGACAGAGACTCAATAAAATGCTACTAAAGTGTTTTTTTTTAGAATGATTAACCAATTATATTTTTTTTCCCGCAATGATATGTATTCATTGCACTGAATCTTAAATATATTGACCTTTGAATTTTCTTTTTTTTTTCCTTTATTTTTGTCTTTCGTCTTTTGTCGAATTTTTTTTTCATGTAATCCAACTTTTAATATATCTAGAAAGAGAAATGTGTTATTTGATCTTGTTGAAAGTAGCGAATTTCTGTGCATGCTTATGAAACATTCTTTTCATGTATAAAATTTTTCCTGTTATGTCAAACTAAGTTTTCTTTTATTGAAATGTAATAAATGTCTATAGAAATGTAGTTAGGTTAGTTTAATTCAACTAAATACAACCTGAAGTATACATTGTCCTGTATGAATGTGTGTGCGAGTGAAATGTAGGTTTAGTATTAAGTGCACCAATTATTTTGACATATATGTGTGACTTATTATAATTAATGGTAGTTGGCAATTAAAGTCATTGAATGTCAATACTAACTTAATTTAAGTTGGCTCTATGAAGGAAGTAAAAAGGACCGAAGTAGCCTGAACAAATGATCATCATGGGAGAACTGTGAAAGTCAAAATCTTCGACAAATATGTGATACTCTGATTTTTTTTTCCCTCTGTGGTCGATTCTAACATGCCATCAACTTCGTCGTTCATTTTTCAAATATTGGATATTAGTCTAGAACTTCTGGAAATATTGAATAAACGGTAAAATTGAACTTTCTCATCTATCTCAGAGCTAGATTGGGATAATTCGGTAGTTGGGGTTAAATGGATCTAGGTCGGGGATGTATGGGTTAACATGTGTCTACCTTTGATTACCTTAATACCAAATATTCACCCAATAGCTATTGGAAATGATCCCAATTCGATAATTATTCACTTTCCTTTACCATATTTCTCGAAATATCCAGTAACGGTTTCCTCTTTATCACCTTCTTACTTTACCTCTTTCCTCTTCTATCTTCCTTTTCCTTTCTTCATCTTCTTCTTCTATTTTTAATAAAACTGAAAAGGAGGTCGTGACTGGGAATTCTATATGTAATAAACACGGTCATGTATTTATTTATTTTATTTTCTTTTCTTTAGAAGTCCGATAAAAAGTTTTCTCGTTTCGATCGAACCTAGTATGTTCGAAATTAAGGAATGGATATTATATTCCAATATAATTAGACATAAGCTGATAGCTTCATGAATATCCCCACCAGGGGTGAAGGGTTCCCACTCACGACTTATTCCGTGCATCACATTTGTTGCAGATTCTTTCTTCCCTCAATCAGTTTTAGATTGACGAGCCGTGACGGGATTCGTTGTTATGGAAACGGTGGTTTCTATGGCAACGGCCCTTCCTCTTTTTTCAGTTTTATTAAGTTGGACACAAGAACATGGTTGAGGTTAGTTTTACATCGAAGTTGCACCACCCGAGTGTGACGTAATGTCACGTGATATTATCATGAGGGGGGAGGTGGAATAAAACGAGCTCTGCATGGCTTCTAATCCCCTTCGCTTTCTGACGCTCGCTCAGCTATGTTTTGTAACGTAAGTAAATCACTTTTCTTTAAACAAATAAAGTTGGCAAGGAAGCGTATGCTTAACTTTCCCCCTCTTCTGTTGGTTTATAACGTCATTGTTCATAAGGGCTATCACAGAAAGCTCGGTAAGTGATGGAAAATCACAATTTATTCATTATGGTATATATTACGTACAAAGACAAATGAGTGTTACTTTAATTTTATTTTAACGATAAAAGTGTTATGAAAATTAAAAAAAAAATAAAAAACTTTCCTTGGGCCGGGTTTGAACCCACACCAAAAGAAATTTTCATTAGCACATTCACTAGCATGCTCGGCCACGAGAACCAACACCAGTAAATGTTTCATTTGTCCTATATGTACGCTACGTGGCGAGAAATGGATAATTTGAAAAAATCAGAACCGTGTATTTAGCTCCTATGGCGGAGCGTGATTAAAATGTATGCATCTCAATTATGATTACTATTTTGCGGCATAATCAAGTGGTTAGCATACCGAGTTCCTATGTGGGAGATGAGAATTGGAATCTCATCACCTCTACTATTGTTTCTACGTTTGGTTTTGTGATTCGATTAAAACATTGTTCGAGAACAGTTTATCACCTCATACGCATGTCAAATATTGGCAAGTATTAAATCAAGCAAGTAGTGTCAAATTAAAGTAATACCTAAAGAGAGGCAAAGTATGATGAAACAAGATCATTGCCAGAAAGAACCTAAAAAGAATGGAGAGATGGAGTGAGAAGGATAACAGTGATTGCTCCTAGATGTAAAAGTAAATAGTTTTATCCATACGTTCTTCTGTTTCTCGCAAAAATTCGCAAAATATCATACCTCTATGACTTACGGTTCCCGAGATATGGCTCCTTAAATCTACCGAAATTCGAACGTTTTTGGCCAATATCTGGGGAATAGTGGCCAGTTGGCCAGTAACCACCGGTTACTATTTGGTATCAAAATGTTCACCATGCCCTTAGGTATTAATCAAGAGCAATGTGATCTCTTTATGACTTACGATTCCCGAGATATGGTTCCTTAAATCTCTTGAAATCGGAACTATTTTTTGGCCAATATCTCGGGAACGGCAAGTCATAGAGAGATGATATTGTTGTTAATCAATACCTAAGAGGATGGTAAACATATTGGTACCGATATTAACTAGTGGCCACTGGCCAAACTAGTGGCCAGTTGGACAGTGGCCACCGGTTACTATTTGGTACCAAAATATTTACCATCCTCTTAGGTATTGATCAACACCAATATCATCTCTCTATAACTTCTTGTTCCCGAGATTAGGCTCCTTAAATCTCTCGAAATCGGCCATTTTTTGGCCAATATCTCGGGAACGGTAAAAATGACGTGAAACATTCCATCACTTTCTCAGATAGTTTTTTATGTTCTATCGAATGGAGGACGCAAAAGTGAAAGAAATCGCAAATAACAGACAGATAGACAGACAGACAGACACACACATACACACAGACGTAGAGAATTTAATAATGAACATTTTAAGTTCGTTGAAAATAAGAAATTGTAAAAATCAATATATTATGAAAATATGTAAAAATATTTGAAAAAAAAATGAAATTTTAATTATATATTTTCTAGAAGATAAACTAGTAAATTTATACAATGAGAGCTGACATTATTTCAATAAATTTGAACGACATTTCTCGTTAGATGTCCCGTGATTATGCTCTTTAGTCTAAAAAAAGATGGATGATTAATGACCATGAATGATTATAAACAATTTGCACATAAAGAATTTGGGAGGAAAAGTGAAAACCTACGGTCATGATGATGCCACCAGGAACTCGCGTGGCCGGAGATCGAACCAGAAGCCCCTCCCATCAGAGGAGAGTGTTCTGTCACTGACCCATTGTGTTCTCTTCACGATTAATGATTATCGTTGTATACACAGGGGGAGTCTATAAATCAGAAATACGGGAGATAAAAGGATGAAAAGCAACTGAAATAGGGAAATACCAGAGATAAGACTGCGCAAGAAACGAGGCAAGACAGAATTTTTCAGACAAAATTCGAGTCAAGACACAGCTCTTCCAATAGAGAAATATACATTTTTCGAGTCGAAACATCACTTTTAGAGCACATTTTCGAGACGAGACAGCTTCAAATCTTGCCTTGTGCGCATCTCTAACCAGAGAGTTAATCGAGTAGGGCATTTTGCTTTCAGTTTAATACAATATAATCTAATATAATTTAATATAATCTACTTTCGGTATACACACCTAACTGTTACACTTCAAGTCTCTGTTGTCGCTGTGCTTTTGGTAATGCTTGCATCTACCATGCGCACTAACAAAAATCCTTTTCAAACATGGTTAATGAAATCTTTCAGTTTTACGTCTTACGATTATGCCGGCTAGGCTAAAGGAGACGGTGATGGTGAGAAATGAATGAAATGGTGAAATGAATAAAATGGGAGGAAACGGGAGAACCCTGAGAAAACCCACGCACACGGTGTTTGTTCACCACAAAGCTCACTTGGCGCGAGCTGAGATCGAACCCAGAACCTCATGCACCAGAGCTGAACGCTCTACCATTTTTTTTAGAATACATTCTGTGCTATAGTTGCGTGAGAGACATATATAGAGACATATTTATATGGATAGGCTTAAATCTAAAGACTAATATGAACACCTAAAACATATGTGCAAGGAGAAATACAAAACAAACAACATTGCAGCTTAAGAATAAACATCGAGAGTCACCTGGAGAAATCGAGAGTCACCTGGAGAAATCGAGCGAACAATCTTTGCTCGTCTAGGTGAGTAAACTGTTTTTTCCGAACTCGGTTCAAGTATGTCAGGTATAGATGTCAGTCACAGAAAGGTCGGTAGTTGTCTATAAATAAAATAGTAGAGCAGATGAGCCAGGTAACTGCTCGTTGTTTGGTAGGCGGGAACCACTGAAATTCCGGAAATAAAAGGAGATCAAAGGTGAAACATCTCCCTGAACCGCGACAAATTAACCCAAGAAAGGAACACAGAGTTTGCCACGCAGGTCGCGTAGCCGTGCATTGTGTATATCGGTGTTCTAAAGTGTCCACCTGCGGACAAAAGTCACATATGTCGGACGCACTCCTACCAATCTGTAACAGTCTGGTTTTTGTGACAGTCAAGTTATTTACTAAACGATACCAGGCTTCTCTCATTGGGGATGTAAGATACGGCGCTTGAATAGTACGCCAAATAGCAGGCCAATTGTGGTGCGATTCTCTGACTTCACATAGGGGAGTGACATTTATCAATTCAGATTGCAACAGTGTGATATAGAGAGATTTAGGAGTCCAAGCCTGGGAAGGGTTGTCACTCGGAACCATCGACCAGGCCAGGATGACCTGTAAGATGTATGTTGGACACGATTCAGGAAAACGAACATGGGCAGGATTGTTTCCTGGCCAAAGGCGATCTACCCAGCATTGGAACCATTGCACAGTGTGAGAGGAGGCATGTTCCAAATGATGTAGGGCGGTGAGCATGTAAAGAGCTCGACATTTGTGACGCACACTGATGAGATTTAAACCGCCACGCGCAGTCGGAAGATATAAAACGCGTCGTTGCACGCGGAACATGTAGCCTTTCCATATGAACCAACCAAATAATGACTCAATTTGGCGCGCATATTTATCGGGCAGTGGAAAAAGACGCGCTAGGAACCAGAGTTTGGAACTAATGTAAATATTCAGATAGTGAATGCGTTGAGCTAGAGTGAAAGTTCTTGAGCGGCACAATGATAAATTCATACGCAGCACCTGGAGTAATGGCTGCCAAATATGGTCGTAAGACGAGCGGCATACGGCTTGAAATCGGACGCCTAAAATGAGGAAGTCTGTCGTGCAGGTCAGAGAGGTTAAGACGTCCCTGGGAAGCAAGGTCTGAAAGTTATTGACCGTCAGAAGAGTTGTTTTGTGTAGGTTAAGTTGCAAACCGCTCGCTAGGGAAAAGTCTTCGACTTTTCGTAACGCTGAGACAAGTTGAGCAGTGGTAGCACAGAGGAACGTTAGATCATCCATATACGAAATGGCTGTCAATTGCTTGAAGCTGTGAAGAGCCGATGTAGAGGGGTGCTGGAAATGATGAAGGAGAGGATCTAGTGCAAGGCAGAACAATATTCCCGAGAGCGCGCAACCTTGCCTGACACCTTTATGAATCCCAAAAGGGGAAAGAAGATGGCCATTAAGTTGTAACTGGGAAGTAGCATTGTGATAAAGCTGGTGCAGAACGGTAAGTATCTGAGGAGGGAAGTGATACTGTTGTAAGACTTCAAACAAATAAGAGTGGTTTAGGGTGTCAAAGGCTTTCCGAAAATCGCATGCAAGAACTCCTACGGGAAGAGATTGAAATTGGGCATAAGCAAGGAAGTCGCGAATGGTCGCAAGTGCGGTATGAATATTGTGGGAGGGGTGTAAAGCCGTTTGAGCGGGGCAGATGTACGGAAGGATAACTTGCTTAATACGATTGGCTAAAAGCTTAGTAAAAAGTTTGTAATCTGTGTTTAGAAGTGTGATCGGGCGATAGTCCGCCACGCTTGTCGCATTGCCGCCTTTGGGTAGTAGAATGATAATGCCTGCATGTTGATAGACCTGTCCACCTTGCAACAGAAAATTAAATAATTCACAGAGTATTGGACCGACTAGTGGAAAAAAACTGGAGTAAAAGCGGTACCCGATCCCGTCTCTGCCCGGAGATGTACTCCGTTTAACTTGGGAGAGGGTTGTCTCGATTTCGGAAAGAGTGATGGGCGCAAGTAAGGAAGTGCACTCTTGTTCGGATAGGCACGATGGGATCTTGGTAAGGAAAGGGGGAGGTACTGTGTTAATGTCGGGTAATGCGTACAATGACGTGTAATATTCCTGAAAATGCTCGTACAAGGCGTCTTTGATAGTGAGCTGTTGCGCATCCGAAGTGGACACATGAGAGATAAACTGATGTTGGCGATTTAGGCGTTTAACATAATGATACAAAGACGAAGGTTCAGAAACAAGTCTATCTGCCGTCCCGTCGTCAATGTAAACGCTCAGCGATTGAGTATGTTGCAGCTGTTTCAATTGATGCTTAACACGCATGATCGCCGCCATATTGGAAACGCTACTTGGTTGGTTCCACAGTTCGTATAGGACACTGTATAAGAATTCGTGCATCTCGCGATAGTTTTGGCGATGTAATTTCCCCATGCCTTGAAAGAAAGTTCGAATTTGGGGTTTAATGTAGCGACATCACCACATGTTAATATTAGGATAGATCGTACGAGCTCGTAGCCATCGTGTCCAACTAGCATGAAATAAACACCGGACGTGGTCGATGGTTAAAAGTTGATTGTTTAATTTCCAATAACCACGACCGTACAATTTGGGAAGTTGCGTCGGAAAGCGTAAGACCAGCTTAATACCTGTATGGTCTGTAAAGTAAGCCGCATATTGCTGTATATCAAATACTCTGCTTAGGAGGCTTGCCGGGAGATAGCAGCGGTCCAAGCGTGAGCCCACTTGGGCTGATTTGAAAGTAAAAGTGTGATTTTTATGAAAACTAAGCCAAATGTCTTTTAAGCCCAAATGTGTAATAAAACGATGAAAAGCTGGAGATGGGTGATATTCACCGCTCGTATCTTGAGGAAACATGTGACAATTCATGTCTCCAAGAAACAAAATTGGATATCGTGTAATAGGTAGCAGGTCAACAACTTCTTCGCGATAAAAACGTTCGCGGGCCATACGCTGATTTGTCCCTGAGAGGCCGTAGACAGCCAAAATACATATACCATCAATAACACATCGAATGGCCCGCCCTGACGAGGATAGTTGGATATGCGTAGCTTGGAGGCCTCGTTTCACAAGTAAAGCAGTGCCCAATGATGGGGGCGCAATATTGACAATAGCAGTATAATTAGACACAAAGGATAGGTCGGGATCCTTGACCTCCTGCAAACAATATATATCAGCATCGTGAAGCGCTATGAAGTGCGCTAATAGCTGTTTATTCGATATGCTGCTTATAGAATTAATGTTTAAAGTTAAATACGAACGGGAGTTGACCCCAGCATTCATTAGGTAAAACACAAAAAGCGTACCCACAAGATAAATGTGTACTTTACAAGGCCGTAAAAATCTCCAGGACACATACCTGTAAGTGTACCTCGCCCGCAGAACAGCACACACACTGAGTAACTCTGCGAAACACCATACATATTGTTGACCACATACATATATATAAACACACACACACACACACACACACACACAAACACTGAATTGGAAACACAAAACCAAGAACTTCTCGAAAATAGGTTAATATCTTTGCTATACACAATCAGAAAAAATCCAAATTGACATAGCTTTCCCACATAACGCAAGTAACACAAGCAAGAAGCAAAACACCAGAACAGCATACAACTCGTGATGACGAGACGAAACAAGGAAACCAGTGAAGTCTTACCACAGTTGCTATTCCACAAGGTCAGGCGTTTGGAGGTCACTCACACTTTCTCGTATATTCGGTTTACGTTTTTTCACGTGTTTTACTGATAAAATAGGCGAAAAACAGGTTGTATCATAATTAAACACGTCAGCGGGCAAAGGCACAGCTGGACGAAGCACTATATCCTGGGTCGTGCCATGCTTAGCAGAAGGAAGACCTGTCGCTGGATCATGAAGTACTACTGTCGCATATGAAGCGAGAGATAAGGGTGGTGTACCTGGGGGCCTCGGGGGGGCATGGTACCCCATCATCCAAATCAGTGGGAACTGAAGGTTGCTTAGCTGGTACTGTGGTAGCGGATGAGTCATTTGATGGCAATTGGGGGAAATCAGTTTCTGAAGTAGACACCAGTGTTGACACTTGTTGGGACGTAGCGTCGGAATTTGTAGCACTAACAGAGGATGTCAAGGGCACAGATCGTTCGGGTACATGACGTGTAGTTTTTGTAACATGACGTATATCTGTCATTACAGGGGTGTCCCCTTCCAGCCGCGTGGACCGGGCAGGACGTCGCCGCTGTTTACACGTGGAAATCAGGTGATCGAGTGATCCACAAGCGTGGCAAGTTTGTAACTGTCCTGGATAGGAGACATTGCCTTTAATTTTTCAAAATGTAATCGAGTAGGGATATGTTTTTTTTAACGTCATCGAAAAAATCCTGTTACCATTATAAAGGCGTGTAGGAAACACAGTTTTCCAGACTTCATACTCCATACTTTTGATGATAAGTCTTTACTTTGACTCCAACTGTGACTTTAATCGGTTCTTATAGGTTCAGTTACTTCCTGGAACTGTTTGTGCGTGAGTCACTTGTTAGAACTGTTCGTGCCTTTGGTGTGACGGCTTAGTTCATATTTTTCCCACTAGGTGTCTGTGTAGTCATATGGTAGTTGGTTAGTAGTCACATGTTCTGTGTGCATGTATGTGTGTGCTGCTGTTTGTGGCATGCGGGAGCGCGTAATTGAATTGGTTGAATTGAGTTAGAGAAAACCTATCATAGTTGTGGTCTAAACTGAAGATATTTTCGACGTATTCTAAAAGTGGACGTTTATTGGTTTCTTGTTTGTAATAATAGCAAGTGTGCTCGGTTTAATAAAACGACGTGTGTGCGGAAAGGAACATTTTTCAGTAATGTTGAGTATTGTGCATGTGTTCTTGGTATCTTATTTTTTCGTGTGTGGAATCAGCAGTTATGAGTTCATTATTCATGAGATTTCTCCTATGGCGAAATGGTGAGTGTTTTCTTTTTTTAATTCATATTATTTTTATTCTTGATTTGTTTTGCATTTGAGTATTAGGCAAAGTATTTGGTTTGCTGCTGCTTGTCCTATTGTCTTGTTGAGATGTAATTTTTTTTTCTTTGTCATGCACTGATTTATGATTAGAGACGAGTGTTTTTTTTTAATTTTTCCCTTCTTATCTTAGCTTTATAGTAGTGGTGTGATTATTTATTATTATTTTGGATGTTTTTATGGTACTTGAGCGGGGGGGTTGGGGGGCGGTAGCCCCCCATTTAGATCTCAAAATTCATAGTCACCGCTTCACCTGAATTGATGTTTAGTAACATTGTGGCCCTTGTACTTATAGTATAATTCTTAACATCGTATAGTAACATTGTGGCCCTTGTACTTATAGTATAATTCTTAACATCGTACATTACTTTCACTGTGTTAGTAATTGTAATTGATTCATGTGATCCGGTTCCGGGAGCAGTTTAGGAATGATTCCTAAACTGCTCCGGGAACCGGATCACATGAATCGGTTGAAGTCACAGTTGGAGTCAAAGTAAAAATTTGCCCTTTTAATTTCACCATAATTACATAATACCTGAGACACTTCTTCATTAGGAAAATCGAATGGCAAGTCCATAATTTTAACTCTCGTGAGATTAACTTGTGCGTCCATAATATACACATCGCTGACAGATTGATCAAAATGGGTAAAAGATAATTTGTCTGGAGCCTTAGACATAAACTTTTCGTAACTATCACTATTTTTGAATTGCACAAACATGCAATACTCTTCGTTATGGAGCTGTAAAGCTTGGAAAAAATGAAATGAAATCTGTGAGTTTTACGTCCCACGGTTATGCCGGTTAGGCTAAAGGAGCCGGTGATGATGAGAGATGAGTGAAATGGTGGAATGAAGAAAGTGGGAGAACCCCGAGAAAACCCACGAGCACGATGTTTGTCCACCACAAAGTTCACTTGGCGGGGGCTGGGATCGAACCCGGGACCCCAAGCACCAGAGGTGAACGCTCTACCACTGAGCCACCGCGCCCCCCGCTGTAAAGCTTGGATATCCTCAAATATGTTGGGAAAATATACACATAACCAGGCATGTAATTTAGCCGGGCTAGGGCGTATCGTGCGTGTGGTTTTGTCAAAACCAAATTTTACACTATTCTTACGAAGTTCTTGCATGGTACCACTAACACTGGAGCCACAAAACACTACCAAAACTTGCAAACCCTGTTCAGTTATAGTAATGTCGAAAGAAAGGCGAAGCTCGCAAATACAAATCACTATTCCCGGAGCTTAACTGTCAACGTCTACTCCCGGCAACAGCCAGTCAGCGAATCCACCATTGAGCCACCGCGGCCTCATACTGCGGAATTTAGTTTTAAGTCTTTAGATAACTTTGACTTTTTCCCCACTCAGTGTTTTATTCTAAAATGTTATTTTTGTATTGCTAATACAATGTAACTAATTTTAACTTTAAAAAATACATCCATAAAGTTAGATTGATTGTTCGATTTCACACGCATTTACTGTGATTTTGTTTTACGAGAAAAAATCATATTAAAGATATATTAATCACTACGTATTCTTTTGTCCGCGAGAACCACCTACACCACGAATACTAAGGTTAAAACAACGTGAAGTATATTTTAAATCAACTTAAACTTCTTTATGTGAATTGAGATTTGGCAAACTGACATTGAATTCATTTGTACAAATTTCTTTGTATATGTAACGTATAAGAAATTTCAATTATACGCTAAAGTAAAGAAATGTATTGTACGGCACAAGTTCTATAAAAAAGTAAATTAAATTGTAACAAATCAATCACATTATTGTTCAAAATTCGATATGAAACAAGAAAATTAAGGAAACCAAAAATGGATTAAAAGATTGCGATCTTGTCCAAGATTTAGTTTTTGGATCAGGAGATAAAAATTTTTGGAACAGCCCCTAAATCGAGTTTTCGTATTTTCTATCGAATAAGAACATCATACTAAGTTAAGTGACAGTTTGGATTGGGCTACACTACATGTAGTTCTCCCGATAGAAGGCCTACAAGAAAACTTTTGTTGCCCAATAAAATTAGTTTTTGGATCAGTGACCACAACATTTTTGAACGGCCCCTAAATCGAGTTTTCGGATTTTCAACGAAATAAGGACATCATAATGAGTTAACTGATAGCTTGGGTTTGGCTACACTGTATGAAGGCCTAGTCCTCCAGATATAAGGTCTACAAGAAAATTTTTGATAGAAATATATTGGATCTTTTGATCCAAATACTTACTAATATATGGAAATTAGACGTCCATTAGAGCCTCCATAGCTTGAACCTCCAAGATTTCTTAACACTTGTGTAACAAATACAGCTATTTCAAAAGAAGATAATTTTCCTTCACTTAATGATTAATGGTTCAAATGTGTATCAATTCAACTCCTTTGCGTTCCGATAATGAGACATGATAATGATTCCCATTAGGAGATATAAACATGTTTACCACATGAGATCAGCATTCCCTCTTTCTTGTATGGCTTATTTAATATCTACCTTTATTACAATATTCGGAGACGTGTAGTACTTATATATTCCTAATATTTATGTTCTAAAACATGTTTTCGTTTCATGTGTGACATTAACGATTATTTTGAATGATTTGAATATTATCATACATTTTACAAATATATAACAATAAGAAATACGAGAACATTAATTTCAAATACCACTAAACAAATTTTATTTAGAACACATAATGATACAAGTGGTACGAAGGTTGGTTGAAAAGTAGTTCAATCTAAACAATAATGCTTGATATTTTCGTATGAGTGTGTATGTGTTTCCTTTCGTGTGTTAATAACTGTATTTGCGTAGTATCTTAAGATATTAAGTTTAGTCCAAAATTCGGATAGATAAATCAACTATAAAAAAGGTAAATATTTGCTTTTATACAGGGCGTTTCAAATCAATGTTTGGGAGGTGATTTCTGATAGTAAGATAAGATGAAAAATAGGGGAGATTGCCCCAGTGCCGGAAACTTAAGCATTTTCCATTATTTCTCAAAATTCTCTCAGCGAATAAAAACAGAACTTACAGTAAACATAAAGGATAAAATGAATAATGATATACTCTAAAATGAAGTTCAAGTCTGCTTTTTTTCTGAGTTATTTATGAACTTCCAAAGGTGTCTTTAAAGATGATTAAAAAAAAAAAACTGTTCCCAGTACTGGACACAATTCTTTGTATAACAGCAGTAAGTAGGATAAACTTACCGAGTTCAGTTACTTAAGGAATATGTTCTCAGTCATGGTTTGCAGTGTTCACATACAAAATAATTCACAGTATCGCTATCAGCACATGCAATGTGAGCTCAACGACAGATGTAACATTGGACCCAGTCCTCTTCAAATGTCTCTCCACAAATAAGGCATATAGTCTCCTTGGATTTGTTCTCTCCATCTTCATATTTGTTTTCTTCATTTTTATCCTTTCCAATGTCATTTCGAAACTGAATTTTTCTTTTGGCAAAAAGATCTGTGTTGTATTGTTCCCAGGAAGTCTTGCTCCTCTTTTTTTTCTTCCTTCTCTTCCAGGCGTTTCTTATAGGGCGTGCCATACAGAATTCTGTAAAATTTATCTCCTCTCGATTTCGCAATTTTCAGCAAAATAAAGAGAACGAATTTATTTGTAAACCTAAAGTTGATGCCGCTAATTGAAATGAAACCGATATTATAAAGGTAACCAAGAAAGTTCTGTCGCTTTTTTACCCAACACCTTCGAACATCGACATGTGACCTAAGACGTACCGGGAAGATCAAAACTAGTCCTCATCAGCATTGACGACCTTCTGCCAACGTTCTGGAAGGCCATGGATTCCATCGCGGTAGAACTTGGTGGTGTGTGAAGAAATTGCTCTTTCCTCACCCAGACAGCAAAGAAACACAGATGTCTGTCGCGTTGCATTCTGGCCAGGAGTCAAATCATATGGGACCTATCGACCATACTTGTAGTGCTTCCCAAGTTGATGGAGCTGCCGAATGATTTCTCTACTCACACTGAACTGTATAGTTCCAGTTTCTTACATGTCTGGCCACTGTTCGCCTCAGTTGCTCTCTGAAGATCTTCATTTTGTACATGTGTTGGTCTTCCGGCACGTGGTGCTTCTTCGAGTGTTTCGTCGCCGTCTTTAAACTTAAACCACCGCTGCACTGTCCGCGTAGTCACATCATCACCAAAGGCCTGGCGTATCTTCCGCCCCGCTGCAGTGGCGTTTAACCCCAGTTTGAACTCATAGACCATACACGTTCTTATAACGCTCTGTGGAGGTCTCATGTTCACTCTGTCCTTACATAAGTTCACGGTGTAACTGAACTATCACAACCAGCTAGTATGTTGGACACCCACACCAACAACTGACCTTTGCCATACCTCACTTCGCATTCAACTCATAGTGTGAGGGCCAATTGAAGAGAGACCTCAACAAAAAGCGACAGAACTTTCTTGGTTATCTTTATAAAATATAGCCTCATTAACGATCTCTATTATGATATTATAAAGGTGATTCTGGGGTTAAATTATATATACCGTCAAATGGGGTGAAAGCGGACGGATCTGGGACATTTGCAACTGTGCTGGAACTACAGTACATTATTTTGTTAACGTGAATAGTTATATCGTGGGGAATATGTTTCAGGAATACAATAAACGAAAGAAAGAAAATGACCAACGTACACATAGGAAACATTAAAATGTATCCGGTGATGACTTCCTGTGATGGGATGAGAGCTCCCTCGTGGCTAAGCGGTTAGCGTACGCGCCTTTGGCGTGGGAGACCCGGGTTCAATTCCCGGCGGGAGCTCATGTGGTTCGGATTCCACGTTAATCAGTAGGTCCACGTCTCATATAGCCTCGCTGCTGAACGGGACGCTAAACTAAAATCACCTCACCTGTGATGGGATGACTTCGGAAACGATAGTATTTCTGCATAATATTCTGAAGCTGTGGTATGAAATCGGACAGTAAACAATACTTGACAGCAGAAAAGAAGGTTGTCAGACATTTATTTGAATGCTTTCATAATTTCAGTTATACATTTACAACCATATTTAATATAGTGGCATACCAATATCCTGGAAACTATCAAAGGAAAAATACATATTGGTTTGAAGCAATAGAACAAGAGAACAAGAAAAAAAAAAGTATTGCACACACAATCATGTTCTGTTTAACCATTAGTGCTTCAGATTAATACAAGCTTTCGTGAAAGTAAAACTTACCCCTTACTTCACGAGGCTTCGTTAACTCTTAGCAAGTTTGTTCTCTGCCAAGCCTATCTCCTCATCAATTTGCAGGAAAACGAAATCGGATCGACTATTCAAATAAGGACGGAGAAATTTCACCTTCACATGCTTTGGTCTACTTCCCTCACAACTTCAACATAAGTTATTTCCCAGACTGCGGGTAGTAATAATTGACCACAACGAAAGCCTCTATGTCCAACACATTATCCTGTTCATGTAATCGCGTCACACACTTCACTTCATTTTCTTGGTGATCACTTGGTTCTACTTCATGTCTCTCATTTTCCTGAACAATCTGTGCCACAACTGACTTTCCAGGGGAAACGTCGATCATTCTCCTTCGAATTCTAGCATTAGCTGGCGGAGCGGTGGCTCAGTGGTACAGCGTTCACCTCCGGTGCTTGGGGTCCCTGGTTCGATCCCAGCTCGCGCCGTATGGACTTTGTACTGGACAAATACCGTGCTTGTGAGTTTTCTCGGGATTCTCCCGTTTCCTTAAGCCTCACAGGCATATCCGTGGGACGTAAAACTTAAAGATTTCATTTCACTTTTTTCTAGCACTAGCTGAAGTCGAGTGTCGTGCGTGTCGCAGATACCTATACCTTCAGATGTAAAAAGGAAACTCCAATTTGTAGCTCTGTAGAATGCCATGCATTAACAGTTTTCTCTTGTGCACTTAAACAGTTTGGTCTCCCATAGTTTTGGTGTGTTTCTTGTGCATTGTTTTTATTATCGAACGCGGCATCTGATAAGCTTCGGCTGCTTTACGATAGGATAGTCTTACCTCTTCGACAGCATTTTCAAGTCGTGTCGGATCGTAATTTCGTTTTGACTGTATTCCAAACTACTTCTTGTAATAACGTGGTATCGTCCGAAATCACCAATCACTCCACTCCACTTCCAAACATGCATAACATTGCAAGATGAGAGTTTTTAAAAATTATTATTGTCCGTCGTCCCATTTAAAAGATTTTGCCCTTTCTTTGGGTAAGTGCTTCATAAATAAAATCTTAGATTGCACTTAAATGTGAATAGCCTAAGAGGTGTATATTAATGTAATTACTATTTATTTACTTATTGATCACAGATGCATGCAGTGAGGTGAATGAGAAGAAAAATTACATATAATCAGATATAGGCATAATGTGATGAGAGGCCAAGAGTATCATATTAACATTGCAGTGGATAACACATATTTATTGTCATGATAGGTTGAGTTACGGCGAATACTGAGTTTGAGTAAATACAATGGAAGGTGCGGTAAGATGAAATGCAGTGCTCTGAACGCCACATCACGAGAATTTGTTAGTGCTGACGAATGCAAGTTATCTTCTGTTCCTGGGGCGATTCAGGAACTGATCGAGACGGAGGAAGCCCATGCTAATAGGCAGTTACGTTGCATATGATGGACATATGAAGGATGAAGGTCACATGGTTGGTAGATGTGAAAGATTTCGGGATCCACTATTTCATAATCTAACTGTAAATGGTACAGAGTCATGAAATGCTGTAGGAAGTATCGAGTTGGTGGACAGTAGTGATCTCGGTCGTATCGTAGGATATCTAGTAATATGGGGTGGTGCTGGTCAATGCACGTGCAAACGTACCGAGTACGAAGCTCTGAGATGACTTAATAAAGATGGAAAATCAATGAGCTCATACAATAATCCTATTGGATGCAGTAAGCTGATGCGATGTGCTAAACGAAGAATATGGAGCTCCAGGATAGCCAATTTCTGATAGAATTTTGACGGTGCGGATGTCCAGGCAGTGCGTCCATATGTTTATGTATTTCGTATAAAGACCTTATAGTATTAAGTATTGTTGATGCTTTTAGCCAACAGTTTGTGTTAACTCAGCGCTTGAATAGATTGAGTTGATTTTTCGCTTAGCCTATGATCTTGGTGAGATATAGAATCAGTAAGTTTGGAGTCAAATGTGACGCCAAGATAAGAACGAGTATTTGATGCCAGCATAGGAATATGATCCACTTGAAAATTTAATCGACTAAAGTTTCTGTATACTCATGAACGGCATCTACGAGATAAGAAACAATAGCTTGGGTTTTGGTAGAATTAATGCTTAACCGCCATATTAACCAGTGAAGGAATGTGTCAATTGCTGTTTGGATTGTTTTGCTGATGGATTGCACTATGAAGGCCGCCGTGAAAAAGGCGGTGTTGTCAGTAAACCGAAATATGGTTGTGTTGTTTGGAACAACAAGGTCAACAAATACAATAGGTATAATATAGAAGACAGTGACGAGCCTTGGGGGACGTTAGATTGTAGGAAGATTGGATAAGACAATGTTCCGTTAATACAGATGTAAGTTAACCGCTCTAAAAATAAAGAATGGATGAGCCGGACATATGGAGACAGAAGAACATAGTTATGGGTTTTTAAATAGAAATCTGGGTGCCAGACTTTGTCAAAAGCTTTTTCTAGATGAAAGGCTACCTTGCAAGAAGGAAAACCTGTGTTATATTGGTTATAAACAGCTGTGGATAATCTCAATAATTGATCCAGCGTACTGAAATGAGGTCGAAAACCGGCTTGGTGAATGGAAAGTAGATTATGAGTTGTAAGATAGTTGTGCATGGGGCGTACTAGGATTCGTTCCAATATTTTGCACAGACAACTAGTTAGATGAATAGGGCGATAAGATTGTACATCAGACGGAGGCTTCTTAGGTTTGGGAAACAGAAGAACTTTTGAGTATTTCCATTTGATTGGAAAAAATCCAGTTCGCAGGACTAAGGAGTATTGCGTTTACAGAATAACGTCTGACGAATATCGTCTGGTTGAATCGGAGTGGGAACTTGATTATTCGGTTCTAAAGAATGGTTAATAAATGGGCAAAGAGAAGCAAAAGTTGGATCTGTACGTAGGTTTATTGAAGTTTGCAGTTGCTGCAGTGTATGTCAACCTGGGAGAGGTGTAAAAATATCTTGAAAAAAATGAAGCAAATATATTAGCACTATTCATATCAGTGATGACTGCCTGATTATTGCGAACAATAGGACATGGAGTACGGGAGACTGTGCCAGTTATGTGAAACTGTGCTTTCCGCCGAGAAACGCTATTTTGTCACATACCAAATAAACATTAACTCCATAGCCGCTGTACTCAGAGGTTGAATGAAGCGTTCACAAGAGCTTTCCATTTACTTCTGTCTTTAGGTAACCGGATCCAGTTTCTACTTTGTTACCCTATTTCTGCGAGATCCATCTTAATATTGTCCTCCCATCTGCGTCTAGGTCTTCCTAATGGTCTTTTCCGAATGGACGTCCAGTTAAATTTTGAAAGCGCTTCTACTTTTTTTGGTTACATGACCTGACTACCTGAGTCTCCTAGCCTTAATGATAAGCGCTACAATCACATATGTGTATGGACAAGCAAATTAGCTGGTGAAAAAAAAAAATTCAGAATCTTGGAACATTCATGAATCTCGCCTCGCATTCTAACAGCTTTATGAATGATCTGTGTGAAGATCTGATTAACAAGAACATTTCATTAGTGAAGTTAGAAAATGTTTCCTCTTTTGCTTTAAAAACTTCTCATGAAATACATAAAACAAAAAGTTCCAAGTGAATCATCTTTGAGAAAGACTCACGTTGATATACACACATATGTTGGTGACAAAGAATATCTAATTTCAATTAATGAAACATGCGATATTCTAGACCGTCAGGGGTAAAAGTGGTATTGATTCAGCCCCCATTTCATCCTGTGTTAAGAAGATGAGTTATATGGATTATAGTTGTTCTCTGTTCTGTATTATACTAAAAACTTCGGATTCATTAAAAGAATCATTAATACTTTTGGTGAATATGATGCGTCTTAAATTGAGATTTCTCCAAGTTTAAGAAGAAATCCTTTTAAAAAAAATGACCTGTCATCCATTACAACACATTTCGCAAAGTTGCCAGTTGCTATTATCAAACTTGAAAAACAGAGTTGGTCAAGTTTTCTGAAAACCTTTCCATGATGTTAATGATACGAGTGTTGTACCTGGTGACAAGGACTCGTACTTTGGCGAAAGGACGATCGTTTTGTAAGCGGTAATCCAGATTTGGAAAAGTTGAAGAACATTGTTAGCGTTAAGGAATGTGATGCGTGATGTAACTGTTGACAGTGACATGAATCTTTCCCAAAGAATAATATATGGATCATTAGATATCGTCCCTTACGGATTGCGCAATTTACAAGTTTCCAGAATTTTAAATTGTAAGTAATAATTGCACAACGAAACTTTTTATTTCCATTATCCAGCAACAAGATCCATATTTTTATTCGATTTAGTAAACCAATTATAGTTTTTAAATATTTAAGTACGTATTTTTTTTTCAAAATCAGTTGTTTATTCTTTTATATTTATTTATTTATTTATTTGCTATTTTAATTTTTGGACTTTTATTTCGCAAGTTTGCCACCCATTTCGGGCTTTTTATTTTGCCAATAAATCCGGACTCTAATTATTACTCTTTGTAAAGGGAATAATATTTGCATTGTAATTAAATTTTTAAATAGAAATTTGTACATAATGAAAACTTACGCTAAAGCTTATATTTCCCTTAAACGAAACATACTACTTCTATTTAATGACTTGATTCACACTTTTATTGGCAAGATTGAAATAGTTAAAGATTCTCTGGGGCTTTTCCTTATAGTCTTTGCCTGTTTTGTTTTAATATTATTGGGCCCTATGCAGAGTCGTTCTGAACCGTGATTAGTGACATACTAAAGAACTCGACTAACATATGTTTCCTGCAGTAGTCAGGCCTTTACTACGACGTTAATCATATGTCAAAACAACTCTGCATACGGCGGATTATAATTAGTATTCATTTATTTATATTTTTCGTGTTATACTGGGTGTATCAAAAATCTGGGGCCATTGGCTAATTCAATTAAAAGTAAAGGTACAAAAAATGGAAATGGAGGAAAATTAACAAGAATAGTTGGTTTTGAATTTATTTATTTATTTTTGTCGCATCAGCCGTTGGGGCTCCACGCCGGTATGGCGCTCTATTAAATGAAAAAGCAACGTTGTCAATTCAGTAGGCTGTTCCCTAGATCCCTCACCATACCAACAATATATCATTGTTGGAAAACGAGTTTGAGGTGTTCAACGTTTTTCTCACATAACAATGTACATGTTTTTCGTCATTTTCGTGTGGCCCTGCGTTCCGTTTGAACGCCCTGCTGAACTAGAAACCTTGCTCTTTTTATTTAACATAGAATGTGAGACGAATATTTGGATCCAAGAGGAACGGGAATAAGGAACGGAGGAGACTTCATATCGGAGAACTGTAATTTCAACCATTTACGAAACATTGTTAGAATAATCAAGTCTAGAAGACTCAGGTGGACAGGTCTTATAGTCAGAATGGAAGAATGTAATAACGCTTTCAAGGCTTAAACTGGAAATAAAATCGCAAAACGACCATTAGGAAGACCAAAACGCAGATGGGAAGACAATATTAAGATGAATTTCACAGAAATAGGAATACAAAGTAGGAACTGGATTCAGTTGGTTAAGGACAGAAGTCAGTGGAGAGCTTTTGTAAACGCGGTATTGCACCTCCGGGTTACATAGGCCATAGAGTTAGTTAGTTAGAGTATCCTACCAGCATAGAGCCCAAACAGCTGGTGCAGTTGCAAAAATTCCTGTTTTAGTTTGGAAACCGCCTTATTTCCAACAACTTCCTTCATCTTCCATTTTTCCTTTTACCCCTCGGCGTATACGTCTGTAATAAAATATCGATGAATGAATTAATCAAATAATTGAGAATACTACTGTGAAAGAGAGAATACAACTTGAAATTCTCTGGTGTCATTGTATTACTTTTTGTCTGAAATTCACGCAATAAATATTTGTCTTCTTTGATATTGATCAATATATGTATGTGTTTATCGGGAGTTATTGTATGCAAGAAAACAAAGTAAGTTAATTATTTGAAGAATACATATCTCATGAGTTTGTTTATGAGCAAGGAAAAAACAAAACTAGCTACTACACTTTTTTCAAACACGGAATCACGTACTATAATTGTATATATATATACAGAATGTAAGTTACAATTTATCATTATTTCTAATAGTATGTCACATTTATCCATGTCACTTATTTGTGTCTCAAAATATATGAATTCACACAAACATCATTCGGTAGTATTAACCAGATGGTCTTATATTGACGTCTAATCATCGGCGTGTCATGAAAATGATTGTTACTTCCACAATCAGAAGGTTGCGCTTTTGTACTCAGCACAATGACCATCACTGTAAATAATCCAGTTCAGATGATAACAGGATCTAGTACAGTTCTAGTGAGTACTTTTATGGACTTCAGATATTTGACTCCTCATTTAAGTTGCCTAGCCGAAATGCCCATTCTTCGCACGGAAAGAATACGTAGATCAATAGAAATTGTTTGAAAGGTATATTAGAAGTCTCTTTTCCGGCTACAAAGTGTATTTGAAACTAAGTGAAATGAAGGAAACTCAGTTCGATCCAAGAGTTAATGTTCAAAAATGCATTTCAGATACTGCAGAAGTAATTCTTTGGGGAAATTTTAAACCTCGCCTTTTTCGAAATTAGGTGAAATGAAAATCCTACCTTCTCAATTAAAGTGGAATGATAAATGTCCACGTAGATCCAAATGCTGAATATGTTCAGAAATAAATTCAAACGCTTTTAACGTTTCCTTACTTTAGTCATTTTATAAATACAAAATGCTCAGGCGAGATTTGGTCCTGTGAGATTTTGGACGACGAAGTTTTAACTAGGATAAATTCTGTCTCGCGAGGTTTTGGTAAGGCTAGACTTTGGGATGCAAGGTCTTGTTCAGCGAGGTTTTCGCCAGGTGAGATTTTGGTTAGGCAAAATTCAGAGTGAAGAGGTCATAGTCATGCTAGGTTTTGAACAGAGATATTTTGGCAAACGCAAGGTTTTGTCTGGGTGGCGATGTTTTGGCCTTGAAATTTTGTGCGTACACCAAATTAGGCCATGCCGATTTGCGTGTGAAGAAATAATATGGGAATTTCTTTTCCCATTGAAAGTGGAATTTTCGATGGTGCTGGAACATGTTTTCGCTTAATTTAAATAATGAGTTTATATATTTTCTTTGTAATTTTATCTTCGTAAGATGAGAGGCTCCTTAATTTTCTACTATTGTTACACATTTTATATCATTTTCCCTCCCCTTTAGGATACGCATAGTTTTCGGTCACTTTGATCTTCTTCGTACCTTTTCGGGGCTATCATTTCCGTTTCTTTTTCTTTGATTGCAGTTTCATTTTTGACATTACATAATTTAATCTTATTCATAATATCTGTTGTACAATTCTTGAAGTAGTAATTTCGGATTTCGGATTTTAGATTTCTGGGCTTTTAGCATCCACGGCCATTTAGCCCGTCACGTATGAGGGATGGCATCCCTCGGGGAACACATTATCCGGGGAAAGGGAAGGAAGGAAACGGCATAGGACCTATAAGTTAGGTACCACCCCAGGATTTGTCTGGTGTGAATGAGAAAAACCCAGAAAAACCTCATTCAGGATGGCTGGCCTGAAAAAGCGTTTTACACCTTTCCGACCGATTGCTAGTAATTTCGGATTCTGGGTATCTTCCTTTTCTGAATTATACTTCGATTTCCTGTCTGCATCCTGTTTTAGCTACCTCAATTTTTCTGGATGTAAATGTATAAGTTCATTAGTTCTTCGTTTATTTCACTTGATCATTTCATGCGCTTTATCAGTTCCCTGCTTTGGTGCTGGTTGGGTTCAAAGCACTTCCTGCCGATTTAACTGGCATGTGTTGGATGCTACTTACATAGACGTCGACTTTGGGGGGCAGGACACTTTTATCCCCCCAATATTTAGAGGTGGGGTCCTCGCCCCTCCAATATAATCCGGCCGGGGAAGAATTAACAAAGAGGAGCAAGAATTTCTGTCGTAAACTTCTTCGTTCCTTTAATTCAACGTTAAAAACAGTCTTCTAGAGATGGGCACGAGTCGAGCTAAAACTCGACTCGACTCGAATTCGAGTCGAGTTCCGAGCCGAGTCGAGTTTGATAAATGGTTCGCTCATTCAGTTCGTTTTAAAATCATGGAATGATTAGACTGGAAAGCGAAAGCTATGAGAAATGTAAGCGATAAAGTGGAATACTTTTAGTGTTGCTCACGAGATGGTACATTGCTTGCATCTAATTTCGCCTCAATAACGAGACGACAAAGGATTTTATAACGAGGCCTCAAATGTCGTTAGCACCAATTTAAGTATATACTTTAGTTCTTACCATCAAGGCTGAGACCTGCACGGTCGAATTTTTGAGCCCAAACAGAAACCCAACCCGGGTAGTGATGTAAACTTGCTCGGCTCGGTTCAACGGAGCAAAAACCTCGAGCCGGCATGGTTGGGATGAGCCAGCGATTCGCCTCAACTGAGCCATCAGCTTTGTTCGGCTCGGTTTGGGTGAGCCATCGGTTGGAGCCGGCTCGGCTGGGATGAACCATCGGCTTAGATCGGCTCACCTAGTCGGACAACCCTAAACCCGAGCAGCTTTGAACATGTTTGTCCAACGCCCTATAACTTTTAACAATTTTTGGCTCGAGGCAAATCCTTGCTTCTCCGGAACTCAAATCCAGAATCTCGTGAACGATGGCCATGCTTCCTAAACTTCACGACTACCGAGGTCGGCAGTCAACTAGTTTTTAGTATTCAGATAGAAACCACCTATCTTTCATGTTTATGCACGGTGTTGTTATAATAATAATAATAATAATAATAATAATAATAATAATAATAATAATAATAATAATAATAATAATAATAATAATAATAATAATAATAAAGTTGTAGTAGCAGTAGTATCATTGATAATAATTACACTATCTATGTAGGATAGTTGAAAAGAGTACTTGAAACTACACAAAATTTAGCTCTATTTGGCTCGTTTTGGCTCGACTCGACTCGAAAATCGACCTGAATTGGAGTGCAGTTTTAGGAAATTTTTCGAACCGAGTTCTCGAGTCGAGCTTAAATATGCCTCTTTCGAGTCGACTCGAGTTTCAAAGAGAACTCGCTCCAAGTCGCTCGTGGCCATCCCTATAGCCTTCTTATTCGATAGAAAAGGCCGTTTTCAGAATAGTGTTGAATAGAGCACTTAAGCTTCAACCAACACTGCTCTGACATGTGAAGATCAGTGCAGTGTGAATTCTGCAGCGGAGTAGCGGATCGAGATTTTTTTTTTTGGGGGGAAGGGGACCTTCATCAAGCAGTTAATTGAAAACGGTTGAATACGATGATGATAAATTTATTCATTGTTTGGCCCCCCCAATATTTTCCTCAAGTCGGCGCCTATGGCTACTTATCTCTTCAGCTATTATTTGTTCTGTATCCCTGAAGACGTCTGGTATTTCAACATTCTGTCACCGATAATTAGTGACGTCCAGCATCAGCTCCTGAGGTGCCTGGAGCTGGAGCAGTGAATTTCCTCTGAAGCTTTCTTTTCTCTTCTTCATTATCTCCATATTTATGGGTTTTGGTCTGACTGTTATCGGCAGTCATCACCTAGTCTTTGATGTTTCTTCACCATGACCTTGGAAGGTAGCAAGGGAAAGTGCTTATATGATTTGTTTTGCCCTGTTACTGTTAGATATGGCATCTGCTGTTTGCTTAGGCCATCATCATCACTTGATGCTCTGATTCTACTCACACTTTGATTGAGGTTTGCTTACGAGAGGGGCTGAAAGTTAGCAGCCAGACCTGCTTCAGGATATATTATCCTAAAATTACTTATTGCATTTTCTTTACAGATTATTGATTGAGCCATGGCTCAGCGAAATGTGGAATTCACCAAGGAGGAATTGCGAAGTGTTGTGAAGTTCTTCTTCCTGCAACAGAAGTCGCCGAAGGAAATCTATGCTAGACACATTGGTGTGGTGAATTTTCAACAGAATATGATGAAAAGTGTGGGAGTTTGCTGCTACTGTCAGCTCTAGAAAAAGAGGATTCAAGTTCAAAAATTGATTTTGAGTAAAAGACGAATTTCACTTCAAGCGATAGCTGAGTTCTTACTCATACCCAAAAAGTGTGTGTGGTCAATAATCCATGATCAGTCGGATACGCACAAGCTTTACACGAAATGGGCGCCCAAATGTTCGAACGCCGATGAGAAACGCAAAAGTGTCATCTTCTCATTTGATTTTGCGGTATTTCCTAAAGTCTAAGGACGTTTTTTTCAATCGACATGTTACCCAAGATGAAAATTGGTTCCACTACTTTGATCCGTAGACCAATCATGCGAATAGCCCCAACCAGGATCTCCAAGTCAAAGAAATTCAGAGCACAGAGATTCGCAGGCAAGGTACTTGCGTCGAAATTCTGTTATAATGTTCCTGTTTTGTTATCAGAGTACCTTCCAAGTTGACAAACCATAACATCAGAGCATTACTGCAGTCTTCTAGATAAATTAATGGACACTATTAAAGAAAATCGCCGGGAAAAGTTAAGAAGTGTATTGTTTCTACAGCACAATGTTTACGTTCACAAGGCTGGAACAACGATGGATTTTCTGAAAGCAGGTGGTTTCGGTGTATTGATCACACACCATACTCCCTAGGCTTTGAGCCCTCTGATTATTTAGCAGTGATAACGAAGTTATACATCGGGACAGCCTTAAAGGGCTCTTTCCCCAACCACTGCTTCTTTTCACCCCCACACCCCTCGGTTAGTCCTCGCGAGCGTGTAAGCTGTCACTGCTTTCAGTGTTGCCGTACCTCCGATCCACTTCTGTAGTTAAAGTCCGGCAAAATAAGGAGAAAGCTTTCCTTCCTATTTTCAGTTAACAACAAAAAAATTTAAAAAAATCAACTAGGAAAAAGGAAAGAAGGAAAAGGAATTGAGGCAACATTGGTTTTTAGCCAGAAGGGATCATAAATCTCTACCACGTGTCGCGGAGACTAGTTAGCGGAAGGTTTAGAGGGGTGGACAGGGTTTTCAGAATTCTTGGAAAAAGAGCTCTCTAAGAATTACCCAAAGTTTATAGCAGCCGCAGAACATTTTTTTGCAGACCAGGAAAATCTTTTATTATTGTCATTATTATTATTGTCATCAGTTGTTGTACGTTGTACCCAAACATTCGACCGCTGTACATTATAGGTTATCTTATTTTGAAATGATCAAATTCGAATAATGCAGCTTTTAAGTTATAATTAAATCGTTACAAATAGTTTTAAATCTGCAAATTGCCTGCAAGCGCGAGACATTTATTGAAATCAGGCAGTGCAGCCAGTGACATCTATTAGTGAGACCATTTACTATTATAAATTAGCATTAAGCCACAGTGACATGTTTTGCTTTTATTAACAGGATTACTCATTCTGGAAATAATTATAGTATCAATAATACGAAGGGCTGCTGAAAAGTTCGTAACTCAACTCATAAGGAGTGTACGTGAAACAAGGAAATTTTGCACCTAAATGCTCCCCCAAATTTCAACACATTTCTTTACACGGTGCTCCAACTTTTGCAGACCGGTTTTAAAAAATCTGAAGACTGTTCGTCCAACCAATGTTCCATAGCAATAATCACCTCCTTACAAATCAAAAATGGACTCACTTCAAGTGTTGTTTGAGAATGGGGAATAAGTAATAGACTGACGGAGCTAGCTCTAGGGAATGAGGAGGATGATCTAGAAATTGAAATCCTAGGTCATGAAATGTCAATTGTGTTTGAAGTACTCGATGGACAAGGGCACGGTATTGAAGGAATAGAATTATTTTTCTTTAATTTTCCACGGCGTTGTACTATAATTTGTCTTTTAATTTTGTGAGTAACGCAGAGTAATTCTCTGCATTAAACGTCTATGAGGCCTATGAGTCTATGAGTACGATTCCACACTTATCCCAAAAGAATGTTGCAAACACTTTCCTAGCCTACTTTTGTCTCTTGAACTTCTTGGGGCGAGAGAAACCTGAGTGCCGCCACTCCAATGATTGTTGTTTCGTTTCAAGATCGTAGTGGCACAATCATGTTTCATCCATGATTACTAATTGTGGCAGAAATTGGTCGGCATTGCAGTCAAAATGCGAGATGACTTAATATATTCACTCATTCTTTCATGCTTTTGAACTACTGACAAATTTTTTGGAACCCATTTTGCAGAGAGCTTGCGCATGCCCAAGTCATTATGAATCATGCTACCAACGCGTTCCCAAGAGATGCCCACAATCTTTGCCACACATTTCGCTGAGACTTCGTGATTATTAAGAATACCATGAATTTCATCCGCGAATTCGGAGACAGTCACTTATTTTGGTCTTCCTGCACGTGAAATATCATCTATTGAAAAAATTGCTACGTTTAAACCGTGCCACCCATTTCTTCACCAATGAATATGACGGAAAAGAGTCCCGTAGTATTTCATTGATTTCCTCATCAATTTGCTTCGGTGAATTTTCTTAGTGAAAAAAAAAATGACGACGGCTTTGTTCCCGATGTTCCTGAAATTTGGTGATTGGGCGCACATGATCACTTCAGAGACCTGTAAAACATAATGGGCCTTATGCAGAGTCTTTGTGACGTATGATTAGTACCATACTAAAGAGTTTGACTAACATTTGTTTCCTGCAGTAGTCAGACCTTTAGTATGATGCTAATCATACGTCAAAACGACTCTGCATAAGGCGGGATAAGATTTTCGTTATTAATATAGAAATATTTCGTTATTAATATAGAAATGTTGTAAATATTGTGTTCCTGAGTAAAAATCTCAATGAGCTAACTACCAATCACTGACCGTATGGCCACATTTTCTAAAACAACCGAAGGTACAGATATTCTGGATTTCGGTGAATATGACTGAAATCGTGATATCCTGAGAAAGTCTCAATGGGCACAGCCTCTAACCACAGACTGTTTGGCAACTAAGAGGCCACATTTTTGAAAGCAACCGAAGATAGTTATATTCTGGATTTCGGTAAAAATGACTGAAACCGTGATATGTTATAGATACTGCGATCTTGAGAAAAAGTCTCAATGGACACGACCACAAACCACTAATCATTTAGTCACTACAGAACCACTTTTTTGAAAATAGCCGGGTATAACGATGTTCAGAATTTTGGTGAAAATGAATGAAACTGTGATATGTTGTAGATATGATCCTGAGAGAAATTGTTAATTTGTGACTACCGACCAACGGTATATCAGTTAGTAGAGAATTTGTTCTCATTCGGGAGGTCTGGCTCGGGCAGGTCATTGTGCCTAGGGTTTTCCAGAAGTTTTCTTTGTCGCGCAAGATGATGTTATCTATGGTTAAATGGTATTGGCCGCTACTCTCCCCATCCCTTTTCCTAGTTGTTGGATAGGACGATAAGATCTAAACCTTTTCAGGGTTTCATACAATTCCACCAAAATTTAGAATATCCTTACCTTCTGCTGTTTTAAAAAATGTGGCCCGTAGTGGCCCAATTGACAACGATGGGTGGTTTGCTCCATTGAGATTTTTCTCAGGATCACAATATCTACAACATATCACGTTTTCAAGCAATTACGCTGAAATCCAATTTCAATGAGGGGTCCTTCGTATTTTTACATGCAGAAACATATGTTACTTAACACTGTAAAATTTTGTCATTGTACCTGCATTTTTTCTGAGATAGAGTACAGATTTTTCAGCAACCCCTCGTAGCAGAAGTAAAATTTTCCTGTGCATTTTTGTTCCTATAACTTTCAATAAAACTACCAGTAAAATAAAACTATATTGAAGGTAAAAATTTATTAATGCAAAATTTCTTTTTATTTCAGAATGTCTATTTACGATATGAAGAGGAATATCATGATCAGTATAATCTTTTATGGAATGACAAACATTGTTCAAATTGAAGGTATTATTACTTCAATTTTGCCAAGAAAGGAGCATAATACTGAATTATTTGATTGCATTTCACACATTATACATACGAATGAGAAGAATGTAAGAAACTTCCTTGTTTACGAGAAGAATACTACAACTGCACTTGATATAATATTACCAAGTATTAGTAGTCCATTTTCAGTTATTAATAGCAAATTACCAAATCTTCTAAATACATTGAAGCTAAACGTTTCGGTTCCTGAGTGGTCCGAAAGCTCTATAGTTTATTTGCTTTTCTTGAATAAGAGTGATGAATTTTCGGGGGTAATTCATAAGTTAAAGTTATTATATTTTTGTTCTAGAAGTAAATTCATAATTGTTCTTGAGAATGTAAATAATCAATCAAGTGATACAGTTAAAATTTTTGCCAGTGCATTCCGACAAGATATCTTTAACGTGATTGTTGCACAAAATACAAATTTTCTGGAAACCATTAACATATATACATATTTCCCATTTTCGGAAAGTCACTGCAAATCAGTGGGCAAAGTAATACTCATAGACCAATGGCACAAGGGATCCATGTTGAACGGAGCTGACTTATTTCCAGATAAATTAGTAAACTTGCATTCATGTGTACTGAGAGCTACAACAATGAATTTGCTTCCATCTGTAATACTAGAAAACAGTACAAACGGTAGTCTTATTGCTAAAGGTCCAACTCCAAATATATTATATACAATTGCAAAGAAAATGAATTTTAAATGGGAACTTTTCAAAAGAATTAGTGAAGATGACCATGGTTATGTCTACCCTAAAGGAAACTATTCTCATGATATGAGACGAATGTTAACAAAGGAGTTGGAAGGTAGTTTTATAGGTGTAACACCAGCGTTAATGTTGTATGAAAAATTTCATCCAATACTGAGTGGGGACTTTCTCAGGATAATATGGGCAGTACGCAAACCATCTTCATATCCTAAATGGATGAGCATATTTTTTCCATTCCAACTGCAATGTTGGATTTTAATTTTATCTTCTTACGTTCTAGTCATTATTTGCATAAAGCTAGTAAAACTGTATGTTACAAATAAAAATTACTTAATATTTCAATCTGCTTTCATGTATAACTTCTCAGTAACTTTAGGCATATCTGTTCCCCAACCACCTCGTGTAATTTTGGTAAGACTGGTATTCGTAACATGGGTACTTGGTTCCTTTATTCTGAATAACAGCTACCAGGCTTTGCTTTTTGGATTTGTAACAAAGCCAATAGATTACCCGCTGATTAATTCAATGAAGGATCTTGTAGAGTCAGGTATTCCTTTTGGTGGCGTTTCATCGTCGCGAAGATTTTTCAATGATCCTAATGATTACCTTATGAGACAGATTCACGAGAAGTATAGGAATTTTCCCTCCTGGGCTGCTGCGGAACAAACCTTATTAAATCTTGCTCTGGATGAAAACTGGGGAGTGCTTTGCTCATCAAAAATTCTGGATTATTTATTAAACAAACATTCACTGTTTGATTCAAATGATAAACCTTTGATTCATAAAGTTGAACAGGTTATTGCATCAATGCCTACTATTTATGTGCTACGTCCAACTTCTCCTTATGTGAATTCTTTCAACCAAGTGATTCAAGAGTGTTTCCAATATGGGCTACGTGAGAAATGGCTAACTGATTCCTTATTTGATATTCGAATAAAGAATCAGTATAACACTCTTCTCCATAGAAGGGAAACTTGTATTGGTATTTCTATTAAGGATTTGCTGAGCGCTTGTTCTTTGCTTATTTTTGGATTATCCATTAGTATATTGGTATTCATGGTAGAAGTAAGTATTAAAAATGGCATTCGGATTGCGGAAATTAACAAGTAACTACTGTTGCAACGTATAATCTGTAGCTTTTGATGCTCAAGAATTATGAGAAGGAGTTGTAATAAGTAGATTTTCAAAGTATATTGTCACCATGTTAGACGGAGATATCGTACATTCTTATTTAATAACTATACTCGTAATTAATTGCTTTTCTATTTTAAAAACAGACTAGCTGAACCTGCGCTCTCTACACAGCGCATCATTCGCATATGAGCATAAATCTCCTTCTCATTCCTCACAACATATGTACATGTCCCTTTATAGACACAAGTGAAAGACTTCTTGATTTTAAAAAAATCGGCAAGGGATATCATAAAGGGGAGATTTTTTCGATTATTTTTTCTCAATATCTCGCACCGTTTGCAAGATTTGAGCCTACTTCCGGTTGGAGTTTCTAATTCATGTATGACCAGTGTTTTCTTTCTTCTTGCATGCACTATGTAATAAGCAAATGCATTACATATACAATTAATTATAATGTCAGTTATATATGGTGTTCATTGGGCAAAACACTCAAAAAATAAAGATTTATCTTAAGACTCGAGAAATGGTTATCCTTGCTTTTTCACTATTATTTGGCCATGGAACAAACGCATGAGACATATACAACCCCAATATACAACATTGTGGTGTTGGAATGTATAACACACAGGATATGATGCTTTTTTAAAAAAATTTCAACGCTTCCAGCGTACCCTAAAAGAATGTAATAAAGAAATAATGGCCATGTTTTTTTTTTAAGTATTCAATTAGAACTGGACAATCTACGCAAAATTTCCAATCGATCAGTGAAAACATCTTCTTTCTAGAGCCTGTAGTTTCCGAGATCTCATTGCCGAAAGGAAGGCCACAAACATATAAACATAGTTTAAAAGAACTCGGAAGATGGAAGCACAACTCACATGCATTGATTTTAGAGAAGGCTTATTAAAATGCAAAGGCTTTGAACAATAATTTTATATCATAAACCTTATGAAAAAGATATAGTTAACTAATTTAGACTATTTAAAGTACAAATACTTAAAATATTTGTCTCTGTTAAACGTGAAATCACACATAACCGTAAATGAAAGATTTGAAAGCTAAAGTTATAGGTTGGAGCTCAGGCGCTTTTAATTGCTATTGTAGCATTTTAATAGATAGATAAGCGGACAAATATTTATGCCTAGAAAATTAAGGAACTATTTATAGGTAAACATGCTTTTTGTCAATATCTTTGTGTCTGTGGCCTGAATGTTATTATATATTGCTGAAACTGTAATATAGATGAGTAATAATAAATGTTTGCTTTGGTCATATTTTAGTTCTTATTTAGGAGACAAACCCAAAGCTGAAATTAGCAGCATTATGTATTATCATATGTTTGTTATATCATTATGTAATTAATATAATTGTTTTGTAAAATTCAATCAGTTAGTATTTCTTCGTTTCCGAAAGAAAAAATAGCCCCATTATCCTGAATAGTATTCATAATCCTTGTTGATCACTGTGTGCAAAAGTATATAGTTTTTCACAATTTTAAGAAACTCTAGACCAGTGGCGGCTTTAGCGGTTAGGTCCGGTAAACTCGTGCCTACCCTAAAAAAATGAAAAATACAGGGTGTTTCTAAACAACACTGACAACGTTTTGGAGGTGATTTCTGACACCAAGATAAGGCAAGAGGTTTTACCAACCTGGGGGCAGAAATCAGTCATTTCGGAGTTATTGGCCGCCGAAAACTTGAGAATATAACTTTAAAGGTCCATAGCTCCAATACTATGGGATCTACTGTAGTCGGATCAAGACTTCACTTAGGAATAATACGTGCGATATCCAAAAATACATGTTTCAGAAACCAACGATACTCCCGCAACAGTTTTTATAGAGGGAGTTTGACTACGGGCATATAATTTGAAGTACTCAGATCAACTACCTCTATAAAAATTGTTGTGGATGTACCGCAAAACATCGGAACATTTTTAGAAACAAATATTTTTCAAATATGTGTAGACTGTCCTAACATTTTAGAGCCACCAGGATTGTATCGGAATGATAATAAGCGGCCAGATGGAATTACTTTGATACCTTGGGAAAGGGGCCAGTGTCTAGTATGGGATGTAACATGTGTAGATACTTTTGCCCCATCTTATTTAACGTCAACTAGTGAAGAGGCGGGAAGTGAGCAGAGACAGCGTGTATGCGAAAACATTCTAAATATTCAAAACTTAAAGATCACATTTTTATTGCGTTTGCCACGATAACAATGGGTGTTTTTAGCAAAGAAGCCAGAATGTTTCTAAAGGAATTTGGATCAAATTTAATTAACAAATCAGGAGATCCTAGAAGTGGTTATTTTCTGACACAAAGGATAAGCCTAGCCATACAAAGAGGCAATGCCATTAGCATATTAAACTCCTTCCCATCTTCACCCAAGCTGGATGAAATTTTTTATCTAAAATAAATATAAACATTTTCTGAATGTTAATAATTGCTGCTTCAAAGACATATACAGTATAAAATGCTATTTTTGTTCGTTATTGTGTGATTGGGATTATGGCAAAATCTAAGTATAGAGGACTGAAACACTTATTAATCATTATGTGTTACCCTTCGTTTTTACAACTGTCGGTGTATATAGTAGCACAATTATGTTTAATTTTTACTGTTTGCTGTTTTAAAGATATCAATTTTGATGTCAGAAGAAACAAACTTTAAAAGCTATAATGGAGATTATATATTTCTTTAAAACTTAATCAATCAAACGTGTTTATGTATCCATAAGCGAGGGAGCGGGTCTACTCAAAATTAAAATCCTAAAGCCGCACCTACTCTAGATATCAAAGAGAAGGCAATAGGTTTATCAGGAACTTGCTTTTGAGATGAAAAATAAGAAATCCCTTTATAGCTTACTGTTACACAATTCATGAGAATCAATTAAAAAAATACTATTACAAGTTCATGGGATTAATTATATATGTAAATAAACTTGCCCTTTCTATTTGTGTTTTTGTGTAAAATATACAACCACACTGTATTTTATGGCTGTAACTTACCACGTCGGTAATATAGTACAGTGAAACCTGTCTATGTTGGCCACCACCGGTTCCATCCAAAAGTGGCCAACTTTGACAGGTGGCCAACTTACAGAAAATAAGTGTGATTTGTGCATTTTTAGAATAGGATTTCTAATATTGCTTGATTGTAAAATTTTAATAAGCAGTGGCACGACAGCTACTTATAAATAATGTATATAGAGTAATCATAAATATACAGTACTAGAAAATATTACTATAGTATGCAAGAGCGCCGATTTCTCTGTAAATTGTGGGGGGGGGGAGCATTCAGATGTATATATATGAAGACAAATTGCACTCAAATTATACCAAATATTGTATACTCATAAATAAAATAGGGGCCACATGAGCTTTGGGGTGCCCGGGCCCCTCGGTCCCCCCAGGATCGGCGCTCTTGATAGTATGTTTAATATATATGCATACCTTTCTCTTCCTGAAAACTAGTCTGATACATTGGATTATTCGGATTGAAAACACAATAACGCAAACAATCATGAAATAGAAGTTTATGTACGCAGTTTATTAAAATTGATATTATAGCACACTGAGTTACTCAGATTGAAAACAAGAAAAGCTAAGTTATAAATTGAGAAATTCATATGCAATTTATATGTCTTCTTTTCAGTTGTTACTGAATGGTGGTTCATTCTAGACATATTTGCTTTATTCTTTTTGGCAGATATGCACATTCTAATATTGTAGTTAACTACCTCTTGTTAATGAGCTAGAAGTGTTTTCCTCGGAGCAAAAGATGTTTTGAGAAAATCTTGAGGGAATTCATATCTCAAAACCTCCGCTACCTTTTGGCATGCAGTCAGGTGCCAATAAATGACAATTGAGCTTTAACCTTGAGAATTTTTCGGAATTACTAAAGCTTCCCACTGATGAAAGGAGCCGATATAGCTAATGGTTTTACCAAAACAGACAGGGTAAACAAATACGTACAACCATTTCCTGAATTCCTGTACGTGCTTTTTCATATTCACATCTTCGTTCACCACCCCTTTATGAGGGTAGTGTTCTGGTCATTGACCTCCAAGAACAAATCGTGCGAATCTATGTTTCTTTGTGTCTAGTCACAAATACAGAACATCTGCCTCTCATATGGGAATTCGAAAGAGTTAAGAAAAATAACAAAATTGTATTTTTCGTGGCCAAGATACGCAGGTAAATTTATCATTATCAACATAGGGTAAACATCGCTTCAGTGTGTCCAACTTCCAAGATAGACAGGTGGCCAACTTACAGAGTAGTAAGTAACGAATGTCTTATGGGAAAATGCAGGTTCAAGACGAACTAGGTCAAGATAAGCAGGTGGCCAACTTAGAGAGGTGGCCAAGTTGACAGGTTTCACTGTATTTGGTAAGATTAGTATTCCTAACATACCCCAAGTATAAGGTCTTACCACCAAGTGTACATTGGGAGCATTTTGAGAATTTAAAAAATAATAATGGAAATGTTAAAGCAAAAATTATAATAGAAAGAAAGAGGAGATCTGCATGCATCTGTCCTACTTCCATAGTAGCAAACTCACACAAACAATTTATCTTTCTTTATTTTCCTCTATTATACGGCCATGTCACCTGCCAATTCAGAATTTGGCATCTATGAAGCCAGGTAGCATTTCACAGCATAAAGGAATAAGAAAATCGGAGCTATCGTATTAATCTTTTTGCAGGCTTACCAGTTAAAACATGTAAGTGTTGTGTTCGAAACATTCGGGTATTTCTAGAATCCTAAAGGTAAACATATAAAATCGTTTTGCATTATAATAGTAAAGAAATCTTCTAACGTCCTAAGTAAATTTTCAATGCTTCCTTAATCCTAGAGATCCCAAGTTATTTTATGTTACATGTCATCTAGAGGGGAGGGGAGAACTCCATGAATCAACGCAGGATATTTTATATACAGGGTGTTTCAAAACAATACAACATTTGGGAGGTGATTCCTGGCATCAAGATAAGAAACCTTGCTATAAAAATGCTTCCTTTCGGTGTTATAAGCAGTCGGAAATATGAAAAAATGAAATTTTTGGCAAATAGCTTCAAAACTATGGGACTTAACGTAATTGAGTCGAGACTTCACTTAGAAAACATTATGTGCGCTATCCAAAAATACATGTTTCAGAATCCTAAGGCACTCACGCAACAATGTTTATAGAAGCAGTTTGGCTACGGGCATATAATTTGAAATACCAACTGCCTGTATAAAAATTGTTGCAAAAGCACTAGAGGATTCTGAAACATGGATTTTTCGATAGGGCACATACTAGTTCCTAAGTGAAGTTTTGACCCGACTACGGTAGATGTGCATTTTTCATGTTCTCGGCAGCCTATAATTCCGAAAGGAAGCGTTTGTGCATCTAGGTTGGTCTATACTTTTCGCCTTATCTTGGTGTCAGGAATCACCTCCCAAACGTTGTCGGTGTTGTTTTGAAACACCCTGTATATAATTAAAAGCAAAGGAGTTACTTTGAATGTTGTTAGCCCATAATCATCAATGTATTCTCGTGCATAAAACATATAAGACTTATTTTGTTTCTCACTCTCTCTATCTATTCTTTGTTGATGTCGACCAGACAGGAAAGTGTATAAAAACTGACACATCTACAGCGAATAGTACAAAACTATTGCTGGTCGTTCAGAGTGATCAGATATATATACTTTATTTAATTCGGAGACGTGAGAGAGAGAATTACGTTAATATTTTGGCCAGATACTAGTCTGGTAGGCCTACTTAGATTAAATCGTTATAATGTTCAACTGAAATGGGTCCAGGTAGTCCCAGGACCCTTTCGGACCTACTACCTTATTTTCTAAGCTACTCCACTTATGAACTAATTTATTACATCACTATGGCAACTTTTTCTAAATGTAATCAAAAATAACTAAAAACAAGAATTTTATTAAACCAAAAATGGATCAAAAGATTGCGATCTTGGCCAATAATTAGTTTTTGGATCAGGGGCCACAACTTTTTTTGAACGCGCCCTAAATCGAGTTTTCTTATTTTCTACGGAATAAGCACATCATACTGAGTTACGTGATAGTTTGCCTTTGGCTTTGGCTACACTATATGTAGTTCTCCACATATAAGGCCTACAAGAAATTTTTTGTTTGGAACATATTGGATCTTTTGATTAAAAAAAAAAAAAACAAAAAAAATTGGTGGATGATAGTTTGTTGGAATTTTGTAACAAAAACTACCTTGTAAATTCGAGCAGCCTCATTGAGATTCCTAGGATTTATGAGCATAAGCAGTGCAGCAAAAACAAGTTTGTAATAATAGATTTATACGAGGATCAAAACATGATATGTATATATGTACAGGCAAGCAAATTACAACGTTACGAATTAAATTTAAAATATTTAAAGACCACTGATGAAAACGAAATATTAATATATATTATATTTGCGTTTCCTTTTAGATTTCGATTTTTAGCTAGCAATTTGGGACACAAATTTAAATTTGCATCGTAATTTATAAATTTTGCATTGCATTCTCGACAGCAATAGAAATGGAAATTAATTATTTATTTTATTGTTTTATGTGGATATTAAATAATAAAAATAAACATGTTATATAACAAACACGTAAACAGTACTAATGATAAGCAAAATAGATGTATATATATATATATATATATATATAGGGTGAAGGTAACTATGTGGACAAACTTCAGAAGGTGATTCCGGACACCTGTACGAGAAAAATCTTTGGAACATATGCGAGCTGATCAATAGTTTGGAAGATACAGGACACCGAAAGCGTGGGAAAATTAATTTTAGAGCTCCATAGCTCTACTATCCTGAATGACAGAGCTAAGGCGGCAAGGTGACGTCAAAGAAACCGAACCTGCTCTATCCAAAAATGCCTATGCTGAAATCATGACATTCGTGTGCAAGAGATTCCCCAAAGGAAGTGGGGAATCCCCGGAAATTGTCTGTCGAAATGTGGGTCTGCAGTTGTACGGTTCGAAGGTTATACGAACAGTAAGCAGTGATATCTTGTCGGAAATATCATATCGCCAACATTGTTAATATGGCGCAGGAGTGTGCATTTGCTATGTGGGGTTGCACACCTGCAACATCAGGCAGGAGTTACAACAGGGAAGAACGTGCTCTTGAGTTACCATACATGAGTGGGGTGTCGTTTGCAATGAATAGAAGTAGCAACTGCAATAGGAAGACTGCAATAGGAAGACATGGGACTTAGTCGTAACAAAGATGAAAATAGGGTGCAAGATCTCGAAATGTATGGCATATGAAAAACTACTAAATAAGACAAACATGCACGTATATTGTACGAGTGGACCAAGTAAACAAAACTAGAAAACTAGTAGGTCAGTCTTGTCTCACTCTTATTCGTATATACTTTGTTTTGGTGTTTCCTTTTGACCAGTTCCAACTGTTACACCAAGCGAATGTGTCAACCAGAGCAGTGCATACATATGCTCGTTGTATTATAACAGTGTAACAATCATTATCAAACCATTCTCTCGTATGAAATTTAGACGGAGCGATATTTTTAAACATTTGGTAATTGTCCTAATACAAAGTAGACTTTAGATTATTAGTTACTTGTGTTCAGGGCTACGGATGCGTTCGAGTCGAGTCGAGACAGAATTTTCCTGACGAAATTCGAGTCTAGACACAGCTCTTCCAATAGAAAAATATATATTTTTCGAGTCGAGACATCACTTTTACAGCAAATTTTTGAGACGAGACAGTCTCAAATCTTGTCTCGTGCGCATCCCTATTCAGGGGTGCGGCGATGGAGGTGGTCCGAGAGTCTGGATCCCCAAGAACTTTTAATTTTTAAGAAAATTAGCACAATTTCAGGGGCAAATATACAAAATTATTTGCATTTTGTAGACTACTCCGAAAACTCTTCGGACCCAAGAGATAAATCTTTGGTGCACCACTGCTTGTGTTACATTGTGTTACTCATTGCCTGATTTTGAACGTCTATGTTGCAAAGGGACATGAAAGGCAGAATTGTTTTATAGGCCTAAATGACCCTGAAAAGAGCGAGGAAACCTAATTTTGAAGTTCCGCCACTGCATCGAAGACAAATTAAATATCGATTAAGGCACACACTTTTGTCACATATGTTGTGTTATAAACAAGTTCTACTAAAATTAAGCAAGAGTTATTTGAGATCAAGTATATCTCAAGAACGATTAAATAGACTAGCTTTAATGGCCATTGAAAATAACATACTCAATGAAATGGATACGGGTGTAATAATAAGAGATTTAGCCAAATTCAAAGCCAGAACAGTGTCTTTATAACATGAACTTTTCAGTAACAAAGAAAACTAGAAATTAAACCAATTACCCTAGTCGTATCACTAGAAAATACTAAGTACCAGTGTGCTTTTAATGATGCATAAGAAACATACCTCTTTGTCAAAATCAAACCTGTGTCAATGTTAAACTTGAATCTGATGAATTTTATTCTGTTTCGACTTTTATTTTTCAATTATACTTGTCAAAATATATCTTTGGTATTTATCTTAGTTGTGTCTTGTGCTTATTTAATAGAAATGCTATTAACTAACTAACTAACTAACTAACTAACTAACTAACTCTATGACCTATGGAACCCGGAGGTTCAATGCCGCGTTCACAAAAGCTCTCCACTGACTTCTATCCTTATCTAACTGCATCCATTTTCTACTTTGTATTCCTATTTAATAGAAATGCTATTAATTATTAAAATTGGAACTTTGTTCAGTATTCATCCACAGTTAATTAGTTATAATTTCGCCATTTTTCGTTAATATTCACAGGTTCACTATATATATTAAAGAAATTTGCAACTGTAATAATTATTTGAAGAATTTTTATCCATTAAAATTTTCTGGTCTTCTATTATCATTTAGGTGGGAGGGCCTAAATATTGTTTGCTTACACTTAAGAAATGTCTAGAACCGGCCCTGACTTTTTTTTTTTTTAGAACATTGTTTGTGGAGACGTTTAGACAATTGTACTCGGGTTCTTAAGAGTAGGTTTAGGTTTGGCAAAATTGGCCTTGCATACTTTAATGCAGTATCTCATTGCATTCATTCGGATAGTTGAAATTACAAATCCAATGAAAAAAGGTGATATTAAGGGTCTCACCTGTATACTAAATTTATTACGTAAGGTCCAGCCATTATAATATACATATCTATATCTATCTATCTATCTATCTATCTATTTCATATATATATATATATATATATATATATATATATATATGTGTGTGTGTGTGTGTGTGTGTGTGTGTTTGTTTGTAATTTGTTTTTGTTACAGTAAATCACGATGCACTTGAGCGACAAGGCTCTATTGCGAGCCACGCCTCTTTGGATTTATGTTGTTGTTTTGTTCATTTCACCAGTGGCGGCTAATGTTAGTGTTGCAGCATTGCGCAACGACCAAAGTATTTCAAGAAAAAAATATAAGCAGTAGTAGTAAAGAACAGAAAAATACTTTCTAATACTCCCATATATACTTTAAATAACATACTTTTTACTTTTGTAACTGTCCGTTCCGTTAATCCATTTTAAAAAGTGAAAAACAATCCGTCACAGAGTCTCTAATTTATATTGTGTTGCAGCGAGCATACAACGACCAGATTCCTTCAGCGCGGGAATTGGAGCGAATGTTAAGTCTCCTTTCCCCAATCTCAGAAGTTAAAGGGACTGGTCGTTGAAGTGCTTCTGCAACGCAACACGGTTTCCAGTGAACGAGAAGGTTTTTCGCGCTAAATAAGATATCAGAATTTTATTTCACTACCAATTAACAAATGGAATTTCCTTTTATGCATTCATATTTTTACATTACGGTACTATATTGAAGGAAACAAATATAATGAACACTAAAAAGAAGAAAAAGTGATTGGAGAATTACAAAATAATAACGAAAATATGTAGTAGAGCAGAAAACAAATTAAAGTAAACACGCATTTACAAGTTAATTCTTAGCTTATATAGATAATGAAGGCTTCTTGTACAGTAATTTGTGAAACAAATATTAATAAGTCAATATATAGAGTCTCCTCTCTTTGGATGTATTTTAGTATATACTTATTTCTTTTATAAAATAAGTATGTATTTTATATTCTTATGTATTTTATATTCTTAGAATATATGTATTTTGTTTTCTTGATAACTTTCCACACAAAATTGTTTGATGGGAAACGCCACATGGAATTTGGCACTAGTTAGCAATGCTCAGGGACGCAGGCACGGTGGGGTCACAGGGTCCGGATCTCCCCAAAACTTCGAAAGTTGACTAACATTTGTAGACTTTCCTAACGAACTATACTTGTTTAACAAAGAAACTATTGATGTAGGCTAAATATTTTATTTTACGTCTCATCATCTACTCTCTTTTATATATATATAAAAACAATCGTTCTATCATTTTTTCTTAAAATATAGGTGACAGTAATTAAGAATTACTTACTTATCGTCTTTTCGAGTGCAGAATAAGACAGGTTCGAAATTACATAGACATATTGGACACCCTCAAATACTTTGGACCCCTCCCAGCAAACATTTCTGGGTGTAAAATTGGCAGTGCGTTTGTTTCGATGTTCTTTGACTTTGGCTTCTGTTAATGCTGATCCTACATCTGGCGGGTTTTGAAAGTTTACTTTCCAGAACGTATGGCATCGATAAGCATTGTGACATTCGCAATTCAAATACCGGTACCTCTTTTGTATCAGCTGTTTTTTTTTAATCAGCTGTTTTGGTTTTTAGTTATTAGATTTAATTGTATTGTGTGTGTTCTAATTCTGTAAATAACCTACAAATTCTGAATGAATTCTATACCATGACTTCTGTAAATACTGTAACTTTAAATTTAACAAAAATGCCCAGCTTTCAACTGAGGAAAAATGTGCAATTAAGAGTTAGACAAAACAAGCAAAGGGCAATTCAGGAGAATGTTGAAAACAAAATCCGGTTCAAATTCACAAGACATCTTATGGAAGTAATGTTGTTTGCACTATATATATTTCCACAATTTATTTTTAATTTTTCTAGATAAACTGTGAATAAAGTGTGTTTAATTTACATTTTCTTTATAACACTAATCTGACACGAACTGTCTTCAGTCTACGCTGCAGAGGAATTCAGATCACTATCAGTGACTGGATTTGCTAGAGTGAATTGTTCGTAATAATCTAGAAACATTATTCAGTGAATCTACGAAGCCTTTGAAATTAATATTAACTGTACCTATGACGTCAGCAAAAGAAGAAAGGCTTTTTTCCACATGGAAAAGAATTGACACTTTCAAGAAATTGAATGTCCCTATAAAGGTTATCACCATTGGTTATGCTTTCCATCAAAAAAGACCAGATAATAAGAATACCAGAGTTCAATCAGCATGTATTAGGCAGATTTGCTCCAATCAAGGAGTTGGGAATGAACTTACTAATTAAATAAGGTGACTAATGGATAAAATGTTCCGCATCATTTTTTTTATTTTTTTAAAACAGAATGTTATTTAATTTCACATGTCACGTAGCATTTGCATCTAAAGTTATGCTGGTTAGTCAATGAGTCCACTGTATATCTTCTGTCTGCAATCGTTCGTACTGCAACACCCGAAACCACAATCCACCGGCCGCCACTGCATTTCACCAAATATTTCTAATATAGAGGCCCTCTCAAAACTTTTCATGCGATTCTGTGAAACAGGAGGTAACCCCCTTATTGACCCCTGACCATATGTCCCTCAGTAAATTATTACTATGACCTTAGATTTGTCCCTTCCAGGAAAGAATTCCAGTAACAAATATATTTATCACATGCTTACAAGTTATGATAAGGATGATGTAAGCAATAGATAACAAGTACCCCTGGTCCAATGAATAAGAAGTCAAAGTCCAGTGTCATTATCAACTGATGCAATCCTACGATATTAATAGTAAAATTATCTTTTCTAAGATAATGGACAATAAAACGTTGATCTTGAGACAGTATTACTTCATTATTATACGTAAGTTCAACGGATTGGTGTCCGTTCGGAGGTGTGAATTACTCTCTACTTCTTAGGTAGCAAATTGAACAACTAGAGTAAGTAACTATAGATACCTATACACTATACAGTAGATATAATTGATTTTTATTCTGTGGTTTATTTCTAAGATACTTATTTATCTTTAAGTAGAGCTACCAAAGACTGATATCTAAAGTAAACACTTGACTGACGAGCCCCCACCATGCCTCTGCAGAGATCCAATAAGTGATATCGCTTAGAAACTACAGTTGGCATTGAATATGCTGTACAGCTAATACGATAATAATACTCTTTTTGGTTGAGTCGTAAGAAATTAACAAGGCTGCAAGGAATGCATATTCCAAAATCAAGCTTTATTAATTCTTGGTAAAAATAATGGCGTGCAGTTACATTATATCGGATTTAGGCTTATGCACAATAATACACGTTTAAATTCTATCATTATGATTATTATTATTTAAAACAAATCGATATGAACTTGATTGTCTGAACATACCTTGATACGGTTATGTGTACGCCAGTGGTATACATATACCACCTCTATTGGCTTGAAATTTCATTTATTAGTGATATTCAAATAACAGGATCGTTAATTGGTTTGTTTGAAGTTCAACGTTCCTCTTAGCATCGACGTACTTTGAAGTATGGCGTTGGCCCACATCTTAACGTGCAATCCGAGATACGTAAGCTCAAAATGGAGATCGAACTCGGGTCGTATGTAGTGTTGCCACGAGACGAGATTATACTTAAGATTGTCTCGTCTCATCTACAAAGATGTGCTCATCTCGTCTCGTGACAGCACTAGAGCGGTCGAGCACCACAAAAAAGAGCTGTTATGCCAAATGATTAGAATTACAACTTTTAACCAAGTTTGGTTTGGTTTACAGAGCACAACACACAACACGACTACAATCTTCCAACAACAACTGCTTAGTTTCAACTGAACAAGTAATGAACTACTACGACAGGAATATTTGCCAATACCGTCAGTACAGTCGAAAGGTAAGCCTTCCCCACTTATTTTGAATCTTTTTTTCAGAACCTTGGGCGCCATTTCAACAAATAAGAAGGCCTAAGTAGTTGTATTCCTAAATCTATCCAAGCTACGCACGTAGGAGGTCGCCCCAGACAATGGGTAGAGAGTTTAGTTGAATAGAAATGCACTATTGTTTAAATGACATATGATGACAGGTAATGCTTGGTGTATTATTGTATGTATAGGAGTTACACAAAAGAGAATAATAAAAGATGTCAAAGTTATAAAGATAAATGATTAGTAAAAGAAAAGAAACAAACATTGGAAACTTGTTGAACAATGGTAGATTGTTATAAAGAATAATAGAACTATACAATACATTGTAATTGTATGAAAAGAAGAATAAAAGAAAAACCTTGCAACTGTATGCTTTAAAGAATAATAATTTAGGTGACGAACAATAGTGGATTGTTATAAAGAAAAGAATAATACCAGATGTTGATGTCGTGGGAAGTTGAAGAGAATATTGCACAATAGACAAAATGTGCAATATTCAAGAAAAGACTTTTTAAACCGGCGGCGGAATCGCGGACGCGGCGCGGGGCGCGAACGGAAAATACCCGCGTGCGCGGGCGCGAGCGCGTGACGTCATTTGAAATTTTTATTTAAATATTGGTTTTAAAAAATAGGCATGTATAGTTTTGTTAGCGATGGAGAACCGTCAGTTTGTAGAAGACGTTGATGTGAAGCATAAGTTAAACGCTGAGAATGAATATCCAGATTCTACAGATTGTACAATTAATTAAAATGAATTTGAAACAAATATGAATATAACAATATAAAAGTTTATACAAGTGATACTGAAGAGGGATTAGATAATGAAGTTTCGGGTTTGAATTTTCGGAGGATAACTCAGATTTTGAGGAGGAATCAAATGACGAAGTGGTATCAAATGTGGGTACGCCGCCATGTTCACCTGCTTTATCAGAATTAAGTTGGAACTGTGAATGTGGTGTTAATTACGTGGATGTGAACTGTGTTAGAGAATGCATTGTGAAATGGAATCCAAATGATTATTTGATATGTTATGCATGTTATTGGCATGATACATGTGAATGGTCTCATGAATGTTTTTATTGTAATGAAGACGTTTTAGACATTCGTGTTTGGTCTGTGTTGGTGAATCCGCGTGTACAGGAGGAACTGTTTGAGATTTATGCAGAAACACATACAGTTATTATACCATTAACAAGAGATTATTTTAATATTACATTTGGTGAACTATCAGTGGATGTGAATGTACGAAAAGAACTTTTAAGTATTTTTCTTGAAAAAGATAGATCGAACGAGTATACTGAACTGTGTTAAGAAAACGTACTGGACATAATGTATTGCGAAAATAATTTTTGTGTATCATGTACTGAAGAACATATTAGTAAAGTTTGTGTTTTAAAAACTATAAGTGCATACTTACGCTTTAATAATATTTCTTGTGAACAATGTTTGCTGCATCTTGAACATCAATGTTTATTTCTTCATGATATTGGAACTTTTGCTGTAGAACATTTTTCCAACGACATAACTCTTATTGATTTATTTGAAGTGTTTGAAGAACATCATAGTGAAATTTCAAGTATAAACTTTATACGAAAGCGCGTGATTGTTTAAAAACACTGAATTTGTTGGACAAATTATACCGTTTTTCTTAGAACGTAAACATAAAATTTCACCATGTGTTAATGAATACATTATTGACATACAAGTTTTTAAGATTTCAAATCATGAATTTATTATACGTGAATTTTGTTTAACTGCGTGTGATGATACAGTAAATTAGCATTGTTTAATAAAATCACCAGTAGAATACAATGTACTTCCGTTAGGTTGTCAAAAACAAATTGAATGGCTATCATTAAACTTACACGGATTAACTTTGAATGATAAATGCGGTTATACTGTATCACACATACGTAACCTTATATATCAACTTTGTAAACAAGATGCAAACTTTTATTGTAAAGGTGCAGAAAAAACACTTTGGATTAAAAATATTTTTGCACTAGCTAATGTTATTGATTTGGAAAGTAAACAGTGTCCACCATTAAACACATTACATGCAAACGTATTTAATGATTATTGTGCATTTCATGAACAAAATATTAAACTTGACAAAAATTCAGGATGTGCATTTCGTAATGCACAACAATTATGTTATTGGTGGAAGTTTCAACGTACTATAACATTAACTAATGCATTTGCAAAGTTGTAAAAAGGATATGATATGTTCTTGTAAATAAAAATACTAGATTTTAAATTGTAAATAAAAAAATATTAAACTAATCTACTTGTTTTTCTTTTTCATTATATTGGTTACATGATTGAATACAATTTTATCATTTTGTTTAAGATTATTTTTTCTGAATAAATTTAAACATTCTTGAAAGCTTTTCTTTCGTACAATATGATGCAGAAAGTACAACACAAATTGTCCACACAAGATTGAATTATCATCTTGATATGCGGAACTATTTGTAAAATATATTTTACAATTTTTATTTAAAAAGTTTTTATTTCTTTTGGAAATGGTAAAGCTAGGCTATCGAAATAGTACCCTCTTTGATTTTCATCAATGAATACACACACCCAATGTGTGCCACCTGAAGATGAATTGCTTAAATTTATAATAAGTCCAGCCGGTGGTTGCACAGTTTTTGGTATTCTATCAATATGGTAAATGCCATGTACATTTGCACCAGTAAGTTTATCACAAAGTAACACTTTTATTATATCATCCGTTTACATAACTTTTGTTTTTAAATTCACATCACTTTACTTTACATCACGTTATACGCGTATATGTTGGAAGACCTAGTGGAGTATATGGAATATTCTCATAAAACGAAATAACATGTTTAAAATATTAATGACAATTTTTTATAACTTTTTTAATAACGAAGAATGGTGCTAACGCATAAAAAATACTTTTGACAAACTTCATAGTATGATACCTTGCAACTCTTTGAATAATCACGCAAAAAATATTGCAATATACAATGTTTAACACACTTTGTACCAATAGGGCACATGTAATTGATATGCTTAGAAGTGAACAGTTATACTTCTTTTATTAAAATCATACTTTTAAAAAGTATTATCAGTATATATATTTGTATCTTTATCAATTTGAATTAAAGAATCAAACTGGGCGTATACAATACATGTTATAGGTTCAGTTAAATTTTCAGAAAAGGAAACTTTAACATTTACAGGTGCATCACGCACAAGGTCCCACGTACAATCATCTAATGTTGCTGTAGGTGATAGGATAAATCCATAAAGAGTATAGCCGTGTGGATATTCTTCAGGAGTAATATTAGGTGCATCATCTTTATAATATAAACCAGTACCGGAAAACAGAGAATGGTAACTTAGAAGGTACAAATTGTTTTTAAAATCGGGGGTGAGGGGACTGGGAGGAAAAGATTTTGATCCAACCTGTAACTGCAGTTTGTTAACGTTAAAATGTTGAAAATGAAATGGATTTAGTTAAGATTTTCCATTAAATGCCGAATTGGAAACAAATCCGATAACAACACCTTTAGGTACGTTACCCAGAAAAATATTATCAAGATTTATGAATTAACGTTTGCAGGAATAGTATACGATCTTGTTTGTACTCTTGTAAGGGGATATTTTGTTGTTTAATGATCCATATTAGTATTGATTTCCATTGCCAAATGAGGTGCAACATCGATGCGACGTATTTGCAAAGTAACATCTTCAAGTTTTAATTTATAAGAAGTATTTGCAGGAGATAATAAACAAAAAGCATCTTTACTACGATGTAATTTTATACGAAGACCTATTTTATTTACAAGTGCTCTTGGTAATCCAGCAATATCTGTATACAAACGCCCATACATTTCAAACGATTTACTATTTTTAATATAATTAACACGTTGTTGAAAACCTACATTAGCATTACCTATGGTATCAAATTGTTTAGCGGTATCTTTATACCACATACCTAATTTCAAATGTGTATCAGAAGCATCACGGGAATAATTTAATAATGTTTCAAGGTACGCACGATAAGGATAAAATCCTGATGAAGAAGTAATTAATTTATCATTTAATGAAATGTCAAGTTGACTAAATATTGAATGTAAGAAATTATTTGTTGGTGCTACAACATCGGTGTCAGCTAATGGTGTGTCATCAGGTTTTGTAATTTTACAACGTACTTAAAGATAAAGATATGCAGTATGAATAAATTCTCCTGTTTCACCGGGAATAAAAAATTCAATAGGTCCATCAGAACTTAATGTTGAAATTGGACGGTATTCAGCATTAAAGCAAGATTCAATTGCAGTTTGTGTCATTGGAGTACTAAATAAATCGAAATCGTTGGTACAGCATTCCACACTGCTTGAATTAAGTAGTGCCATTATGAAAATATATCTGTAACACGACTTATTTTTCTTTTTAGTTTTCTTTTGCTTTTATTTGTACGCTTACGTTTTGTTGGAGGTCCAAAACGAACAATTGCCGGAGCTTTACGCTTGCGTGGCCGTCTCTTACCACTTCCAGTTAATAACTGACCAACTTTGTTAACACCTTTTGTCTTTAATGTTTCACCAGCTTCTTTTACACGTGCACGAACAGATTCTTTAAATGGTTTATCTTCTAATACATCACCCGCTACTTGTATTCCCGTTTGTAATGGTTGTCGACCTAAAGTTTTTGCACCCTGTTTAAGAAATGGTAATGCAAAATGAAATAATCCTTGGAAGAAACTACCTATACCATGTCCCCGTTGATATACAGGTCCTGAAAAGTATGGGATACCATGTCCGTAATGTCGTCTAAATTTCATTTTTAAAATATAATTAATTAATTAATTTTTATTAGGAGAGCGCTTAAAATGAAATGTAACACTTAGTTTCCCAGAACGAAATGGCAAATTTCGTCCTGCATGGTCTTTTAATAGTATTTCAATACTGTTAAATGGAAACTTTTCAAGTGGAAGATAATGAATATCTTGAAATGTTAATGTTTGCACTTTCGCGTATTTTACATCTGATATTGTTGCAATACGTAATAAAGGTGCTTTTGTATCACCTAAAAACTGATATTGTATGATATCAGTATAAATAAAAATTTGATGTGGATATCCAATATCAACATATGGTTGTTTAAATCCACGTTTATACAAAACAAGATCTTTATGTTGACGAAGTCATAATTGCATTGCTAATGTTGGTGATAATAAGGCAGATTCAACACGATCACTACAATCTACTTGTACAATATTTGATATAGAAAATTTTATGTCTTTTGATACTTTATTTAATTTATAACGAAATACTTTGGATAGTTTAATCATTACCTGTACCTTGGGCAGAAAGTGCTCATACATATGCACTATACTTAATAGAATGTTAATTTAATATTAACAAAAGAAGAATGTTTTTAATATCTGTAAGAGAGATAGATAGTGTTATGTAGTTAGTTGCTATGTAATTGTTTATGGATACCTAATCATCATGTCTGTGTGCATGACAGTTTGAATGAAAATATATTATAAAGTGTATCAACTAATAAACCATTTAATACCGTTCATCGACTTTATAATTCGGATCGAAAAGGTGAGAATAATAGGATATAAAATTATTAAAGATAATTTTACATGCAAATGATTACTACCACTCAAGATTTATATATCCTCGATCGAACCAGGTTGACGACTACCCTTGGTGAGTCGTTATAAAAATTTTGGTTTACCTCACACGGGACCTTGCTGTAAATTCATATCCCGAAGCAAAGTAAGAGTGAATTTACTTCTGTAATAAAGTTGATGAATACAAATTTCACAAGACTGAGAAGTGGTAGAATAATTATAAGAACAATGAACGGTGAAGCAATGGAGAATGAATCCAATAATAGTGATAACGGTGAACATAGTGTAGCACCAGGAATGACATTCGAAGAACGAATCTTGCTAACCTTACAGCGGCAAGAACAATGTCGTAAGGACGATTTTGAAGCTATGAAACAAAATTTGGTCGAATTGAAGCAGAAGATAGAACAGAAGTCTGAAGAATCCAATAAGCAATACGAGGAATTGAAGCAGACGATAGGACAGAAGATAGAACAGAAGTCTGAAGAATCCAACAAGCAATACGAGGAATTAAGTAGACGAATGGAACAGAAGTCAGATGAAACGAAACAGTCAATTGTCCAGGCGATGAATCACATCTCCTCGCAGTTCGAGGAAAAGTTAAAAAGAATATCTGAGGATTGTCAAGATAAGCACAACCACCAAATCCAAGAAATCAGTGATGTAAAAAAGGATTTAGAAGTAATAGAATCTTCTGTTCCACAGCAAAAGATTCAGGTTATCAATAATTCTAACAACATACGTGCAAATACGCAATTGATAGCTACTCTACAGGAGGAAATTAGAACGCTACAGGTTAAGGACAACACATACCACAATAATATGGGTAGTGAGCGCTTGGAGTTTCCCCACTCACCAGAGATGACTTCGCCTTCACCTGTGTCTGATGAAGATATTATCTTGGAAGAAATTCATCCGAAGAGTACAGATGGGCGAAAAATGGATGGTGCAACGACACATCACGTCATGGATAGGAATTGTCACCCAATAAGTACACGGAATGATAAAAGAAAGGTAAAGTTAAGTGTTAAGATGAGTGAAATACGGGCTATGAGTAAATTCAATGGTAAATGTAATGAAAACGCTACTTCTTTCCTGGAGAAATTTCAGGACGAATGCAATATAATGTGTATAGATAGATCACAATATATGAAATTAATCCCTCATGTATTACTCCCACCATGTTCTTTATGGTTTAAAGCAGTACGCGATCACATCAATACATATGAGGAATTCAAAGCGGCATTGATCGCGAATTATGAAAATGACTTTTTACTTGCAAATCGAGATGCCACCATTAGAAATCAACATTTCAATCCTCGTTTGCACAAATCTGTTGTAGAGTTTGTTGTAAATACATACAACGAATTAAAAGTCGTTAATCCCTTGCAATCGGAATCTAGAATAATAGCATCGATTCGAAATTTGCTCCCATTTAAGTTACAACAGATCTTGTTCTCTACACAGTGTATGAGTTTCAACCATTTATCAATGCTTGTCCAATGCTATGAAACTCAATACCATGCTATGAATCAACAAACAGGAGGGGGTAAAAATAAGAATAATTCAGATCATTTTGTACCTGTTCGGAATCTAAATATCAGAAGTGTGAACGATACGGAACACAACCTAAGCCGAGTAAATTCTAGCAATCAAAACGAGCAAAATAGGCAAAGTTATGTAGGGAATCAGCCTAACCTAATTAATCGTGGTAATCATGATGTCAGATCACCCAACAGAAGTAGACATAAAAACAATCGGAATATAGGGCGAAATTACAGAAATACAACAAGCTACATGGATAGACGTAATTGGAGGTCAAGAGAGGGCACTTCGTATCAAAATCAGAATCACGATGAAATACATGTACAACATATTGTGGAACCTAATCATGATTGTGCAGTACAATGTACTTTATTAGAATCATATGCAAGTATGAATGTAAGCTGATTACCGTTAATGAAATTAGGTTAAACTCATATCAGTTATAGATTCTTGTAAACTTTTATTTTTAAGTTTATGTGTTAATATCAATAATGAAAATAATTCTTATAACTTCGCTATACAGGCAATATG